>NC_057794.1:308382664-308687474 GCF_018294505.1 Triticum aestivum
GATCGTCTTCTGCAAGGCCAAGCCTCTCCATCAGTTCTGCCACATCTTTGGAGTCTACAATCTTCGATCCCGAAGCTTTGTCCGCCATCTCTGAAAAACCCTAACCCGATGGAGAAAGATCGGGCTGTTGAGGAGTCCCTAGATCGCCTCGCGCATCCAACACCGTGGACACCACAGGGGTACCCCCGAGCACCACACCGGTGATGAGGACGGAGAAGACGGCAGGGGAGATGCGATCTCGACGTACCGGCAATCGCCGCCACGAGTAGACGAAACCCTAACGAGAGGGTAAGCACGCGACCAGCACGCTAGGCATCGCTGCCCGTTCGTTTAACTGGTGTTTTCCTAGGCAGCTGCCTGTGCACTCCGCAGTCCACACGTACCTGGCCTTTGTTCGGTCCGCCCGGCACTCAAACCCAGCCCCGCTCTTGGGCCTCGAGGCCCCGCCTGGGCCTTTGGTCGGCCACACGCCTCCAGCCAAACCCCTGACCTAGCGCTACAGCCGCCGCCGCTTCGATCGAAGGAATCGATCTTGCCGACGCCACCGACCAGTAGGCCTGGCCTTGTGTTGCCGCTCCGGTCTGCATGCTACAACCTTGCACCAGGGCAGCCCGCTGTCGTACGTATCTGATCTGCCGCCTGCTGCATGTCGCCGATTGCTTTACCAATTCTGTTGAGTTGACCTCCAATCTGATCGCATACGCTGCTAGTTCTGTCACCATTGATCTTCCGAGTCTTTACTCCCGATCACCGGACAAACTACGAACCAATCCGATCTCATCTTCTCGGCTGCACCTCCTCTTGATCAACCCGCCTCACGCCTAGCTCATGATATAATTTGTTAGAATAAATCCGAGGCATACTCTTGATCATTCGAGGACCAATCAATCACACGAGCACGACACCGAGATTTGTTAACGAGGTTCACCATCATGACTACATCTTCGGGGCATGACTACGGGCGCTCATCCCCATGACACCGCTACAATACCGCACCCCGGCCGCCCGGGTGCCGGCACACGCCGCAGGCTCCCCCCGCGTGCCCGTCCTATTATGTTGGCATATGTTACATCATGTGTCTACCCCGGATATATATGAGAGGCCTAGGATACAAGTGTCCTATTAGGACACAACTCTACTCTGTCTACACACAGTCCAAAACCAAGTCCAACTGTAACCTACCTTGTACAATAATATTCGACACAACTCTAACAGGTGCAAATCTATAGGATGCAAATGGGTATTCAAGAAGAAGCTTAGGCCTGATGGTACTATTGAAAAGTACAAGGCTCGGCTTGTGGCTAAGGGTTATACCCAAAAGGAAGGTGAAGACTTCTTTGATACTTACTCACCTGTGGCTCGACTGACCACTATTCGAATTCTACTTTCACTAGTTGCCTCACATGGTCTTCTCGTTCATCAAATGAATGTTAAGATTGCTTTTCTAAATGGAGTGTTGGACGAGGAAATCTATATGGAACAAACAGATGGGTTTGTACTAGATGGTCAGAAAGGAAAAGTGTGCAAGTTGCTAAAGTCTTTGTATGGACTCAAGCAAGCATCCAAACAATGGCATGAGAAGTTTGAAAGAACTTTAACAGCTGCAGGCTTTATTGTAAATGAAGCTGACAAATGTGTGTACTATCGCCATGGTGGGGGCGACAGAGTTATCCTTTGCTTGTATGTTGACGACATACTGATTTCCGAAACAAACATGAATGTTATTAAGGAGGTCAAGGATTTCCTATCTCGTTGTTTTGAGATGAAGGATTTAGGAGTGGCTGATGTCATTCTGAACATCAAGTTGTTGAGAGACGATGATGGTGGGATTACATTGCTTCAATCTCACTATGTGGAAAAGATCTTGAGTCGCTTTGGCTATAGTGACTGCAAGCCCTCTCCAACACCATATGATGCGAGTGTGTTACTTCGAAAATCAAAGAATTTCTAGAGATCAATTGAAATATTCTCAGATTATTGGCTCGCTTATGTACTTAGCCAGTGCTACAAGAACTGACATCTCTTTTGCTGTTAGCAAACTAAGTCGGTTTGTCTCAAAACCATGAGATGTGCATTGGAAAACTCTAGAGAGAGTTTTGCGTTACTTGAAAGGCACTGCGAATTATGGAATTCACTATAGCGGGCACCCAAAGATGCTTGAAGGGTATAGTGACTCAAACTGGATCTCAGATGCTGATGAGATAAAGGCCACGAGCGGTTATGTATTCACTCATGGAGGTGGCGTTGTTTCTTGGAAGTTTTGCAAGCAGACCATCTTAACGAGGTCAACAATAGAAGCAGAACTCACAGCACTAGATACAGCTACGGTCGAAGCAGATTAGCTTCGCCGGCTCTTGAATGACTTACCGGTTATTGAGAAACCTGTACCGGATATCCTTATGAACTGCGACAATCAAACTGTGATCACGAAAGTGAGCAGCTCAAAGGATAATATGAAGTCATCAAGACACGTTTAGAAAAGGTTAAAGTCTGTCAGGAAAATGAGAAACTACGGAGTTATTGCATTGGATTATATCCAAACGTCTAAAAATCTAGCAGATCCTTTCACTAAGGGTCTATCATGTGATGTGATAGATAATGCATCGAGGGAGATGGGTATGAGACCCACAATATGAGTTGTTCATAGTGGTAACCTAGTCTATATGATTGGAGATCCCGTGAATTAGATGTGGAAGACAAGCTATTGGTCAACTGAGAGAAGAGTATCCTTCTCCTAATCTGCATGGCAGGTTGATGTATATCTTAATGTGTTCTAAGTGGCTCATTGAAGCAGATATGTCATCCTGCAGAACATCTTTTGAAGAACGCACCTATATAAGCCTGATTGTTAAACGTCGCAATCTATGAAAGTAGGGTTCTCTCTAGTAAACTCATGAAAGGTTTCGAAGTATGACGCATAAGCTCCACCCGCGGGGAAGATCCACGGTAGCCACATATTGGTCAAGGCTTTATGTGAAGCTAGATTCGTAGAAAACTTATAATTCAAGGCCCAGTCCATTGTTCAAATTGCTTACTAGTGTAGCATAGAGTTTTAGGTGGAAGTTCAACTTAACAATCTCCACTGCAGTACCGGTATATAAAACAGTGTTTTGGAACTAAAGGAAAATTTTGTATGCCTCTGGGATCTGGTGGGGGATTGCCGAAATTTTGTCTATTTTGGGCCTAGCCCAATAGCAGTTTCAGAAATTCCTAATAAATCCTAGAGGCCCATGCAGCCCATTCGTGCAAGGCAAGAGGTGGAACTAAAGTTTAGTCTCACATTGCTAGTTTAAAGGGAGTTGGACCTCTTTATAAGGGAGGCTCTTTCTCCACATGTATGAGGATGAGAACAAGAGGGACATCCACGCGCGCTCCTCCTCCGCCGCCCGCCTCGCCTCGCCTCGACACGCCGCGGGTTGTGGGAATGAGCCGAGCCGATGTCTAAATTTTTGCCACGCACGATGGGTATACGAAAGGTCACGCGGAAGCTGAAACGTTTTTGCTGTAGTGGAGATTGAATACGAACGACGCACTCTCACCTCCTTCTCTTGCGCCTATAAAAGGGAGGTTGCTCCTCTCAGAGAGATGCACCAGAACCTCTTCTTTCTCTCGCCACAAGTTCCTGAGCACTGCGTTGCTGCTACGTTCTTCCCCATCCCGGCTTGCAGCGTGTACCGCAGGTCGGGACAGTAGGCCTCCGGAACCGCACGTTTTGAGTCATGTACGGGAGAAGGGTGATAAGGTTTTTGGGGAGCGCTCAGTGCGACTACTGACTTCTTCGTCACGGACACCCCGAACTCCGACAACTACTTCCCCGACGACGACTACTTCCCTGACGTCGACAACCTCCTCGACGACATGGCTGGCAAGGACACCGCCCCCAAGTCCAGTGCTACTACTGCTGTTGTCCCGTATGTGCTCCTCTCCTTTCTGCTCGAGGTCTTGCCACAGTTCCTGGTTCTGCTGTCTGTCCTAGATGTGTTACATTCTACTTCATATATGAAACTTGCCCTACTGTCTGCTCTAGATAAGCTTGATTACAGTTCATATATGTCCATGTTATTTACCTTCTCTCTGTCAAATCACATGACTAGTTTTAACCCTGTTATATTAGTCATGCTTTATCTAATATTTCTGTTCATAAAATCATTCGGTAAATTGCTCATATTTCCAACACCCTCTCTCCTTTCTAACATGGTATCAGTTTTTGGGTTTTAAACCCTAGCCGCCGCCGCTTTTGAACCCGAGCGACGCCTTCGGGGCTGTCGGCCTCCATGACCATCGCCGGGGGCCGCACCGCCCGTACCTAGGTTCGTCCGCCGGCCGTGTTGATCGGCTGCCTTAGAGAGTTTTTTTCCTGAGCCCTTGCTCCGGGTTTTTTTTCGCTCTCTCGTTGGTCGTTTTGATCGGCATTTTTTTATTTTTGGTTTTCCGATCTATGCTTGATCGGTTTGCGTTGCCCATCGCCGTCGTTGACGCCCATGCGCCTCTACTCCGACACCGACGCGACCGGTTGGCCTCTTCATCGACCCGGCGGCCTGGCGCGACAAGCGGCCGCTAACAGCCGTCGTCCGCACGTCCGCCCGCCCGTCGCCCTGACCCGACGGCCTCGCGCGATAGGCAGCCCCTCACGGCCATCGTCCGCGCGTCGGCCCGCTCGTCGAGCTACGCCCGCCATCACCTCCCTATCCCCGAGTTCAACGTGCCCCTCCGCCGATCGAGCAACAGGCTGTCGATGTGTCTCCCCGTTGGGCCGCAGCGCCACCGCCCCGTGGTTCTCCCCGTGCCTGCACCGATCCGCGCCGCCGCTGCGTCTCCCCTTTGGGCCATAGTGCCACAACACGTGATCTCCGCCGTCGCCTTGAGGCCGTCCCCGTGGTTGCACCACCTCGCGCGTTGCCGCTGCGTCACCCCTTCGGGCCGTATTGCCGTGTCCCGTGGTCAACTGCCGCACCGAGGTCGTCCGCTCCAGGTCGTCCCCGAAGCTGCACCGACCCTCGCGCTGCCGCTGCGTCGCCCCGTCGGGCCGTAGCGAGAGTGGCACGCGATCCCTGCAACCGCCCTAAGGTCTTCCCCGTTGTCGCCCCGACCTGCCCGCCGCCGTTGCCTCGCCCCTTCGGGTCGTAACGCTGCGGCCCGCGGTCCACCGCCATCCACATGCGTTGACTTCCGCGTGATATGCGCCGCGCCGCCTCCCTTGGTGCGGGAACGTCACCGTCCGCGTCGGTCTTCGTCACGCTGACGGGTTCATTATCGCCTACTTCGACACCGCCGCCGCGCTCCTTCTCTAGCCGTCGCCGCCTCCTTAGGCCGCCGCCGCTACTCTTCTTCCGCGGCTCCACGGCGACTACCTCGACACCGGCGACCCCCGACTCGACACCAACCACGACGTTCTTCGCACGGCTACCTCGACTACGACTACACAACCTACGCTCTCGGCTACCTCAACAAACGGCACAAAGAGCTACCACCTTGCTTGAGCAACCTCTTTGATTTCCTCTCCAGCCACGACTCCGCGATGCATCGACCGTTACGACTGTGGGGGTGTCCGTCGGCTTCCCTTTTTGGATTCTTCTTCAGTCTCATCGTCTGCGTCGCTACCGTTGTGACTGCGGGGGGATGTTGAGTATTATGTTTAGTTAGGAAATATGAGATAGACTAGGATATGTTCCGACTTTTCTTGTACTCCAAATTGACCATATACTCAATACAACAACTATTTCACCAATCCTCTCTCTCCCTTCTAACAACCTCATACCCTCTCATTTCTTAGAACTGAAGCGTTTTGCATCACTCTTCTTTTTTTTAACAGGGTAAGGCACCAAAAGGCGCCAACTTCATTCAGCTCAAATGCATAGTACAACATGTACTACAAAATCCTGGAATTGCATATGAGAGATAGTAGAAAGAAAGGGACAAAGGGTATGCCTATGAGCTGAAGAAATACAACCGAAGACAGGTTCTACCAGAGGCGGACGTTTGGTCTATGGGTGTATCTGCACCCTATATGGAAAAATAGTAATTAAATAAAAAGTCAAAAGATTCTGAAAATATTTTTGAAATAAACTCAATCTTCCATTGTAGTACTCGTGCTGCTTAAGGATGAACAGGTCACTAGTTCTGTTTAAATATGGATTACAATCGTAGAAAGCAGCTTCGATACACACACAAAAAGTGGCAAATTGTTTGGTCATGGTTTATGAGTCCTTCGTGCCAGGTTAGGTTAGATCCTCACCTTCTCTCCTCCAGGGAATCACCCAACGATCGAATGGATGATCAGCAGAAACAATGCGGGGCATAATCCTATCAGATAAAAGCAATTTTCATCTTTGGAAGTGACGTTATGAGTCAATGATTAGATATCAACTTAACAAGGAAAACTTTGTGGAGAAAATCGTACACTGATTATTCCAGAGGACAAGCGTTCTCATGCTAGTACATGTGTATTTACAATCTTATGACAAGATCCTTAACTTTACACAGGGGCTGGTTAATATACAGTGCATACATTATTGTGTATTTGGGGTTGCAACCTAAACGTGTTGAGATCTGCCCAAAGAAGAGAATATGCCATTTCACTGGACGTACAACATTCTGAATTGGAATGAGATGAGGGGTTCTGCCGACTGAGGTTGCTTCTTTCAAAGTTCCAAAGATTATTCCTTAAGAGGTCCCTTCTGATTTACTGTTCCTGTTAACCAATATTAAACAGCCATGTTCACGTTAGCATATAAAACAAAAAAGAAAAGAAAAATACAGATCCCAAACTAGCCAAGTGTGTTCTAGAATCTCAGATGGTTTAGGGGTGGAACCATCATCTTAGCATTTTAGCAAAAGTAAAACTAGGCTATATCGTCTATGCAGAAAGCAGCTATCTTCGTCAGAATGTCATATAAGATAGGAGTATTACTTTTGCAAGTGAGCACACTATGATTTGAAATGATGGGGTATGTCTGGAAAGTGTGCAACACTCTGAATAACCAGAGTCTTCAGATAGCATTCCTGTAGTAATCATGTCTATCTTCTAATGTATTCCCTCTGTTCACAAATGTAAGACGTTTTGGCAGTTTAATTTAAATTGCCAAAATGTCTTACATTTGTGAACAGAGGTTGTAACTTTTATATGTAAGACCAATATGCTCTAAACTTAGATGAAGAAAGGAATGTAACACTGTGACACACCAAGCCACATTCTTCCTGTTAGCTTCTTGTCTGAATTTTCTAAAAATTAGCATGAAACAATTCCTTGTCAAGTCGCATCAGCTCTTAACCAGTCAACAAAACTAATCAAACATTTGATATTAAACTGGTTATCACAGCAGCTGGCTACGTATTAGCGACCCAATATCAAGAAACTTAGCACCATTTGGCAAAACGATTGTATGCAACTCTTATGACAAAAAGGAACGGTATTAACATACAACTGAAAAGCGTGGTAATTTTTTATGTTGGTCTACGCGTGAAAGTAAAACAAGAAGACTCTTACGGAGACAACAAAACATAACTCAGATGCTAGAATATACACATCATAATACTTTACAAATATCTTTCCTCTTTTCAAATACTTACTCTTTACGGATAAAAATGCCCGAATTGACAATCACATTTATCATGCTCAATTTTCAATTAATAGTGATAAAATATAGAAAATTTCATAGGCACTTTTAATCTGAACTCTCTATGAACAAAACAGGCTTTACAGATATTTTCTTCTGTTGAAGTATACGTTGACTTGCCCAACCTTCTGCGTCAGTTTGGACTTTTGGTTCTACTGGTTGATGCATGAAACTTAATACTAATTGCTCTCCAACCATATTTCCCACAAATTTTGTAGAAGGGATAAAAAGTTTTGAAACAATACAGCTGCAGGTATTTGCAGTGCCAGCCGTTAAATAGTTCTGCTTCTTAGGAGTGATTAGAATCGTACTCTAATCCCTCTAATGCAGCTCCGAAACAGCCAGCGGCTAATCTTAACATATGGTTGTCTGATTTACTCAACAAGTTTCCTTTGAATTTAAACACGAGTGTTTCACCATTCTACCGTTCACAAATTCTCCAAAGCATTTAACAGTTCTACCACTGCACCAAGATCAAACTAAAAGACTGCAGTGTAGTTGCAGAGGAGGACGCAACCAATGCAGCAAACATCAAGGCCACGGGTAGGCAATAGATAGCTTAAACTAATATTTTACAGATCAGTTTCGATAAAAGGAAAACTGCAATGATAATCAAATTCTCGTGAGCAATTGCGAACATCAAAATAAAGCTATCCATCAATACACCAACCCAATCTACATTCGACAGCACTGAGTAGAATTGAGCAAAAGTGGGTGAAGGTGAATTGCCGCAGACCCCAACAGCAGCACATCCAAATGAGAACAGAAGTAAAAGGAGACTTGGGGAGGTTAGAGCCTTCACCTCTGGGCTTGCGACTCGTAGAACCTGGCGATGCGCCCGCGGTTGGGGGGCTTGGGCTTGACGGGCTTCTTCCGGCGCAGCCCGGCGATCTCCTGCACGAGCGGGACGTGCACCAGCACCGTCCTCCACGCCACATACCAACCTGAGGCTCGTCAGTTGACCAAGACGAACGGGCCGAAATTAAAAGGGAACGAGCCAAGGTGAAGGGACGGCCGCCGTACTCAGGAGGATGAATGATAGCACGAAGGTGACGGCCAGGACGGGGCGGAGGACGAAAAGTTGGGCGAGCTCCCACGCCGTCTCCAGGCTGCCACCGGCCATGGCGCTGCCGGCCTTCGGGGGGAGGAAGGAATCTCGTTCTGTGCGACGAGGGTTGAGGGGAGGCCCATGAGTCTATGACATGTCGGCCCTAAACCAAGAGATTGCTGGCTGCTCAATCGTTGAAGCAAAGGAGACTTTTGTTTTTCCAAAAAGAAAAGCAAAAGGAGATTGCTGTTTCTGTATCGTTCGCTCCTCGTAGCTGTAACTCTGTAGCTCATGCTCTTGCCGCGATTGGAGCTGAGGGTGACACCCGCTTTACCACGCCGTCGTTCAGACATGAATTAAACCTTCCTTTTTGCCCGATATAATATTATGATTATTGGCTTCGTTGTGTGTTTCACATGAGTACACTTCCTGCCGTCATTTATTCACATGTGATAATGCTCTTGCTGCGGAACTAGAAGCATGTAAAGAGGAAATCGTGCTAGCTTTAGAGTGGAGCACACTTCTGTTTATTCTAGAGACGGACAGTACCGAAGCTGCTGTGATGATTTCAAACCCTTCAGGGAATAAATCACGACATGCTGCCATCATTCAGGAGATCGCCTCCATGATGAGAGGAGGTAGAGAGGTAGTGGTAAAAGCTATTAGAAGAGGGTGTAATCATGTTAACCACCATTTGGCTCAGATGGGTAGATGTGAGATAAAGACGGCCGTATGGTTACGGTCAGGCACTGAAAGGGTTGTAAACTTGTGTGAACTGAACTGCCGCGATCCAGCTTAATTAATATACAACCCTTTTCCTCCGCAAAAAAAGCTGACTTTTAGTTACACTGATATTTTTCTTTTTTGTTGGCTTCGCTCTTGCTCGATAGAGGCAATTTTTATGTGCGAGGTGAACTAAATTGTTTTGTGGGTGGTTGTGGTATTCTCATATGTAACACAGAAATGAATATATAAGTCTTATATTCGACTGTAAGTGGATACAAGAAAATCTCGCATGAACGATCTACTCTCTTATAGGTGGGCCGACCAACTCCCCAATGCCCTAATGGATCAGGAGCCAACATTTCAAGAGAGCTTAGAATCTTAAAAGATATGACAAAGCAAAGTAAAAAAACCAAAATTCCAGCAAAAGTATTTGAAAAAAAATGTTTAAATCCGCCATTCAACGTTCGGCAAAACTTCCGAACAAATAAAGAAATTAAACCATCACTGCTCATCAACAAACAGGCAAGCCAGCTAGGAAAAGTAGAACATGCAAACTAATACTTACCAACACAATCCAAATTTATACAAACAAAACTCTCCAGCCGAAATCAACAAAAAAATATTTTAAAACTTTGGGTTAAACCCATTTGCTCGAATCGAACCAATCCATCAATTTGAAGCAGACATCAACACATGAGCAAGCAGCAAAGAGCTCTTGACGTTAATTAGTCCCTTGCAAGAAGCAGCCGTTGACATAGATTAGAGCAACTCCAACGTGCTCATCCAACTGTCTGTGTGTGTCTGTTTGCGTCCAAACAGATAAAAATACCAGCCATACGCGATAAATCAAACCTAAAAGCTGCCCGCGCGCTGTCCTTCAGACACATTTGCGGCCTAATTTTTTTTCCATGATTTGCGTCCACGCCAACACAAGACGAACACGTCGCAAGTCCACTTGGTATCTGCCATGGGCCCACGTGTCGGCCGCACAACTACCCCACGCGACCGTAGTCAATGTGTCCACCTAACCCGGGCACGGATGGCAGCGTCTGGAAGCCTTTGGAGTGCTCATTTAAATGCAAGTGTGTGTGTTGGGGGGGGGGGAAGGGGAGGGGAGCCTCATCCACTTCCCCTCCCCGTTCACATCTGACCACGCTCGCTCCCCTCGCCACCGATAGTGCAAATGCTAGCCATGGGTATCTTCTGCAAGAGCAAGGGCAAGCTCGACTCCGACAGCACCTCGTCCTGCGCGCCGCCTCCACCTCCAACGGTGCCACCGGCGCCGCCCCGGTCAGCCTGCGCGATGGACCCACTTGCGACTAGTGGTCGCCGATCATGGGACCGGCTATACATCTTGCACTGGCACTACTGCCAGCCGCTATCGCGGTCGAATGTCAACCACCCACACAATAGCTTGATCCGCACCGCATCCCGGTGTCGGCACTGATGCGATTGGCGTGGGCCCACGCGTAGGAGCTGCGCAAGCGTTGCGCCCTCCTGGCGCCAAAGTGAAGGAAATATGCCCTAGAGACAATAATAAAGTTGTTATTTTATATTTCCTTATATCATGATAAATGTTTATTATTCATGCTAGAATTGTATTAGCAGGAAACTTGATACATGTGTGGATACATAGACAAAACACCGTGTTCCTAGTAAGCCTCTACTAGACTAGCTCGTTGATCAAAGATGGTTAAGTTTCCTAACCATAGACATGTGTTGTCATTTGATTAATGGGATCACATCATTAGGAGAATGATGTGATGAACAAGACCCATCCGTTAGCTTAGCATAATGATCGTAAAGTTTTATTGCTATTGCTTTCTTCATGACTTATACATATTCCTTTGACTATGAGATTATGCAACTCTCAGATACTGGAGGAATACCTTGTGTGCTATCAAACATCACAACGTAACTGGGTGATTATTAAGATGCTCTACAGGTATCTCCGAAGGTGTTTGTTGGGTTGGCATAGATCGAGATTAGGATTTGTCACTCCGAGTATCAGAGAGGTATCTCTGGGCCCTCTTGGTAATGCACATCATAATAAGCCTTGCAAGCAATGTGACAGATGATGCATTACGGAACGAGTAAAGAGACTTGCCGGTAACGAGATTGAACTAGCTATGAAGATACCGACAATCGAATCTCGGGCAAGTAACATACCGATGATAAAGGGAATAACGTATGTTGTCATTAAGGTTTGACCGATAAAGATCTTCGTAGAATATGCCGGAACCAATATGAGCATCCAGGTTCCGCTGTTGGTTATTGACCGTAGATGTGTCTCGGTCATGTCTACATAGTTCTCGAACCCGTAGGGTCCGCACGCTTAACGTTCGATGACGATTTGTATTATATGAGTTATGTGATTTGGAGACCGAATGTTGTTCGGAGTCCCGGATGGGATTACCGACATGACGAGGAGTCTCTAAATGGTCGATAGGTAAAGATTCATATAGGGCGATAATATTCGGACACCGGAAGTGTTTCGGGGGTACCGAGTACATATCGGGTCACCGGAAGGGGTTCCGGGCACCCCCCCCCCCCCCCCGGCAAAGATTTGGGCCTATTGGGCCAAGAGGGGAAACATAGCAGCCACCATGGGCTGCTGCGGCCCCCATGTAGGCCGAATAGGAAGAGGAAGGAAAGGGGAAAGAGAGAAAGGAAGGGGAGGGGAGGGATTCAGGCTCCCCCTTCCTTCTCTCCCTCCTCCTCTTTCCTTCTCTCTTCGGAAAACATGGAAGGGGGGGGGGAATTGGGGTGGGAGCCCAAGTAGGATATGGCCTACTTGGGCGCCCCTGGCTGCCTCTTCCCCCTCAAACCTATATATATATGTGAGGAGGGGGGCACCTAGAACACACAGAAACAACTGTTAGCCGTGTGCGGCGCCCCCTCCACAGTTTACTCCTCCGGTCATATTGTCGTAGTGCTTAGGCGAAGCCCTGCGCGGATCACTTCACCGTCACCGTCACCATGTCGTCGTGCTGACGAAACTCTTCCTCGACACTTTGCTGGATCAAGAGTTCGAGGGATGTCATCGAGCTGAATGTGTGCAGAACTCGGAGGTGCCGTACGTTCGGCACTTGATCGGTCGAAACAAGAAGAAGTTGGACTACATCAACCGCGTTGTCAAACGCTTCCACTTTTGGTCTACAAGGGTATGTGGACACACTCTCCCCCTCTCCTTGCTATGCATCTCCTAGATAGATCTTGCTTGAGCGTAGGAAAATTTTGGAAGTTGCATGCTACGTTTCCCAATAGTGGCATCCGAGCCAGGTCTATGCATAGATGATATGCACGAGTAGAACACAAAGACTTGTGGGTGGTGATTGTCATACTGCTTACCACCAATGTCTTATTTTGATTCAGCGGTTTGGATGAAGCGGCCCGGACCAACCTTACATGACCGCGTTCATGAGACCGGTTCCACTAACAAACATGCAACTAGTTTTGCATAAAGGTTGGCTGGCGGGTGTTTGTTTCTCCAACTTTAGTTGAATCGAATTTGACTGCGGCTGGTCCTTGTTGAAGGTTAAAACGACAAACTTGATAAATCACCGTTGTAGTTTTGATGCGTAGGTAAGAACGGTTCTTACTAGAAGCCCGTAGCAGCTACGTAAAACTTTCAACAACAAAGTAGAGGACGTCTAACTTGTTTTTGCAGGGCATGTTGTGATGTGATATGGTCAAGACATGATGTGATGATGATCATGTTTTGTAAAAGTTATCTGCAACTGGCAGGAGCCTTATGGTTGTCGTTGAAGGAAATATGCCCTAGAGGCAATAATAAAGTTATTATTTATTTCCTTATATCATGATAAATGTTTATTATTCATGCTAGAATTGTATTAACCGGAAACATAATACATGTGTGAATACATAGACAAACAGAGTGTCACTAGTATGCCTCTACTTGACTAGCTCGTTGATCAAAGATGGTTATGTTTCCTAACCATAGACATGAGTTGTCATTTGATTAACGGGATCACATCATTAGGAGAATGATGTGATTGACTTGACTCATTCTGTTAGCTTAGCACTTGATCGTTTAGTTTGTTGCTATTGCTTTCTTCATGACTTATACATGTTCCTATGACTATGAGATTATGCAACTCCCGTTTACCGGAGGAACACTTTGTGTGCTACCAAACATCACAACGTAACTGGGTGATTATAAAGGTGCTCTACAGGTGTCTCCGAAGGTACTTGTTGGGTTGGCGTATTTCGAGATTATGATTTGTCACTCCGATTGTCGGAGAGGTATCTCTGGGTCCTCTCGGTAATGCACATCACTTAAGCCTTGCAAGCATTGCAACTAATGAGTTAGTTGCGGGATGATGTATTACGGAACGAGTAAAGAGACTTGCCGGTAACGAGATTGAACTAGGTATTGAGATACCGACGATCGAATCTCGGGCAAGTAACATACCGATGACAAAGGGAACAACGTATGGTTATGCGGTCTGACCGATAAAGATCTTCGTAGAATATGTAGGAGCCAATATGAGCATCCAGGTTCCGCTATTGGTTATTGACCGGAGACGTGTCTCGGTCATGTCTACATAGTTCTCGAACCCATAGGGTCCGCACGCTTAACGCTACGATGACAATTATATTATGAGTTTATATGTTTTGATGTACCGAAGGAGTTCGGAGTCCCAGATGAGATCGGGCCCAGATGAGATCGGGGACATGACGAGGAGTCTCGAAATGGTCAAGACATAAAAATCGATATATTGGACGACTATATTTGGACTTCAAAAAGGTTCCGAGTGATTCGGGTATTTTTCGGAGTACCGGAGAGTTACGGGAATTCGCCGGGAAGTATATGGGCCTTATTGGGCCATACGGGAATAGAGGAGAGAGGCCAAAAGGAAGGAGGTGCGCGCCCCCCTCTGGTCTGAATTGGACAAGGGGTGCAGCCCACTTTTCCTTGTTCCTCTCCCCCTCTTTCGTTCTCTCCTACTCCAACAAGGGAAGGAGGAGTCCTACTCCCGGTGGGAGTAGGACTCCCATCTTGGCGCGCCCTCCTCCTAGGCCGGCCACCTCTCCCCTTGCTCCTTTATATACAGGGGCAGGGGGGCACCTCTATACATAACAAATTGATCAGTTGATCTCTCCCAGACGTGTACGGTGCCCCCCTCCACCATATTCCACCTCACTCATATTGTAGTGGTGCTTAGGCGAAGCCCTGCGTCGGTAGCAACATCATCACCATCACCACGCCGTCGTGCTGACAGAACTCTCCCGTGAAGCTCTGCTGGATCGGAGTTCGCGGGACGTCATCGAACTGAACGTGTGCTGAACTCGGAGGTGCCGTGTGTTCGGTACTTGGATCGGTCGGATCGTGAAGACGTACGACTACATCAACCGCGTTGTGCTAACGCTTCCGCTTTCGGTCTACGAGGGTACGTGGACAACACTCTACCCTCTCGTTGCTATGCATCACCATGATCTTGTGTGTGTGTAGGAATTTTTTTTGAAATGACTACATTCCCCAACAGTCGCTTTATTGTATGAAATGCAAACGCCATGTAATTGCTTTACTTTATCACTATGCGTTAGCGATAGTTGTAGAAGCAATAGTTGGCGATACGACCACGACGCTACAATGGAGATCAAGGTGTCAAGCCAGTGACGACGGAGATCATGATGGTGCTTTGGAGATGGAGATCAAAGGCACAAGATGATGATGGCCATATCATGTCACATATTTTGATTGCATGTGATGTTTATCTTTTATGCATCTTATTTTTTAAGAAAATATGCCCTAGAGGCAATAATAAAGTTGTTATTTATATTTCCTTATATCATGATAAATGTTTATTATTCATGCTAGAATTGTATTAATCGGAAACTTGATACATGTGTGAATACATAGACAAAACATAGTGTCCCTAGTATGCCTCTACTTGACTAGCTCGTTAATCAAAGATGGTTAAGTTTCTTGACCACGGACATGTGTTGCCATTTGATGAACAGGATCACATCATTAGGAGAATGATGTGATGGACAAGACCCATCCGTTAGCTTAGCATAATGATCGATAAGTTTTATTGCTATTGCTTTCTTCATGACTTATACATATTCCTTTGACTATGAGATTATGCAACTCCCAAATACTGGAGGAACACCTTGTGTGCTATCAAACGTCACAACGTAACTGAGTTATTATAAAGATGCTCTAAAGGTGTCTCTGAAGGTGTTTGTTGGGTTGGCATAGATTGAGATTAGGATTTGTCACTCCGAGTATCGGAGAGGTATCTCTGGGCCCTTTCGGTAATGCACATCACGATAAGCCTTGCAAGCAATGTGAATAATGAGTTAGTTGCGGTATGATGCTGATGACCCACTAGTATAGGGGATATATCATATTCCTTTCGATAAGTAAGAGTGTCGAACCCAACGAGGAGCAGAAGGAAATGATAATCGGTTTTCAGCAAGGTATTCTCTACAAGCACTGAAATTATAGGTAACAGATAGTTTTGTGATAAGATAATTGGTAACAAGCAACAAGTAACAGAAGTAAATAAAGTGCAGCAAGGTGGCCCAATCCCTTTTGTAGCAAAGGACAAGCCTGGACAAATTCTTATATAGAGAAAAGCGCTCCCGAGGACACATGGGAATTATCGCCAAGCTAGTTTTCATCACGTTCATATGATTCGCGTTCGGTACTTTGATAATTTGGTATGTGGGTGGACAGGTGCTTGGGTACTGTCCTTACTTGGACAATTATCCCACTTATGAATAACCTCTATTGCAAGCATCCGTAACTACAACAAAAGTATTAAGGTAAACCTAACCATAGCATAAAACATATGGATCCAAATCAGCCCCTTACAAAGCAACGCATAAACTAGGGTTTAAGCTTCTATCACTCTAGCAACCCATCATCTACTTATTACTTCCCAATGCCTTCCTCTAGGCCCAAATAATGGTGAAGTGTCATGTAGTCGACGTTCACATAACACCACTAGAGGAGAGACAACATACATCTCATCAAAATATCGAACGAATACCAAATTCACATGACTACTAATAGCAAGACTTCTCCCATGTCCTTAGGAACAAACGTAACTACTCACAAAGCATATTCATGTTCATAATCAGAGGGGTATTAATATGCATATAGGATCTGAACATATGATCTTCCACCAATTAAACCAACTAGCATCAACTACAAGGAGTAATTAACACTACTAGCAACCCACAGGTACCAATCCCAGACTTGGAGACAAGAATTGGATACAAGAGATGAACTAGGGTTTGAGAGGAGATGGTGCTGGTGAAGATGTTGATGGAGATTGACCCCCTCCCGATGAGAGGATCATTGGTGATGACGATGGCGATGATTTCCCCCTCTCGGAGGGACGTTTCCCCGGCAGAACAGGTCCGCTAGAGCCCTAGATTGGTTCCGCCAAGGTTCCGCCTCATGGCGGCGGAGTCTCGTCCCGAAAGCTTGCTTATGATTTTTTCCTCATCGAAAGACTCCATATAGCATAAGATGGGCATTGGAGGGCCACCAGGGGCCCACGAGGCAGGGGGCACGCCCAGGGGGGTAGGGCGCGCCCCCACCCTCGTGGGCAGGGTGTGCCCCCCTCCGGAACTTCTTGCGCTCAGTATTTTTATATATTCTGGAAATGACTTCCGTGAAGTTTTAGGACTTTTGGAGCTGTGTAGAATAGGTCTCTAATATTTGCTCCTTTTCCAGCCCAGAATCCCAGCTGCCGGCATTCTTCGTCTTTATGTAAACCTTGTAACATAAGAGAGAATAGGCATAAGTATTGTGACATAATGTGTAATAACAGCCCATAATGCAATAAATATCGATATAAAAGCATGATGCAAAATGGACGTATCAGATGCATTATGGAACGAGTAAAGAGACTTGCTGGTAATGAGATTGAACTAGGTATGAAGATACCAACGATCAAATCTCGGGCAAGTAACATACCGATGACAAAGGGAATCACGCATGTTGTCATTGCGGTTTGACTGATAAAGATCTTCGTAGAATATGTAGGAACCAATATGAGCATCCAGGTTCCGTTGTTTGTTATTGACTGGAGATGTGTCTCGATCATGTCTACATAGTTCTTGAACCCGTAGGGTCCGCACGCTTAATGTTCGATGACGATTTGTATTATGAGTTATGTGTTTTGGGGACCGAAGATTGTTTGGAGTCCCGGATGAGATCACGGACATGACAAGGAGTCTCGAAATGGTCAAGAGGTAAAGATTGATATATTGGACAATAGTATTCGGACACCGGAATGGTTTCAGAGTGGTTCGGGTATTTTTCAGAGTACCGAGAGGTTACCGACCCACCCGGGGGAAGTAATGGGCCTACATGGGCCATAGGGGAGAGAGTGGGGAGCCCGCAAGGGATGGCGCCCCCCATGGGAGTCCGAATTGGACAAGGGGAAGGGGGCACGACCCCCTTTCCTTCTCCCTCTCCCTCTCCTTCCCCTTTCCCTCTCCGAAAGAAAGGAAAGGGGGGGGGGAACTAGGATTGGGAGTCCTAGTCGGTTTCCCCCCCACTTGGGCGCGCACCTAGGGCCGGCCTCCTCCCCTCCTCCTTTATACACGGGGGCAGGGGGCACCCAAAAGCACAACAGTTGTTTCTTAGCCGTGTGCGGTGCCCCCCTCCACAGTTTACTCCTCCGGTCATATTGTCGTAGTGCTTAGGCGAAGCCCTGCGCGGATCACATCCCATCACCATGCCGTCGTGCTGACGAAACTCTCCCTCGACACTTTGCTGGATCAAGAGTTCGAGGGACGTCATCGAGTTGAACGTGTGCTGAACTCGGAGGTGCCGTACGTTCGGTACTTGATCGGTTGGATCGCGAAGATGTTCGACTACATCAACCGCGTTAACCTAATGCTTCCGCTTTCGGTCTACGAGGGTACGTGGGCACACTCCCCCCCCCTCTCGTTGCTATGCATCTCCTAGATAGATCTTGTGTGATCGTAGGAATTTTTTTGAAATTGCATGCTACGTTCCCCAACAGTGGCATCCGAGCCAGGTCTATGCGTAGATGATATGCACGAGTAGAACACAAAGAGTTGTGGGCGATCATAGTCATACTGCTTACCACCAACGTATTATTTTGATTCAGCGGTATTGTTGGATGAAGCGGTTGATAACCCACAAGTATAGGGGATCGCAACAATTTTTGAGGGTAGAGTATTCAACCCAAATTTATAGATTCGACACAAGGGGACCAAAGAATATTTGAAGGTATTAGCAGCTGAGTTGTCAGTTCAACCACACTTGGAGATTAATTATCTGTAGCAAAGTGATCAATAGCAAAGTAGTTTGGTAGTTTTGATAGTAGTGTCAGCAGCAATAGTAACAGTAACAGTGATAGCAGTAATTTTGTAGCAAGTGTAACAGTGATGATAGCAGTAGTAACTTAGCAAAAACAATATGAAAAAGTTCGTTGGCATTGGATCGGTGACTTGTTGGATGATATTCATCATGTGACAGTTATAACCTAGGGCTATTAGGTACTAGCTCCACTTCATCGATATAATGTAGGCATGTATTCCGTAAATAGTCATACGTGCTTTGTTAAAAGAACTTGCATGACATCTTTTGTCCTACCCTCCCGTGGCAGCGGGGTCCATAATGGAAACTAAGGGATATTAAGGCCTCCTTTTAATAAAGAACCGGAACAAAGCATTAACACATAGTGAATACATGAACTCTTCAAACTACGGTAATCACCAGAAGAAGTCCCGGTTATTGTCACTCCGGGGTTACCGGATCATAACACGTAGTAGGTGACTATAACTTGCAACATCGGATCTAGAACATGGATATAATGGTGATAATATAAATGGTTCAGATCTGAAATCATGGCACCGGGGCCCAAAGTGACAAGCATTAAGCATGGCAAAGTCATAGCAACATCAATCTAAGAACATAGTGGATACTAGGGATCAAGCCCTAACAAAACTAACTCGATTACATGATGAATCTCATCCAACTCCTCACCGACCAGCGAGCCTACGAACGAATTACTCACTCTCGGTGGGGAGCATCATGGAATTGGCGATGGGGAAGCGTTGGTGATGATGAAGAACGAAGATCCCTCTCTCCGGAGCCCCAAACAGACTCCCGATCTGCCCTCCCAAGGAAGAACAAGGTTTGGTGGCGGCTTTGTCTCGTGGATCGCGATAATTCTTACTCACTGGTTTTTCCTTCGAAAATAGGAATTTATAGCGTTGGTTTCAGGGTCTGCGGGGCCACCAGGTGGGGACAACCCACCTGGGCGCGCCAGGAGAGGGGGGCGCGCCCTGGCGGGTTGTACCCACCCAGGTGCCCCTCTCTGGCAGGTCTTGGCTCCAGAAATTCTTATATATTATATAAACATTCCTTGCAAAGTTTCGTTCCATTCCGAGAACTTTTATTTCTGCACAAAACAACACCATGGTAGTTCTGCTGAAAACAGCGTCAGTCCGGGGTTAGTTTCATTCAAATCATGCAAATTAGAGTCCAAAACAAGAGGAAAAGTATGAGAAATATGTGATTTTATAGTATCAAGGGGGTCGTCAGCAGGGCCACCAGGTGGGTACAACCCACCTGGGCGCGCCAGGAGAGGGGGGCGCGCCCTGGTGGGTTGTGCCCACCCAGGGGCCCCTCTCTGGTGGGTCTTGGCTCCAGTAATTCTTACTATCGATATAAAAAATCCTCAAAAAGTTTCGTTCCATTCCGAGAACTTTTATTTCTGCACAAAAACAACACCATGGTAGTTCTGCTGAAAACAACGTCAGTCTGGGGTTAGTTTCATTCAAATCATGCAAATTAGAGTTCAAAACAAGTGGAAATGCGTTAGGAAAAGTAGATACATTGGAGACGTATCAACTCCCCCAAGCTTAAACATTTGTTTGTCCTCAAGCAATTCAGTTGATAAACTGAAAGTGAAAAAGAAAAACTTTTACAAACTCTTTTGCTCTTGTTTGCATAAATAAGCTTAAACAACACCCATGTTTTCAGCCAACATTATAACTAACCATGTTGACAATAACTCTTAAAGATTATAATGACTCATATCAATGACATAATCAGCTAGCGAGCAATAATAAGATATCTCAAACAGCAACACATTGTCAAAACAACCATGATATAATATGACAATAATGGTATCTCGCTAGCCCTTTCTGAGACCGCAAAACATAAATGCAGAGCACCTCCAAAGTTCAAGCAGCGACTAAACATTGTAATTCATGGTAGAAAAGATCCAGTCATGATGCACCCAACATTAGCTACACATAATGCATAAATCATGACAATTGTGCTTTGCTCAGTTTCTGGCGCTTGTTTTAGAAGGTGATGACACAACATAAAAGTAAATAGATAGTCCCTTCGCAGAGGGAAGTAGTGATTTGTAGAGGTGCCAGAGCTCAATTTTTAAAACATAGGTAAATGATATTTTGAGACATCCACCCTTTTCATTTACTTCACGACCATGAGTTATCAACATCTCTCCCATGCTAAACAGGCTAGTGGCGGTTCCCAAGCGATAAAAGTAAAGGTTTTGACTCCATTGCAAGTTTTTTTTGATTATCCGAGTGATTAACTCTTTTTGTATTTTTCAGTTTGGGACTGGGCATCCCTATTACCGCCATTTTCTCGTGCGATGGCGAGCGAATAAACACTCGACCTGAGAATAACCCGCTTAGCATGGAAGATACCGACCACCTCCTATCGTTCCATGAACGATCCAGGCACACAAAATGGATATTTTTTTTAGAAGTTTTTAGAGGTGGCACATGCAAATTTACTTAGGACGGCAGGGTAATACCGTATATAGGTAGGTATGGTGGACTCATCTGGAATAACTTTGGGTTCAAGGTTTTTGATGTACAAGCAAAATCCCCACTTAGTACGGGCGAAGGCTAGCAATTTAGATTGAGAAGCGGCCAGCTAGAGAGCAATAACGATCATAACCATGCACTATGCATAAGTAACATTGGACACTAGCATGAGTAGGATATGAACACCATGAACATAAATATCATAGAGGCTATGTTGGTTTTGATTCAACTACATGCATGCACATGTACCAAGTCAAGCCACTTGAACATTCAGAGGAGGATACCATATCATCATACTACATCACAATCATTTTAACGCTATGTTGAGATCCAAGGTAAATCATTATCAACTCCCAACTACTTATGCATGGAATGAGAAACTATAATCTCTAATTGTCATTGCAAACATGTTTAATCATAATGGGCTGAATCATGGATGCTAGGTTAAACATATTTACACAGACAGAACAAGTCAAGTTCATACCAGTTTCTCTTTGCCACGGCCAGTTCTTCGAATGTCGTCATTATTGCCTTTCACTTGCACGACCGAATGATATGAAAATAATAATAGTGCAAGATTGCCATGGACTAAGCTGGAATCTGCAAAACATTTTATTCAACAGGAGAAGACAAGGTAAAATGTGCTCTTTATTAGTTCAACAATTATTCAATTGAGAGCCACTCAACATTTTCATCGTGGTCTTCTCCTCGGTATGACTCGAATAAAAAGAAAAGAAATTCAGAGGAACACACTTCAATATTTTTGTAGTTTTTGGTTTTCTTGAACAAGCAAATAAAAGAGAAAAGAAAAAATGAGAAAAACTATTTACACGGGAAAGCCCCCAACAATCAAAAGAAGAACAAGGAAATCTTTTTGGGTTTTCTTCTTAATACTACAACTAAGAATGCAAAGAAAGTAAATTAACCATAACTATTTTTTTTCGTTTTCTCTGAAGTTTTTCAAACGCACAAGAAGAAAGCAAGAAAATAAATCTAAGCATGGATGATACAATGAAAAAGTGTGAGCACCGACAAATGGAATAAGTGAACATGAATGTAAAGTCGGTGGAAACAAGTACTCCCCGAAGCTTAGGCTTTTGGCCTAACTTGGTAGTCGATCAGTAGCCTGGAGGGTAGTAGTCGGTGTGGTAGCTCACGAAGGCTCTTGGTGCGGATGACTCGGCCCGCCGTGCTGCCTCTACTGCTGTGTTGTGAGCTCGGGCCTTGCTCTCAAGAACAAAATATCTTCCCTTGCTGTGATAATAAAAAAAGAGCAGGTGCGGGCAAATATGTTTGCACAGGAGATGTTAGGTTAAACAAAAGACTATAAGTGAAGTTAGCAGCCTTTCCCTTGAGAATCTTATGGTCTTTTAAGGTTTTAAAATCTAAATACTGTGTGGGTATAATAGCATCAAAGGGCAAAGGTGAAACACCAAGCCCTCAAGCTAAACGTGTGGCATAAATTCCACCATAGAACCAGCCGTTGTTAGCATTGAGTTGAAGTCTGCGTGTGATCGCTCTTTGTCTATAGCGCCAGAAAAGCTCATGTCTGCTAGGACTATGTTGGTATTTCCCCAAAGATGAAGGGATGATGCAGCATAGCAACGGTAGGTATTTCCCTCAGTGAAGAAACCAAGGTTATTGAACCAGTAGGAGAACCAAGCAACACAATGTAAACAACACCTGCACACAAATAACAACACCTCGCAACCCGACGTGTTAAAGGGGTTGTCAATCCCTTTCGGGTAACGATGCCAGAAAATTGTAGTAGATTGAAATAATAGATCGCAAATAAAATAAAGTGCATCAAAGTATTTTTGTATTTTTTTCGTTTAATAGATCTGAAAAAATGCAAAGGAAAAGTAGATCGCAAGCAAATATATGAGGAAGAAGACCCGGGAGCCGTAGGTTTCACTAGTGGCTTCTCTCAAGAAAGATAGAAAACGGTGGGTAAACAAATTGCTGTTGGGCAATTGATAGAACCTCAAATAATTATGACGATATCCAGGCAATGATCATTACATAGGCATCACGTCCAAGATTAGTAGACCGACTCCCGCCTCCATCTTCTACTATTACTCCACACATCGACCGCTATCCAGCATGCATCTGGTGTATTAAGTTCATGGAAAAACAGAGTAATGCAATAAGAACGATGACATGACGTAGACAAGATCTGTTTATCTATTGCATAGATATAGATCCCATATTTTTATCCTTAGTAGCAATGATACATACGTGTTGGTTCCCTTTCTGTCACTAGGATCAAGCACCGTAAGATCGAACCCACTACCGGGCACCTCTTCCCTTTGCAAGATAAATAGATCAAGTTGTCCAAACAAAACCCAAATATCGGAGAAGAAATATGAGGCTATAAGAGATCATGCATATAAGAGATCAAAGAAACTCAAATAACTTTCATGGGTATAAAAAGATATGACTGATCATAAACTCAAAGTTCATTAGATCCCAACAAACACACCACAAAAAGAGTTACATCATATGGATCTCCAAGAGACCATTGTACTGAGAATCGAGAGAGAGAGAGAGATGAAGTCATCTAGCTACTAAATACGGGCCCGAAGGTCTACAAAGAACTACTCACGCATCATCGGAGAGGCACAATGGAGGTGGTGAACCCCATCCGAGATGGTGTCTAGATTGGATCTGGTGGTTCTGGACTCTGTGGTGGCTGGATGAATACTTCGTCAACTCCCCTAGGGTTTTGGGAATATTTGGGTATTTATAGAGCAAAGAGGCGGTCTGGGGGGCCCCCGAGGTGGGCACAACCCACCAGGGCTTGCCTGGGCCTCCTGGCATGCCCTGGTGGGTTGTCCCCTCCTTGGGACTCCCCCAGGTGCAACGAGGGCCCAACATGTTCCTTCTGGTCCATACAAAATCTCTGTAAAGTTTCGTGGCATTTGGACTCCATCTGTTATTGATTTTCTGCGATGTAAAAAACACGGAAAAAATAGGAACTGGCACTTGGCACTATGTCAATAGGTTAGTACCAAAAAATGATATAAAATGACTATAAAATGATTATAAAACATCCAAGATTGATAATATAACAGCATGGAACAATAAAAAATTATAGATACGTTGGAGACGTATCAACATCCCCAAGCTTAACTCCTACTCGTCCTTGAGTAGGTAAGTGATAAATACCGAATTTTTGATGTGGAGTGTTGTTTAACATGTCATATCATGTTCTTTTCTTTATAGCATGGACAATTGGACTTTTTATGTGGTTCAAAGCAATAGTCTAATGTTGACATAATAATTTAGATACTCAAGCATATCAACAAGCAACACTGTCTTTCACAATATCAATACTAAAATAAGTTATCCCTACAAAATCATATAGTCTTGTCATGCTCTGTCTTCTTAACACAAAGTATTTATCATGCACAACCCCGATGACAAGTCGAGCAATTGGTTCATACTTTTTAACGCGCTCAACTTTTTCAACTCTTACGCAATACATGAGCGCAAGCCATGGATATAGCACTACTGGTGGAATAGAATATGATGATGGGGGTGAATATAGAGAAGAAAAAAAAGTAAGAAAGTCTCACATCTATGCGGCTAACCAACGGGCTATGGAGATGCCCATCGATTGATATCAACGTGAGGAGTAGGGATTGCCATGCAATGTATGCACTAAGAGCTATAAGTGTATGAAAGCTCAATATGAAAACTAAGTGGGTGTGCATCTAAATCTATAATGAAAAATTCCCACTAGTATATGAAAGTGACAACATAGGAGACTCTCCATATGAAAAACATGGTGCTACTTTGAAGCACAAGTGTGGTAAAGGATACTAGCAATGCCCCTTCTCTCTTTGTTTATTATTTTATTTTCTTTTTCTTTTTTTTCTTTTTCTCTCATTGTCCGGAGTCTCATCCCGACTTGTGGGGGAACCATAGTCTCCATCATCCTTTCCTCACTGGGGCACTACTCTAAAAATGATTAATGATGATCATCACACTTCTATTTACTTATAACTCATAAGAAAATAAAAAATTACAACTCGGTACCTATGACAAAATATGACTCTATATAAATGCACTACAAAAAAATACACTTCCGTGATGATACGTGTTTGTCACAGTAGGTCGCTTTTTTTGTCATGCATGTACATCCATGACAAATTTATGACAGAATCAAGATAGTCATACCTGTGCTGTCGTAGAAGTGTTCCATGACATTACCAAAATTATCATCACGGAAGTGTCCACTTCCATGACAATAAATCGCGCGTCACAGAAGTGCTTTCGTCAAGGGTGACCGACATGTGGCATCCACCATAACGGAACGCCGTTAAGCTATCGAGCCGGGTTTTGGATCCGATAACCCGTTAACAGCCCCGACCAATGGGGATTTTCCACGTGTAAAATCATCATTGGCTAGAGGAAACACGTGACGGCTCATCGTTGGGACATATGTCATCTACTCACTGGACAGAAGGCGCCTATGATACGTCGACATGTGGCACGGCCCAACAGTGGCCCATTCCTGTGAAAAGGCTGACCCATTTGACATGGTAAAATGCTGGCGGGCTGGCCCATGGAAAGCCTGTTAACGGCCTGTTCACATGTAGCCCATTTACAGCCCGCTAACCCAAGGCCCGTTATGCCCTATCCGAATTAGGCCCAGTAGCGTCATCTGGGCTGCCCAATATGATTCCAGCCCGTTTTCACTTCTGGCCCATGTATAGCCCATGACGTCTTTCGGCCCATATGAGGCCCTTTGTAACTCTTGACCCATTAGCGGCCCGTGCTGAAACTGGCCCGTAATGAACAATGTATCACTTTACACCCATTAACGGCCCGTGGTGAAACTGGCCCGTAATGAACAGTGTATCACTTTATACCCATTAACGGCCCGTTATTCCGTTGGGCCGTCTCCAGCCCATGTTATCTTTCGGCCTTCTCAGAGCCCATTTATTCTTGGGCTCATTTCTGGCATTCGTTTACTTACGGCCCGTTACTGTCATTTTCTGCTTGTGGGCCAAATTCAGCCCGTGGTTACAATCGTCCCGTTTGTGGTCCGTTAATACGTTGGGCCGTTTTCATAGTATCATCAAATACGGCCTATTAACGATGGCCCGTTATGGTTGGCCCATGAACAGACGATTCCATCTCTAGCCCGTTTACGGCCAGAATGCGGTATGTTTGGCCCATGTTTGGCCAATCGATCATACGGCCCGTATAAGGCTCATTGATGATACGGCCCGTAGAAGGCCCATTGATGATACGGCCCGTAGAAGGCCCATTGTTTCTACGGCCCGTAGAAGGCACACTATTTCTACGGCCCGTAGAAGGCCCACTATTTCTACGGCTCGTAGGAGGCCCAGTGTCACTACAGTAAATATTAGCCCATGGTTATTGTGGCCTAGTTTTAAAAAATAGGTTATTGCAGCCACTAGCAAACCGCAGAAAAAGAACTGCACTGACTACAAGCAAACAAATAAACAAGACAACAAGGAAATAAATAAGCAAGCAACTTACACTAGGCTATCACGGCTATTACACATATTACATCCACTGGGCATCAAAGTTCGCCACCAGTGCAAATATAGGGAACACAACAACATATAAACGCCGCATCAAAACAAGTCCAGAACTGAAACCACTTCAGAAGAGCTCAAGAAACAATATCCTGGGTACCCATAATGCTGGCAAGATGCTTAGCAAGCTTATTAAGTTCCTCTTGTTTGGCGCTTAAGTCCTCCAGCGCTTGCTATTGCACCAGAAAGTATGCATCTGAATTCTGCAGGGACTTCCTCAGTTCTTCGGCTTCCTTCGCATAACATCTGATCGATGTCTTTCAACTTGAAGTTGAGACTCAAGAAGCCGAACTAATTCAGGCAATGAGTTCGAAGAGCTGGTGCCAGCAGTGGTAGCCAGTAACTCGAACACTACATCAAGACAAGATTTTGGGGTTGTCTCAGTGTCTTCAATATAGTTTTTATCAGCTTTCTTGGAGACCAACAGGGATGTCTCACTATCTTGAACCTTATCTGCATGACTTCCTTTACCATTGCATAACAGGGTACTCTTCTCCAATATTTTATCCGTTTTCTAAAAGAGAAACAAACAAACACATCTCAGGTTTACAATGTAGTATATGAAACTCATTTTGATAAACCTGTTCAGTAGTAAGGTGGACAGGATAACAACATGAAACAAACATATATCTATGTAGTATGGTCACTGTATGGTCTATATCATTCTAGTTTATGTTGCCAAATCAAGATAGATATAGTTCGAATCATATCTATTTAAGACAAAGCAGCATAGACAGAATATAAGTGTGGGAAACTACACAACAATAACAACACTTGTAATGTGCATGGCATGAGAACATAACTATTTATTCAATTGAAACTAAAATCAACATAGAGCAAGTTACAACAGCAAACAACCAAACACGTTGAAGAAACAGGTTTAAAACATACCTGTTGCGCCATTGGAGTTTCAATTGCATCCTTCAAATTTGAAATTAGTTGGTATCAGTAAATACAGTGATGCAAGAGCAAAGTAGTATGAACCATAGCTACGGAACCTAACCTGAGAACAATTCTTCTTCTGCTTTAAGCGTTGACTTCGGGTTCGGAGTGGTGGTCCTCGTGATTTGGGCACTGCAGTTGCCTTACTAAATGCTCGTGTTTGGGTGCTCTGTGGTGGAGATGGTGCTGTGTCAACGGGAACTGGGTGTCTATCTGCTGGGGTTGGGGTTAGAAGGGGTGTAGCTGGTTCTCTGTCCAACTGGGTAGGGGTACAATCTGCATGAGTGTGGGTTATGTGTGGTGGGGCTGGTTCTTGGGCAAGTACAACCATGGTTCTATCTGCATCGACAGGTAGCACGATCTTTTCTGAAGACCGTGTTTTTACTCCCACAGATACTGCCATCACTCCCTCCAATTGAAATGGTTGATAAACAAGAAAAGTAATTGAATGTATAGATATTGTAAGATAGACATGTGCAATGGATAGTAGGGAAGAAAACAGGGCATGAAATAATTCACATTTATGTTGTCTAAGCAAACAGAATAGCAGGACATAATTTCACATATATGATGGCTAATTAAACAGGATAGCATGGCATAATTTCACATGTATGATGGCTAACTAAACAGGATAGAATGACATACTTCAAAATATGATGACTATGTAAACAGGATGACATGATATAACTATACGATGTGTCTATTAAAGTGGTTGGCATGCCATAAATCACAAACATGCCGTCGATGGAAACATGATGGCATGATATAATTCACGGATAGAATGACATAATTTAAATATGATGATTATGTAAACAGGATGAAATGATATAACTATATTATGTCTTTAGAAAATAGGTTGGCATGCCATAATTCAGATACATGCTGTCTATGTAAACATCATGGCATGGCATAATTCAAATATATGATTTATATACTCCCTCCGGTCCTTTTTAATTCGCATATAAGATTCGACTGAAGTCAAGCCTCATAAAGTTTGACCAACTTTGTAGAAAAAAGTGCCAACATTCACAATCTGAAATCAATACCACTAGATGTGTCATGACTTAAAGTTTCATATTATATAACTTTAGCATAGTAGATGTTGATATTTTTTATATAAATACGGTCAAACTTTGTGAAGTTTGACTTCAGAGAATTCTAATATGCAGAGTAAAAAGGACCGGAGGGAGTAATAAGGAAGTGAGCAGAGGGCAATCGCATATATGATGTGTCAACTAAGGAGATGGCATTCAATATTGTGTATATGATGTAAAAACTAAGCATTGCAATACACCATATGCATTATATGAGTAATATAACCCTGCCAAGTTTGAGCATACACCTCAGGGGGATAATAGGACTGGTCATCTGCCTCTGAATCCTCCTCTGAAGAGCTATCTGTAACCAACAAGATATCTGCTTCAGCAGGTAGCATTGTTTGCTCTGAAGACCTTGTTTTCACTCCAGATTTCTCCATCACCAATTCAAATGGCTGATGCACAGGAAGAGTAGTTGAATATACAAACATTGTCGACAAAAGCAATGAGAAATACAAAAAAAGGACGACATGATATAATTCACATATATGACGCTTGCCTAAACAGCATGGCATTGCATAATTCACATAGATAATGCCTCACAACAAGATAACATTGCATAATTCACATATATAATGTCTTGCAACAAGATGGCATTGCATAATTCACATTTATGGTAATTAGACACTAAACAGGTGGCATTCACACAAAGCATGTCTAAACTAAGCAAATGACATAGCAATGCAAGATACCATACGCACGATATGAGCAACATAACCCTGCCAACTTAGGGCATGCACCTCGGGGGGGGGGGGGGATATGACTGGTCATCTGTCTCTGAATCCTCCTCTGAGGAGCTATCGGTAACCAGCAAGACATGCGCTTCGTCAGATAGCATTGTCTGCTCTGAAGACCTTGTTTCCACTCCAGATTTTTCCATGACCGTGCCAAATGGCTGATGCACAGGAAGAGTAATTGAATGTACTAAATTTTTTGACAAATTTAACACGTAATAAAAAATGATGGCATGATATAATTCACATATAAGATGACCGGCTAACATTGCAAAATTCACATATATGATGCCTGGCTAGACAAGATGGCATTGCATGATTCACATATACGATAAAGAAACTAAACAGATGGCATTGACACAAAGCATGTCTAAACTAAGCAGATGACATCTTTAATGTATACAGTAAGCAATGCAAGGCACCATATGCATGATATTACCAACATCAGCATGCCAAGTTAGAGCGAAGACCTCATGGGGTAAATAGGAGTGGTCTTCTCCTTCTGAATCCCCCTCATAACAGTTATCTTCCTCTTGATTACGATCCGAAATGGGTGGAGGGGGGGCTGCCTTTGCGCCCACCATGGAACGACGTCTGCATGAAATTTTATTGCCACACAAGGCTCGTCTCTTTTGCTCTACATGATCAGTTCCATTGTGTACAATAACTGGCATGCATAGGAATAAAACATAGTGAGATTATGTAAGGAGTGCATGCACAAATGCAGAGTGATGGTAGCAAACTGTGGATAGACCCAAAACCAATGATAGCAGGCAGATAATAGCTTTGGTTAAAAAATATAGATAATGGCTCCTTTAATGTTTGTTTGCACCCAACAAGAAACTCATAGTAGACACCAGAGATTAACCAGATAGTAGACAGATAGTATTGATTGCTGCCCCCATATGTACCCCACAACCATTTAAAAACTCAAGTTTCAGCATTAGTTTGGACCTGACTCGGAGTCTAATAGGTGAACATGATGATAATGTAGCATGTCATCATATTAAGCGACGCATAACGTCAGCAGACACGGAAGAGTGCGACCTCTCTTGCGGACCCGTGTAGTCCTCAAGGTCATCTGCACAATTGATGATGGTAATGCAGTTGCCATGGCTGCCGGTGGCGGGGAAGAAGATCTGAGGAGGCGAAAGACAGTCTGGAGAGCGGATCCCTACCGTGGTGAACCCTTCCGTCGTTGGAGCAGCTGAGCTGGGGTGGAACACAGCGCCGCAGGAGCAGGACAAACCACACAAGGTTTTCTTTGACACATATCTGTAACAGAAGTAATTGAGTAAGGGCTTGTTTGAATTCGAGGATTCTAACCATTGTTGAGGAAATCGTTAACTGGTAGCTGCTCGATTGGCTGGCGAGTAGGGGATTAATAGGCTAATCGGCAAGTTAATCGGCCATTTAATCAATTACTCGGGTGATTAATCGATTAATCGGCTACTCGGTGACCCTACGAGTAGGGATTAATCGGCAAGTTAACTGGTTAATCGAATGATTTCTTGAACATGGATTCTAACAATGCAGGGATAGGAAATAGACAGGGATAGGATAGGAATGCACATGCAAAATAGGGAACTTAAAAACACAGGATTTCTGCCAATCTGGGTGTTTGATTCACAACAATTGGAAGATCACTGGATGCAAAAAAGCATGGTGAGATTAAGTCAAACCACAAGAAAATGTACGGTTATAATGCTATTATGCTACTATCTCTTAGTCTTGTGCTTGATGAATAGGAATATGAAAAGGAGGAGACGTGGAAATTAGAATTCCTATGGTTTTTCTTTCAAGGAGACACTAAAGGAACAAATCCTATAGTTTTGCTTTGCTCCATTCCTTTGCACCAAATTCATGAAAAGTAGTACCATAGGAAACTTTCCAATTCCAATTTTTTTCATTCACTTTTCCTTTCAAGCACTGGCGATTCTAGTAGGCAGGCTTGAGCAAGGAAAATCCTACACTAAAAAATGTTTTTGTGCTACTTCTATTACTTTGGACCTAGGCCACTGCCATACTAGCTCAACTCCCAGGCCCATCGACAAATGCACATCTCAAACGCGCAGAGATAAATAATGATGGCGTTCAAGAGAGTCCATCACGGATAGCTAAGTTGCCTGGTACCTCACTGCTTGTCATATAGTAGGATAAAATAATATTATTTCCCGTTACTACGAGTGCTCAGTGGACAATATATATAACATGTAGAGTAAAAAGAGATGCAACAAGTGTACAACCTCTTTGGCGAAGCCATGTCGATCTCAGCATGATTGGGTTGGCCGGTGAGGATGCTCCGACTGACTTGGCTGTCGGAGGAGGGGAAGAAGATCTTAGGCGTCTGGAGATGGAGCCCGAGGTACTGCTCCGCTGTGATGGAGGGTTTCGTCGTTGGAGCAGCTCTGGTGAGTTGTACGACGCTGAGGCTGAAGCAGGACAAGAGAGACAACGAACAACGTTAACCTGAGTGGAATTCTAATAGCATCTCCAATACATGATGTAAAATACATAAACACAAAGTGCTAGATGTAAAATACATCAGCCGCTCATCTCTGAACTTAACTGTCGATACCGAATTTAACTGTCGAAACTGAACTTAACTGTCGAAACGGAATTTTGCTATCAAAACTGAACGCACTAGCAAGGTGAGGCTACACGTCGGTCGACTGACTTTTTCATCTCTGGTCAGTCGATTTTGCAGCCGTTGGATACGAAATCAAGGGCCTGCGGTTCATCTTCAACCTCCACCCCCCTGAGCCGGCCAAATAGCAGCCACCCGCCACCCGCGGCCGGCGGTGCACCTCCCCCAAAACACTCCCCACCGCCGGTCTACCGCCGCCCTGGCCATCCCTCTAGGCCCCCCATGCCGAGCTTTTTCTCCGGCGATCCCCACGCCACCGCCCTGCCAACGCCCCGCCACCGCCGGCGACCACCGCCCCCATCCTGAACCCTAAGATAGATAGTGGGGTACCCCTCCGGCGAGCCCCCCTCCCTGCTGCGGCTGGTTCTTCCTTCACCCCGGCGGCATCGGAGTGAAGTGTCATCGCAAGCAAGAGCAAGAGCGAGAGCAGCAGCGCGAGCAAGAGCAATAGCAAGAGCAGACCGGGTAGGGGACCGAGAGCAAGAGCAGAGCAGCAGCACAAGCAAGAGCTAAAGCAGCAGTAGGTCCTACTGATGTGGAAGTTGCCGCCGAGGGAGCGACGCCGTGGAGGAAGTGGCCGGCGACGCCGCCGTGGATGGAGTCGCGCCGTGTCGGCTCGGGACCAAGCGCCGGCAGCACCGTGAGATCGAATCAAGAAGAAAATGCGGTGATTAGTGTACAACCTCTTTGGTGGCTCCGGTTAGGCCGCAGCTTCATTCGAGGAAACGGTGATGATGATGCTCTTCCGGTGGTGCAGGTGAAGACGGCGGTGTGGGAATGGAGGTGGCGCAAAAGACGAGGGGAACATCGGGGCAGCTCCTTGGAGGTGGAGGACGGTGTGGCTGAACCGGCGGGACGATGAGATCGACGACGGATCCTCATCCGGTACAGTGGATGAGGGACGTCGAGGTGTTGCTGTGGACGACGTCGTCGGGGAAGAGGCTCCGGCTGGGTGGCGGACGGAGCAGGGTGTGGGGTTTTGTCGCGGGTTTTCGCGGCTTTGGTGTATGAATGGGTGGGCGGATGGGATGGCAGTGGGGAACCATGGCTTAGAGACGCGCTTGTCTGAAATATGGGGTAAGTTACTAAAGTACCCCCACCGATTTGAGGCGGTTCTTTCGGTTCAGGGGTACCACGGGCATTTCGCATGCCGGGATTTCATAAGAGGTGGGAGTTTTTGCGCGTGTTGTAATTTCGGAATAGCAAGGCGCGGGTTGAGATGGAGGGAGTTGTCGGAGCACAACGAGACAAAGATATATCTTAAATATTTCGGGCTAACAAGGCGCGGGTTGAAGAGGCGGGAGTTTCGCAGCACCATAGATAGAGATGCTAGCTTGAATTTTCGGCATAACAAGGCGCGGCTTGAAATTTCGGAAGAACAAGCTTAATGTGTACCCAAAAAACAGACAATTTGCACCTCAACACGCACAACACACACACAAACACCATTTAGACTAGAGTAAGGTACACGTGCATTGCACGCATGAGATTTGGCAACCAAATTATGAATAAATACCACATTATAGCATGCAAGATTTGAGTCATATATGCATGATGTAGATGTTCGTTTAATTCTTATAGTTCATTTCATTTAAAATCATCTAGTTGTTATAAGAAAGCTAATCTATTTTAAGATTCATGGAATTGTGCGTCGTAAGACATAAAGTAAAAACAAATAATGGCAAATCATGTAGAAAAACATTTGGTAAATTTTGATATGGAAGATTCTAAAACAAATAAGAAGTGCTTGTGTTTTGATGTTTGTGCATTATGCTTAAGTTCAACCATGGAGTCTTCTAGATTATACATGTGGCGAAATCTGGTGGAATCTAGATGATATCCAACGACCAGTAGTGCTGAAATTTGCCATCTTTGGACCATCGGATTCGCCTCATCCAACGACCATCTTTCAAAGTTAAAGTTACCCGCACACAATATAAAAAATATAAAAAATATACTATATATATATAGGGGTATAGATATACATATGTGATGCAAAAGCCGCCCATCATCTCCAATTAGAATAGTGTGTCCATGCACGGATGCGACGTGGCCAAATGATGTCTGCCATCGGTATCTCAAATTCAAATCAGTCTGACCTTGTTCAATGTGTATACATTACAAGATGCTCGTTTCCAAACCACACCGCGCAGATCTCCGTTATATTCATGCATGCATGGGTTTCAAACATCAGGATCTCTTATTCAAATATTTGAATTGAACTTTACATTAATTGTGACCTCACCTATTCAGCTATTCTTTTACACCCACACAGTAGTCTTCTCTTTATAATTGTACCACTAACTTTCTCTCGTGCATGCATGCACACACACTACCAGTCGGCATTATCCATCGCACACATGCAATCTTTTTCTTCAGGTCGGTCTCCCATGAAGGCACACACCAACACACATCCCCCTCTCCATCATATCGGGCATTCTTTATCTCTCACGCATGCATGCACAACGATCGATGTTCCTCTATGTATGTGTGTATATAGCTAGGTCTTTCATAGTTTTCCACACAAACCGATCAATCGATATATCCAGTGAGGTCTCACCCTCTTTCCCACGTCCACATCGATTAATCTATACCTCTCTATATAGGATTAACATATATAGCTAATACATCCACATTAATTATGTATCCAACGTCCCCCTCTCATCATCCATTCCTTCCGCTTCATCTCTCAGACGCGTGCACAATGGTGAAGACAGGGGGCAGTGAGGGCCCTGCCCCCTCCCCCCTAACTCACTATATATCAAGGCTAATATGAATGTGATCGTTAGACAATTGCTGCTAAAATGGTTTAAGTTCATGAATTGACCCTCCTTGTAAAGGATTAGCAATGCTTGGCCCCCTAGCTCATTTATTTTTCATGGCTCCGCCACTGCGCGCATCAGCGCACGTGTTCGACCTCTCTCTCTAAATATCGATCTCGCACTTGTGCATTCCTTCATAGTCTCCCTCCACTCGGCCCCTCGCACCATCTTCTAGCCCCCCACCGGATTTTGCCACATGTACAATCTAGTAGACTCCATGGTTGAACTTAAGCATAATGCACAAACCTCAAAACAACAGTGGTTCTCTTTTGTTCTAGAATCTTCCGTATCATAACTGCCCAAACTTTTTTCTAGCTGAATTGCCATTATTTGTTTTTACTTTATGCTTTACAACGCACAATTCCATGAATCATAAAATAGATTAAGGGCTTCTTTGATTCAAAGGATTCTCAAAGGAATTTTGGAGGATTCTAATCATTAGGAATTTTTCCTATCTTGGTTGTTTGATTCGTAGGATTGTAAACCATAGGAATTTTTCCATATGATTCATTTGCACTAGATTTCATAGGAAACATCCCATCCACTCAAACCTCTTTGAAAGAATTCTGCGTTTTTTCTATGCACAATCAAACACTCGTACAATCCTGTAGGATTCAAGATGACATTCCACTATAATCCCATGTTTTTCCTATTCCCGCGTTCTTAGCTTTTTTATAAAAACTAATTGATTTTGAATGAGATGAACTATAAGAATTAAACGAAGGGCTACATCAGGCATATATGACTCAGAGCTTACATGCTATAGTGTGGTATTTATTCATAATTTGGTTGCAAAATCTGATGCGTGCAATGCACGTGTACCTTACTAGTACTTCGAGTATGTGCAAAACACGTAAATTAGAATACCAATGGCACGCTACACAGTGTCTCTCTTACAGTTCATGAAGCCACGTGGCACATGTGTAGGCGTTGTCGCGACCTCCTTGCGTGGATTGATCACAGTGACGTGCTGCTGGTTCCAGAAGAATGTACTCATCCTCCCTGAGCCATACTGGCGGTACATGCACGAAGCGAAGATGTGCACGCATGCCATGCACGCACTCATTCCTCGCACGCACACACGGGTACACGGGCGGACGCAATTTTGTACCAAGATCCACCCCATGTGATAATTTGACGCATTTAAAGTCGTTCACTTCATTGATGGTCAATTAATACAGCGCATGCAAATTGAGTGGACGTGAGGGCGGAAGAAAGACATTATTACTCCACTGCGCGCATGCGAGTAGTTAAATCGTGGGTTGCTAGTAGTACTTCCATTGGTCTCCTTCGTATTTTGTGCCAATTTTTGACAGTAACATAATATTTATGCATTTGAGCAGTGTAGTACTTGAAATTTATGTTCCGCTAAACTCATCGGGAGCCGTTTCGGGCCTCGAAACCAAAACCATCAATTAATCTTTACCTTGTTCCCATCACATTCGAAAGCCTGCTCACACCTACTAGTAGTACGTACCAAACCTGAACGTGTTCCCACTATGCAGGTATTAGTACTAGTGCTAGTACTTAGGTTATAAAAAGGGGAACTACCTAACCGAAAATCACTCTACCTTTCCTCCTCATAAGTGCTTCTTCTTCGTCCGTCGTTGCCATGGCCGGTGAGCAGAGCTCTAGGTCGAGAACTACTCGTAACAAGGGAGCGGCAACCAAGGCTGCGGAAAAAAAAGAGGGCTCGCCGCCATGCAGAGACCTTGAAAGATCTCTCACGGGCAGGCGATGGCTCCCAGGAGCGCCCTAGCCGCGGAGGCGAACATGCTGAGCCGGCGGAGCTGGAGTCGTTATCCCTCGACGGCATGCCCGATCAGCTCAATAAGCAGAAGGAGTTCATCCAAGGCTTGATGGAGTTGCTGAAGGAGAGCCTCAACAACATGCCCGCTAAGCTCAATCAGCAGCGGGAGTTGACCACCGGCTTGGTGATGCTGCTGAAGAAGAGCATTGCCTCGGAGAAGAAGGCGACCGGCGAAATCCTGCGACTTCGGGAGGACAATGCGAAGCTCTGCCACGAGATCGACCTGTTGAAGGAGAAGAACACCGTCTGGAAGAAGCTACATGAGAATAGTAGTTCCTCAATGAAGATGCTGTAGGCCCTCGCCATGGAACAGAAGGAAGAGTTGGCGGAGCTCCGCATCGAGCACCCGGCTGCTGTCAAGGTACATAATATGGCCGTGGAACAGATGATGAAGGCTCGCGTCAAGAAATGTCGTGTCATGGACACAATGATGAAGATGGCGGAGGAGACGCGCAAGGAGATGGAGGTCATGGAGGTGATGAAGAAGCAGTTATGACTCCACGGCAAATTAGATCATTTGGGGTGATAATCTTCCTTCTTCTTTTGCTCCTGTGTTTCATCTTTTGCTTCGGGTGTTTCACCACACGTGTCACGTTCTTTGTGAGGCATGAATAGAACAATGTTTTTTTGAGGGAATGAATAAAACAATGCTAACAATGAGATGACTAGCAAATTAGATCATTTTTTATCGCCATATGGCACTGGGCTGCCGTGTTTCGTGCTCCTCCGTCGCAGTACTACTCCAGTGGAAAACTTGAGTATACCGCACGGTTCTTTGCTCCTCCTCGATCAGGTCGTCGGCGCATTTATACGAGCAGTCAAATCACAAGTCCCCGCCTTCCAGCAGTAATGAGCCGTCAAATCACAAAGGCCCTCGCCTCTCGTGAAACAGACCAAGCTAGACTGCCCCGCCCTCTAGCCTTTTAAAAAATGTATACTTTTGTATAACAGTAGTATCGATGGATTGCGCCATGGAGCAAAACTTGAAATTAAAAAAAGGTGGTACATATAGAGAGCGCTCATCGCCAAATTATGCATATAGTACTATTAAAAAGGCTAGTCACAATAATGGTGTCCAGCACAACCCACCCCTCAAATAAAACTAAGAGGGTGCTTGGATACGTTTTAGTCCCATGACTAAAAGTAGTGGGACTAAAACATGCTAGCCTCACCCATGCTTGGATCCAAATACTAAAAAGGCTAAAATCAAGTTAATGATCATTTATTATCCTCCAAACCCTCCAATCCAGAACTCGCCTGTGTTAAAGGAGAGGAGTTAAATGAGTAGAGAGAGGACTAATCCACATTTTAGTAGGGGTACCCCTGACTAAAAATTTTTAGTCTCAAGACTAGTTTTAGCCCCTCTTCAGTCAGGGGTGCTTGGAACTTTAGCCTCTTAAAGAGACTATTTTTAGTCAGACTAAAATAAGTCCCTTGGATCCAAGCACCCTCTAAGCATCCTGGAATTCTTTGACAAAACTAAGCACCCTGAAATTCTTTGACAACTAAACTGCTGGCTATATGATGTTGGCCATATATATTGTACGTATATAATGTGAAGAAATGAGTGGTAGTACTATACCAACTAAAAGATGAAATGTAAGAAATACTAGTATGTACGTACTGAAGAGTTAAAGTAACGAGAAGAAACATAACATAGTTCTGCTGGGGGCTCAGCACAACACACCCCTCAAATTAAATTAAGCACACCTGAAATTAAACTTTGCAACTATTTCGGTAGACACTGCATTAGAACCACCATGAGCAACGACACTGCCACCTTACTCGGAGTCCTCGTCCACGTCCTCGACTTCGTCCTTGTCCCTGTTCCTCTTGGCCGATACTTCTTTGCTTGAACCGCACACTTGGCCGTCGCTCTTCATCCAACCCTTGTAGATATTGAAGCAAAGGTAGCCATCCATTGCAGCATAGTGGATGTGGTCTATATCTACTAAATTCCGCTGCCATGCATGATGATGAAATGTGTAATGAGGTTTCTCCAGTTTACCATACGAAGGATGAACCATGGCTCCTGCCAGGGTCAGCATTGAAGGCTGACGAGAGGACACCAGCCGATTCTTCTGGAGGTTGAAGGTGTTGCCTACAACGAGGCCTATCCGATGCAGGACTTCTTTGTCGTTACCAAAGTCTACAGTAACGAATTTGACTAGGTTGCTCTCGAGGAAGTCCTTAAAATCCTGGCACTCAACGTCGGCATGGCATATGTGGTAGACCAAGCATAAGTCATGCACGCAAACCTGGATCACGGCGGGCTTCTTCCTCTCTTCGTCCTTTAGATCCTTCTCTCGTCCCAGGACTGTGGTGTACTCAACATCTAGCCCAGCGACCCACTCATCATCTGAGTCTTCGAACATGCGTCTGAAGCGAGAAAGGCATCCTTTCACCATCGCGGAAGAACGGGTGTAGATGATGTCGAACTCATCGCCGGTGATGGTTCTAACCTTGTACTCACTGCCGATCGTGGAGATTTGGGACGCCATGGATTTGGGAGGAGGGTTAGGATTAGTGGAACTGCCATAATGTGAATGGACGGGACGACTAGGAGCGAACCGCCGTAGTATTGAAGGACGTGCGGGGACGAGTAGGAGCGAACTGCCAGCGTGCGAACGGCAGGGTAGTGGCTTTCCATTCTCCCATGATACGTGCTTACAAGAGCCCTTGGATCTGAGATCGAATGGTTGCATGGCGTGATTCTAGACCTATGGGTGAATATCCTATCCTGGAGGGTTATTCTGCAAATTTTCAGCAACTTAGCATGCGACCGTTTGATCTCAGATCCAAGGGCTGCTAGCAGCCCGTATCATGGTTGCGCCTACCATGACCGTTGCGTCACTCGCGCGGTCATGCCCTTGGAGATTTAACACGGTGTGTTAGGCTATCTGATGTTGGCATGTCATACATAGTCATCACTTAGTCACTCATACTACAACAAGGTTGGCTATAAGTGTATTTTTTTACTCCTCTCTATCTCTTTCTTCGTACTCAAGGAAGAAACGGTGCTAAGCGCGTGTATTTATTGCATTTGCCAAGGAGTGACCTCTTCCAATGAAATGGTGTTGCTAAGTTTGCTTCATTTAATTAGCTATAGACTCAAAATTGTCTTTTCACCTAGGTGCACGCGCTTAGCACCGTTTCTTCCTTGGGTCACCAAACTAGTCTCTCTCTTCTTGATTAACTTGCCACATCAGACTTTATGCTTATGTGGCAAGCTTAAGCACCTGTAAAAGCAAGTAAAAGTAAGTACAATAGTGCGCTTTACATGACATTTTTGCATATGTGGAGGAAAGAGAGGAAAGGAAAAAGTGGAGAAGTGGGATCTCATGCAAGAGCCAGCCTCTACTACATGGTGGAGCATTGGGAGAGGCACCTGTATGGAGGTGGTCAGGAATCTGGGAGACTCACGCCGGTCATAGCACCGCAGTTAAAATGATAATGGCAAGTCAAATCAAGGGGACCCACCTGTCCAGCAGTAACTCGCTGTCAAATCACACAGCCCTACGTTTGCAGCAGCCTACTCCCTCGTCTTCTCGCATCTCTGTTGAACCGACTAGGCGGAACTGCTCCACTGCCTACCGTGCAGGAAAAGCCCGCCCTCGACTTTTAAATAGAATACAATATACTAATTTTGTATCCATGGATTGCGCCTGCGCCATGGAGCAAAGCGTCTAGAAAACGGAGGAGAGACAATGGTCTTGCAATAGAGAAGAGGGAGAGGCGAGACGGTGGTTTTGGAATGGAGATGATGGAGAGGAGAGGAGGTGGTTTTGCAATGGAGAAGAGGGAGAGGAGCTTGTGGCAGCGATTTAGGATTGGACGAGAGGGCCGACGCGCTCTGACTGGATCAAAATCAAAATCAATTTACCCTTCAATTAAGAAAGCGACCCCACATTAACTAGTCTCCCTTTTATTCTGGGTCATAATTGACCATGATTTTCGCACATAAAATATATGTTATACATTGTATACAAGGCCACTATCAAAATTACAATCTGCAACTATACAAGGCCACTAACATTAATCGAGGCAAAATTGATGGCGTTTGCCTCGTACTAGCACCCGAGGACATTAATATCCCTTGTGTGCATGCGGGAGTGAGAAGGTTAGCTTGCATTCCCAACATTAATCAACCAATGAGGAGTAAGAGGGTTGGCTTGTTGTGCTTGGGAGAGAAAAACCACATTAATTAACACGACAATCAAGGTGACAAGCTAGCTTGCAACATTGACTTAAACATTACCTTTACTGCCGAGCCGGATGCCCTGATTTGGCAGCTGGACAATAAGGGGAAGTATTCCTCCAGCTCCCTCTATCATGTTATCAACTTTAGAGGGGTTCAACCCGTGTTCATCCCTGCTGTCTGGAAATTGAGAGTTCCCCCTAAAATTCATGTATTTCTCTGGCTTCTCTCCAAAAATAAATTGATGACTAGGGATAACCTTAGGAAGAGACACATCATCAAACCCCTTGATTGTGTTTACTTCTTGGAACAAGAGTCTTGTTCTCACCTATTTTTTGAATGTATAGTTGCTAAACATCTCTGGGCCCACATTGAGGAATATTTCTCTAGTCAGATTGGCTCATCCTTCGAATCTGTCGCCAGATTCTGGATTGCTACCAAAAAGTGCTCAGTTTTAAACACTGTTAGCTCAGCTGTCCTTTGGTGCCTCTGGAAATATAGAAATGCTACGATTTTCAGTAACACCTCCTGGATTTCCATTCCGCAGGTCTTGAGGTTGATCAGGAACATGGTGAGGAACTGGGCGATTCTCTCCTCCGGATCGGACAAGGAAAAGTTGATGAGCTTCGTGGAAACCCTAACAAGATCCCTCTAGAAACCGTTGGCGATCACTTGTGGCTGAACAAGGCTCGACCTGCTCTGGGGCTGGACCCGTGGGCTCGTCTCAAGATCTCTGATGAAGATGATGGGCACCTGGCGCCGAAAAAGAGGGACATCCACCATGCTACACCTTCCAGCCCGGTGTCTCCGCTTGCTTACTGGTCGCCGCAGGCTGACATGCCCCCTCGGCTGAAGACCATGAAGGCTTTGCTGGACCCTTCTTGTGTCATTTGAGTGCTCTATCCGCTCTACCTTTGGCACCGCTCGGGTGATTTGTGTTATTCAGAGAACTTGTTCATCCACCCCCCTAGTCTGTAGCTTTTCTACCTTTGCTTTCGAACTGCTCTTTGAGCTGCTGTATCAGAATATGTTGTGGTTTCGTTCTCAGCAATGGAACCGGGGAGATGCTCCCTGTTTAAAAAATATATTTTATATGTTATTATATTTTTTTATTGTCATCATATATTTAGCAAATACTTATATATGTAAGAAAACAATATCCCACATCTTATTAACTTATAAAAATAATTTCTTATAACAAATAAAATCCTGGATTGTTTTGGCACGAAAATCCTAGTGATTGTGTACTAAAGCTTGGTAAGATTTAAGGACGAATGTAATAATATCACTTATTATTTAAATATATTTATAACAAAATGCTCAGCCCCTTTTTATTTTTTGATAACATTGCTGGCCCAACCCAACATTATAATTAGAATCAGCCTAGCAAAATCGTGTATTTCGAGAAAGTGCAAATGGGCTGCAATTTTTTAGGAAATAAAATAAACGGGCCGCATGGACGCTACATTATTTGTTCACCTAGCCCAGCTAATGGCTGTAATTCAAAAAAAGATCAAATTGACTGTAAATTCTGCCGCGCAAAAAAAAGACTGTAAATTCTGAAAAAATGGGTTGAATATGTGCCACATTTTTGGAGGCTGAAATGTGGGGCAATAGGTCGAAGCCAATGCAAGTCGTTGTCAATTTAGTCAACAAATGATTCTGACATGTTAGCCGTCGGATTTACATCCAACGACCGGTATCCATCTTCAATCTCTCGTCTTCTTCCTCCAGTGCCGCCGGGACCACCTCCCGCCTCCCACTGCTAGCAGCTCTGCTTAGCATGCTTCGCTATGAAGCGCTACTCCACCGTTGGCCAGGCCATCCCTCCACCCCTCGACACCTCCTATTCTTCTCCACCGACTGCCGAACCACACCGCACTAGAACCAGTGAACCCTCGTACACCTCTTTGTCTGCGACTCTACTCCCGCGTCTTCCCATCTCCGGCTCGTTGCTGTCTGGGGCCTCGCCGTCGTCCACCACCTTGGATGCGCTCGGCGCGGCGTGGTCAACGTGGTCAACGAACAACACCATCGGAAGTAGACTATGCGTGGAGAGGCTGACAGCTGGGTCCACGGCCGCACACAAGGAAATGCCTCCTTATTACGCGCAAAATAATGATTCCTCCACCTGACATCTGGGACCCACCGGAAGGGCCTCTGTATTTCGCGAAATAAAGTGCCCCCCGCTGACATGTGGGACCCACCAGCTATCTTCGCACGCAAGGAAGTGCCTCCTTATTACGCACAAAAAAATGAATATTCCCCCTGCCAGCTGGAACCCAGCATAGTGGGAGGCTGACTTGTGGGCCTACCAAGTTGACGGGGATGGAGGGCTTTGTCAACTTAGTCAATATGAACGATTCTAGCTCCTGTTACCGTACGATGTTCACCCAACGGCCGTAGTGCTTCTTCAACCTCTGGTCTTCTTGCTCCAGCCGCCCAAACCAGCGCCGGTCGTGCCGCGTGCTCCTGCCTCCCGTGGCCGGCTGTGATGCCGCGGAGGCCTCACCGCCCCCTACTACTCCCACCGCTGGCCAGGCCATCCCTCTACTCACCCACACCCCCTGTTATTCTGCGGCGACAGCAGCCTCACACCACAGCCGAACCAGTGAACCCTCGTACTCCTCTTCGCGTGGGCATCCATTGCTGCGTCTTCCCCGGCTCCGAGTCGTCCCCTTCCTAGTCCTCGCCGTCGTCCACCGCCCCGGTGCTCTCGGCGTGGCGTGGTCGACATGGTCAACGACCGACTTCCATCGAAAGAGTACTGTACGTGGAGATGCTGACAGCTGGGTCCATGACAGCCGCAAGGAAGTGCCTCCTTATTACGCGGAAAATAATTATTCCTCCACCTGATAGCGGGGACCCACCGGACAGGCCACCAGTATTTTGCAAAAAAAAATCATTTCCCCCTGACTGCTGGGACCCACCGGACGGGCCACCATATTTCGCGAAAAAACGTTCCCCCCGCTGTCAGCTCGGACCCACCGGAAGTGCCTCCTTATTACGCACAAAAAAATGAATACTCCCCCGGCTAGCTGGGACCCACCTTGCTGGGAGGCTGACTTGTGGTCCTACTAAGTTGACGGGGACGAAGGGCTTTGTCAACTTAGTCAATATGAACGATTCTAGCTCCAGTGACCATACGGTGTCCATCCAACGGCCGTAGTGCTTCTTCAACCTCTGGTCTTCTTGCTCCAGCCGCCCAAAGCAGCGCTGGTCGTGCTGCATGCTCCTGCCTCCCGTGGCCGGCTGTGCTGCCGCAGAGGCCTCACCGCCCCCTACTATTCCCACCGCTGGCCAGGCCCTGCGGCGACGGCAGCCTCACACCGCAGCCGAACCAATGAACCCTCGTAGTCCTCTCCGCGCGGGCTTCCGCTGCCGCGTCGTCCCCTTCCTAGGCCTCGCCGTCGTCCACCACCGTGGTGCTCTCCGCGCGGCGTGGTCAACGTGGTCAAGGAATGACTTCCATCGGAAGAGTACTGTACGTGGAGAGGCTGACACCTGCGTCCACGGCCACAGCCCAGTTTTTTTGTGATTTGCCAAGTAAGTCGCTTTGTCAGGCCTGTTGGGCTGCAAATCTTTCAAGACGAGGAGAGCTTTCATTCGGCTGGCCGAGAAAATGGCCCATCAGTAATGAGAAATGGGTTGTACATTTTTAAAACACATCAAACCGGCAATTAGTTTCAAATATCTTTTTTTTCATTTCAAGATTTTAAATTACATTAATTTTTATGCGTGGAGAATTTGTTGGATTTTATATTGATATACATTTATTTTTAAAATCAGTTTGAATGTGAGTCGAAATTTCGGGATTAAAAACAGTTCGGACCGCACCGAAATATGCAAAAATTCGTATAATTTTTTAACCGTTGCCGCAATACGGGCTGTAATGCTAACAAAAAGAATATGGGCTCCAAAAAAAACCTTAAGAATTAGCAAATGGGCTGTAAATTATTAGAAATAATGGCAGATGGGCTGTATGCTGTTTTTGAAGGAAATATGCCCTAGAGGCAATAATAAAGTTATTATTTATTTCCTTATATCATGATAAATGTTTATTATTCATGCTAGAATTGTATTAACCGGAAACATAATACATGTGTGAATACATAGACAAACATAGTGTCACTAGTATGCCTCTACTTGACTAGCTCGTTGATCAAAGATGGTTATGTTTCCTAACCATAGACATGAGTTGTCATTTGATTAACAGGATCACATCATTAGGAGAATGATGTGATTGACTTGACCTATTTCATTAGCTTAGCACTTGATCATTTAGTTTGTTGCTATTGCTTTCTTCATGACTTATACATGTTCCTATGACTATGAGATTATGCAACTCCCGTTTACCGGAGGAACACTTTGTGTGCTACCAAACGTCACAACGTAACTGGGTGATTATAAAGGTGCTCTACAGGTGTCTCCGAAGGTACTTGTTGGGTTGGCGTATTTCGAGATTAGGATTTGTCACTCCGATGTCGGAGAGGTATCTCTGGGCCCTCTCGGTAATGCACATCACATAAGCCTTGCAAGCATTGCAACTAATAAGTTAGTTGCGGGATGATGTATTATAGAACGAGTAAAGAGACTTGCCGATAACGAGATTGAACTAGGTATTGAGATACCGACGATCGAATCTCGGGCAAGTAACATACCAATGACAAAGGGAACAACGTATGGTTATGCGGTCTGACCGATAAAGATCTTCGTAGAATATGTAGGAGCCAATATGAGCATCCAGGTTCCGCAATTGGTTATTGACCGGAGACGTGTCTCGGTCATGTCTACATTGTTCTCGAACCCGTAGGGTCCGCACGCTTAACGTTACGATGACAGTTTCATTATGAGATTATATATTTTTATGTACAGAAGGTTGTTCGGAGTCCCGGATGTGATCACGGACATAACGAAGAGTCTCGAAATAGTGGAGATACAAAGATTGATATATTGGATGACTATATTCGGACACAGGAATGGTTCCGGGAGTTATCGGATATAAAACGGAGTACCGGGGGTTACCAGAACCCCCGCGGGGGTTAATGGGCCTCATGGGCCCAAAGTGGAGCAGAGGAGGGGCGGCCAGGGCAGGCTGCGCGCCCCCTCCCCTCTAGTCCGAATTGGACAAGGAGGGAGGGTGGCGCCCCCTTTCCTTTCTCTCCTCTCTCCCTTCCACCCCCCTCTCCTAGTTGGACAAGGAAAGGAGGGAGTCCTACTCCCGGTAGGAGTAGGACTCCTCCCTGGCATGCCTCCTCCTGGCCGGCCGCCCCTCCCCCTTGCTCCTTTATATACGGGGGCAGGGGGCACCTCTAGACACAACAATAGCCGTCTGCGGTGCCCTCCTCCACCATAATCCTCGATAATATTGTAGTGGTGCTTAGGCGAAGCCCTGCGACGGTAGAACATCAAGATCGTCACCATGCCATCATGCTGACGGAACTCTTCCCCGACATTCTGCTGGATCGAAGTCCGGGGATCGTCATCGAGCTGAACGTGTGCTAGAACTCGGAGGTGTCGTAGTTTCGGTGCTTGATCGGTCAGGCCGTGAAGACGTACGACTACATCAACCGCGTTGTGCTAACGCTTCCGCTTCCGGTCTACGAGGGTACGTAGACAACACTCTCCCATCTCGTTGCTATGCATCATCATGATCTTGCGTGTGCGTAGGAAAATTTTGAAATTACTACGTTCCCCAACAGAGGCATCCGAGCCTAGGTTTTATGCGTTGATGTTGTGCACGAGTAGAACACAAGTGAGTTGTGGGCGATATAAGTCATACTGCTTACCAGCATGTCATACTTTGTTTCGGCGGTATTGTTGGATGAAGCGGCCCGGACCGACATTACGCGTACACTTACGCGAGACTGGTTCTACTGACGTGCTTTGCACACAGGTGGCTGGCGGGTGTCAGTTTCTCGAACTTTAGTTGAACCAAGTGTGGCTACGCCCGGTCCTTGCGAAGGTTAAAATAGCACCAACTTGACAAACTATCGTTGTGGTTTTGATGCGTAGGTAAGAATGGTTCTTACTAAGCCCGTAGCAGCCACGTAAAACTTGCAACAACAAAGTAGATGACGTGTAACTTGTTTTTGCAGGGCATGTTGTGATGTGATATGGTCAAGACATGATACTAAATTTTATTGTATGAGATGATCATGTTTTGTAACCGAGTTATCGGCAACTGGCAGGAGCCATATGGTTGTCGCTTTATTGTATGCAATGCAATTGCGCTGTAATGCTTTACTTTATCACTAAGCGGTAGCGATAGTCATGGAAGCATAAGATTGGTGAGACAACAATGATGCTACGATGGTGATCAAGGTGTCGCCCTGGTGACGATGGTGATCATGACGGTGCTTCGAAGATGGAGATCACAAGCACAAGATGATGATGGCCATATCATATCACTTATATTGTTTGCATGTGATGTTTATCTTTTATGCATATTACCTTGCTTTGATTGACGGTAGCATTATAAGATGATCCCTCACTAAATTATCAAAGTATAAGTGTTCTCCCTGAGTATGCACCGTTGCGAAAGTTCTTCATGCTAAGACACCACGTGATGATCGGGTGTGATAGGCTCTACGTTCAAATACAACGGGTGCAAAACAGTTGCACACGCGGAATACTCAGGTTTAACTTGACGAGCCTAGCATATAACAGATATGGCCTCGGAACACGGAGACCGAAAGGTCGAGCGTGAATCATATAGTAGATATGATCAACATATTGATGTTCACCATTGATACTACTCCATCTCACGTGATGATCGGACATGGTTTAGTTGATTTGGATCACGTGATCACTTAGAGGATTAGAGGGATATCTTTCTAAGTGGGAGTTCTTAAGTAATATGATTAATTGAACTTAAATTTATCATGAACTTAGTACCTGATAGTATCTTGCTTGTCTATGTTTGATTGTAGATAGATGGCTCGTGCTGTTGTTCCGTTGAATATTAATGCGTTCCTTGAGAAAGCAAAGTTGAAAGATGATGGTAGCAATTACACGGACTGGGTCCGTAACTTGAGGATTATCCTCATTGCTGCACAGAAGAATTACGTCCTGGAAGCACCGCTAAGTGCCAAGCCTGCTGCAGGAGCAACACCAGATGTTATGAATGTCTGGCAGAGCAAAGCTGATGACTACTCGATAGTTTAGTGTGCCATGCTTTACGGCTTAGAACCGGGTCTTCAAAGACGTTTTGAACGTCATGGAGCATATGAGATGTTCCAGGAGTTGAAGTTAATATTTCAAGCAAAATGCCCGGATTGAGAGATATGAAGTCTCCAATAAGTTCTATAGCTGCAAGATGGAGGAGAATAGTTCCGTCAGTGAACATATACTCAAAATGTCTGGGTATCATAATCACTTGACTCAACTGGGGGTTAATCTTCCTGTTGATAGTGTCATTCACAGAGTTCTTCAATCACTACCACCAAGCTACAAAAGCTTCGTGATGAACTATAATATGAAAGGGATGAATAAGACTATTCCTGAGCTCTTCGCAATGCTAAAAGCCGCTGGGGTAGAAATCAAGAAGGAGCATCAAGTGTTGATGGTCAATAAGACCACCAGTTTCAAGAAAAAGGGCAAAGGGAAGAAGAAAGGGAACTTCAAGAAGAACAACAAACAAGTTGCTGCTTAGGAGAAGAAACCCAAGTCTGGACCTAAGCCTGAGACTGAGTGCTTCTACTACAAGCAGACTGGTCACTGGAAGCGGAACTGCCCCAAGTATTTGGCAGATAAGAAGGATGGCAAAGTGAACAAAGGTATATGTGATATACATGTTATTGATGTGTACCTTACTAATGCTCGCAGTAGCACCTGGGAATTTGATACTGGTTCTGTTGCTAACATTTGCAACTCGAAACAGGGGCTACGGATTAAGCGAAGATTGGCTAAGGACGAGGTGACGATGCGCGTGGGAAATGGTTCCAAAGTCGATGTAATCGCGGTCGGCACGCTACCTCTACATCTACCCTCGGGATTAGTATTAGACCTAAATAATTGTTATTTGGTGCCAGCGTTGAGCATGAACATTATATCTGGATCTTTTTTGATGCGAGACGGTTATTCATTTAAATCAGAGAATAATGGTTGTTCTATTTATATGAGTAATATCTTTTATGGTCATGCACCCTTGAAGAGTGGTCTATTTTTGATGAATCTCGATAGTAGTGATACACATATTCATAATGTTGAAATCAAAAGATTCAGAGTTGATAATGATATTGCAACTTATTTGTGGCACTGCCGTTTAGGTCATATCGGTGTAAAGCGCATGAAAAAACTCCATACTGATGGACTTTTGGAACCACTTGATTATGAATCACTTGGTACTTGCGAACCGTGCCTGATGGGTAAGATGACTAAAACGCCGTTCTCTGGTACTATGGAGAGAGCAACAGATTTGTTGGAAATCATACATACAGATGTATGTGGTCCTATGAATGTTGAGGCTCGTGGCGGACATCGTTATTTTCTCACCTTCACAGATGATTTAAGCAGATATGGGTATATCTACTTAATGAAACATAAGTCTGAAACATTTGAAAAGTTCAAAGAATTTCAGAGTGAAGTTGAAAATCATCGTAACAGGAAAATAAAGTTTCTACGATCTGATCGTGGAAGAGAATATTTGAGTTACGAGTTTGGTCTACATTTGAAACAATGCGGAATAGTTTCGCAACTCACGCCACCCGGAACACCACAGCGTAATGGTGTGTCCGAGCGTCGTAATCGTACTTTATTAGATATGGTGCGATCTATGATGTCTCTTATTGATTTACCGTTGTCGTTTTGGGGTTATGCTTTAGAGACGGCTGCATTCACGTTAAATAGGACACCATCGAAATCCGTTGAGATGACACCTTATGAACTATGGTTTGGCAAGAAACCAAAGTTGTCGTTTCTGAAAGTTTGGGGCTGCGATGCTTATGTGAAAAAGCTTCAACCTGATAAGCTCGAACCCAAATCGGAGAAATGTGTCTTCATAGGATACCCAAAGGAGACTGTTGGGTACACCTTCTATCACAGATCCGAAGGCAAGACTTTTGTTGCTAAATTCGGAGTTTTTCTAGAGAAGGAGTTTCTCTCAAAAGAAGTGAGTGGGAGAAAATTAGAACTTGATGAGGTAACTGTACCTACTCCCTCATTGGAAAGTAGTACATCACAGAAGCCGGTTTCTGTGACACCTACACCAATTAGTGAGGAAGCTAATGATAATGATCATGAAACTTCAAATCAAGTTACTACCGAACCTCGTAGATGAACCAGAGTAAGATCCGCACCAGAGTGGTACGGTAATCCTGTTCTGGAAGTCATGCTACTAGATCATGATGAACCTACGAACTATGAAGAAGCGATGGTGAGCCCAGATTCCGCAAAATGGCTAGAAGCCATGAAATCTAAGATGGGATCCATGTATGAGAACAAAGTGTGGACTTTGGTTGACTTGCCCGTTGATCGGCAAGCAATTGATAATAAATGGATCTTCAAGAAGAAGACTGACGCTGACGGTAATGTTACTATCTATAAAGCTCGACTTGTTGCAAAAGGTTTTCGACAAGTTCAAGGGATTGACTACGATGAGACCTTCTCACCCGTAGCGATGCTTAAGTCTGTCTGAATCATGTTAGCAATTGCCGCATTTTATGATTATGAAATTTGGCAAATGGATGTCAAAAGTGCATTCCTGAATGGATTTCTAGAAGAAGAGTTGTATATGATGCAACCAGAAGGTTTTGTCGATACAAAGGGAGCTAAGAAAGTGTGCAAGCTCCAGCGATCCATTTATGGACTGGTGCAAGCCTCTCGGAGTTGGAATAAACGCTTTGATAGTGTGATCAAAGCATTTGGTTTTGTACAGACTTTTGGAGAAGCCTGTATTTACAAAAAAGTGAGTGGGAGCTCTGTAGCATTTCTGATATTATATGTGGATGACATATTATTGATTGGAAATGATATAGAATTTCTGGATAGCATAAAGGGATACTTGAATAAGAGTTTTTCAATGAAAGACCTCGGTGGAGCTGCTTACATAGTGGGCATTAAGATCTATAGAGATAGATCAAGACGCTTAAGTGGAATTTCACAAAGCACATACCTTGACAAGGTTTTGAAGAAGTTCAAAATGGATAAAGCAAAGAAAGGGTTCTTGCCTGTGTTACAAGGTGTGAAGTTGTGTAAAACTCAATGTCCGACCACCGCAGAAGATAGAGAGAAAATGAAAGATGTTCCCTATGCTTCAGCCATAGGCTCTATCATGTATGCAATGTTGTGTACCAGACCTGATGTGTGCCTTGCTGTAAGTCTAGCAGGGAGGTACCAAAGTAATCCAGGAGTGGATCATTGGACAGCGGTCAAGAACATCCTGAAATACCTGAAAAGGACTAAGGATATGTTTCTCGTATATGGAGGTGACAAAGAGCTCATCGTAAATGGTTACGTTGATGCAAGCTTTGACACTGATCTGGACGATTCTAAATCGCAAACCGAATACGTGTTTTTACTGAATGGTGGAGCTGTCAGTTGGTGCAGTTCTAAACAAAGCGTTGTGGCGGGATCTACATGTGAAGCAGAGTACATAGCTGCTTCGGAAGCAGCAAATGAAGGAGTCTGGATGAAGGAGTTCATATCCGATCTAGGTGTCATACCTAGTGCATCGGGTCCAATGAAAATCTTTTGTGACAATACTGGTGCAATTGCCTTAGCAAAGGAATCCAGATTTCACAAGAGAACCAAGCACATCAAGAGACGCTTCAATTCCATTCGGAATTTAGTCCAAGTGGGAGACATAGAAATTTGCAAGATACATACGGATTTGAATGTTGCAGACCCGCTGACTAAGCCTCTTCCACGAGCAAAACATGATCAACACCAAGGCTCCATGGGTGTTAGAATCATTACTATGTAATCTGGATTATTGACTCTAGTGCAAGTGGGAGACTGAAGGAAATATGCCCTAGAGGCAATAATAAAGTTATTATTTATTTCCTTATATCATGATAAATGTTTATTATTCATGCTAGAATTGTATTAACCGGAAACGTAATACATGTGTGAATACATAGACAAACATAGTGTCACTAGTATGCCTCTACTTCACTAGCTCGTTGATCAAAGATGGTTATGTTTCCTAACCATAGACATGAGTGGTCATTTGATTAACAGGATCACATCATTAGGAGAATGATGTGATTGACTTGACCTATTTCGTTAGCTTAGCACTTGATCGTTTAGTTTGTTGCTATTGCTTTCTTCATGACTTATACATGTTCCTATGACTATGAGATTATGCAACTCCCGTTTACCGGAGGAACACTTTGTGTGCTACCAAACGTCACAACATAACTGGGTGATTATAAAGGTGCTCTACAGGTGTCTCCGAAGGTACTTGTTGGGTTGGCGTATTTCGAGATTAGGATTTGTCACTCCGATTGTCGGAGAGGTATCTCTGGGCCCTCTCGGTAATGCACATCACATAAGCCTTGCAAGCATTGCAACTAATAAGTTATTTGCGGGATGATGTATTACGAAACGAGTGAAGAGACTTGCCGGTAACGAGATTGAAGTAGGTTTTGAGATACCGACGATCAAATCTCGGGCAAGTAACATACATATGACAAAGGGAACAACGTATGTTGTTATGCGGTCTGACCGATAAAAGATCTTCGTAGAATATGTAGGAGCCAATATGAGCATCCAGGTTCCGCTATTGGTTATTGACCGGAGACGTGTCTCGGTCATGTCTACATTGTTCTCGAACCCGTAGGGTCCGCACGCTTAATGTTACGATGACAGTTTCATTATGAGTTTATATATTTTGATGTACCGAAGGTTGTTCGGAGTCCCGGATGTGATCACGAACATAACGAGGAGTCTCGAAATACTCGAGACATAAAGATTGATATATTGGACGACTATATTCGGACACAGGAATGGTTCCGGGAGTTATTGGATAGAAAACGGAGTATCGAGGGTTACCGGAACCCCCCGGGGGTTAATGGGCCTCATGGGCCCAAAGTGGAGCAGAGGAGGGGCGGCCAGGGCAGGCTGCGTGCCCCCTCCCCCTCTAGTCCGAATTGGACAAGGAGGGAGGGGCGGCGCCCCCCTTTCCTTTCTCTCCTCTCTCACTTCCTTCCCCCTCTCCTAGTTGGACAAGGAAAGGAGGGAGTCCTACTCCCGGTAGGAGTAGGACTCCTCCCTGGTGCGCCTCCTCCTGGCCGGCCGCCCCCCCTTGCTCCTTTATATACGGGGGCAGGGGGGCACCTCTAGACACAACAATTGATCCTTGAGATCTATTAGCCGTGTGCGGTGCCCTCCTCCACCATAATCCTCGATAATATTGTAGTGGTGCTTAGGCGAAGCCCTGCGATGGTAGAACATCAAGATCGTCACCACGCCGTCGTGCTGACGGAGCTCTTCCCCGACATTCTGCTGGATCGAAGTCCGGGGATCGTCATCGAGTTGAACGTGTGCTAGAACTCGGAAGTGCCATAGTTTCGGTGCTTGATCGGTCGGGCCGTGAAGACGTACAACTACATCAACCGCGTTGTGCTAACGCTTCCGCTTCTGGTCTACGAGGGTACATAGACAACACTCTCCCCTCTTGTTGCTATGCATCACCATGATCTTGCGTGTGCGTAGGAAAATTTTGAAATTACTACGTTCCCCAACAGTTTTCCACAGATTTGAGGCTTTCCTAAAAAAAGGTTGACGCACAAGCACTGACTGTTGGATGTCCATCCAACGGCCGTCGTGCTTCTTCAATCTCTGCTCTTCCTGCTCCAGCCGCTCAAACAAGCGCCGGCGAGACTGCCTGCTCCCTCCTCCTCGCGGCCGGATGTGCTGCCGCGCAGGCCTCACCGCCCGACCGTACTCCCATCGCTGGCCTAGCCATCCCTCTACTCACCCACATTTGCTGTTATTCTCCGGCGATGGCAGACGAACCAGTAAACCCTCGTACAGTCGTACTCCCCTACGCGTGGGAAACAACTGCCGAGTCTTCCCTGCCTCCGTGTTGTCCTCTTCCTAGGCCTCGCCATCATCCACCACCCTGGTGCTCTCAGCGCGGCGTGGTCAACGTGGTCAAGGAACGACTTCCATCGGACGTGGACTGCACGTGGAGAGGCTGACAGCTGGGTCCATGGCCGCAACAAGGAAGTGCCTCCTTATTACACGGAAAATAATGATTCCTCCACCTGACAGCTGGGACCCACCAGACGGGCCACTGTATTTCGTGAAAAAAACATTTCCCCCTGACTGCTTGGACACACCAGCTACATCTTCGCACGCAAGGAAGTGCGTCCGGGCAAAAAAAATGATTCGCCCCCTGACTGCTGGGACCGACCAGCTACATCTTCGCAGGCAAGGAAGTGCCTTACAGTCGGGACCCACCTGGTCGAAGCGTACGTAGCATTGTCATTCTGGTCGCGAACGTGTACGTATATACTGGTCGATGTAGAGGCGCGCACATGTCGTAGTAGAGGCACACACGTAGCATTTACACGTACGTACAGCGGCCAGGGTGCAAGAACGAAAATACGGCCACGTATGTGTACATACGGGCGGGGTCTCGAACGCCTACTCGCGCATACGTACGGCTAGGGCTCGTGTACATGGCTAGGTCGGAACGGAGAAACATCGTCGTCGTCGTGTTCATGGGGAGGCAACGGAATGCGTCGTGTTCATGGGGAGGCAACAGAATTCGTCGTGTTCATCGAGAGGGCTTGGACGGAACAGGTGACGGAAACGAGGCCTGGCGTACCGCACAATGGAGGAAACAGCCTTGTGTTCGACCGGCCATGTTTGAAACGGGATCCTGTTCATCGGGAGGGGTGTGGCGTACCGCAAAACGGAGGAAACGGACCTCCTACGGTCGAAACGGGGGTCCTGTTCATCGGGAGGGGTGTGGCGTACCGCAAAACGGATGAAACGGACTTGTGTTGGAGCGCTACTGTCGAAACGGGGGTCCTGTTCATCGGGAGGGGTGTGACGTACCGCAAAACGGGACTCCACGAGATACTGTTCATCTCCACTGTCGACCTCCTCCAGCCTCCACGGGCTCCTGTTCATCCAGCCTCCACGGGCTCCTGTTCATCCAGCCTCCACCGCGCGCTACTCCACCGGCTACTGTTCAACCACCCCTCCACCGTCTACTGTTCATCCAGCCCTCCACGCCATGGGGTCCTGTTCAACCACCCCTCCACGGGCACCCCTCCACCGTCTACTATTCATCCAGCCCTCCACACCACGGGGTCCCATTCAACCACCCCTCCACCGTCTACTATTCATCCAGCCCTCCACACCACAGGGTCCTGTTCATCCACCCCTCCACGGGCACCCCTCCACCGTCTACTGTTCATCCAGCTCTCCACCACACCACGGGGTCCTGTTCATCCAGAGGCAACGCCACCGCTCACTGTTCATCCAACCCCCCTCCCCCCCGCAACGCTCACTGTTCATCCCATCGATCGGCTTCAGTTAGCAGCAGTAGGGAAGGAATCGCTCGATCGGGTTCAGTTAATAGCCATCGATCGATCGCTCGGGTTCAGTAACGGGTAGCCTGCAGTGCAATCACTCGGGTTCAGTTAGAGCCCAATGCCTCGCTCGGGTTCAGTTAGAGCCAACGCCTCACAGACACGCGCGTACGTGTACGAGAGAAACGCGCATCGCTCGGCCCCCGACCTCCCACCGTAACCGGGAACTCCCCGAAATTTTCCTCCCCCTCGCTGCTACCATGGTTTTTTTCGTCATGGACGGCCCAAAGAATGTCATGCAGCTGCGTCTCCGGCCCGCCCAGGACGAAAAGCCCATTTTCTGTCATGATTTTTTGTCATAGAAGTAGGAGCCCACCACATCTATGATGATACCGGGTTTTGTCACAATTATCGTCATAGAAGTGTCATATGTATGACAGAAATTTTTTCGTTCGGCCCAAAATGTCACGGATGTGTCTTTTTTTTGTAGTGATGCCTCTAGCATGTACCAGGATGTGCAATGATCTAGCGTAACATGTATGAAAAATGATGAATGGTGGCTGAGCCACAAACACTATGTCAGCTATATGATCATGCAAAGCAATATGATAGTGAATGCTCAAGTCATCAAACGGAAGCGGTGGAAGTTGCATGGCAATATATCTCGGAATGGGCATGGAAAAGCCATAATAGGTAAGTATGGTGGCTATTTTGAGGAAGATATAATGAGGCTTATGTGTGATAGAGCGTATCATATCACGGGGTTTGGATGCACCTGCGAAGTTTGCACCACGTCTCAATGTGAGAAAGGGCAATGCACCGTGCCGTAGAGGCTAGCAAATTGCGAAAAGGTAAGAGTGCGTATAATCCATGGACTCACATTAGTTATAAAGAACTCATATACTTATTGCAAAAGTTTATTAGCCCTCAAAGCAAAGTACTACTGCGCATGCTCCTAGGGGGATAGATTGGTAGGAAAAGACCATCGCTCGTCCCCGACTGCCACTCATAAGGAAGAAAATCAAAAATAAATCATGCTCCAACATCATAGCATAACGAGAGACTATACGTGCATGCTTCGGGAATCACAAACCTTAACACCAATATTCCTACTAGAGCATAATTACTCATCAACATGACTCACATATCACATCATCATATCTCAAAACTATTACTAAGAATCAAGTTTATTTTGTCCAATGATCTTCATGAAAATTTTCTTTTCTTTATCCTTCTTGGATATCTATCACTTTGGGACTAATTTTCATGTCTTGCTTTTCATAAGCTCAAAAAAATATAAGTGAAGATCACGAGCATACTATTTCTTTCTCTCAAAATAATTTAAGTGAAGCAAGAGAGAATTTCTTCAAAATTTTACTAACTCTCAAACAAATCTAAGTGAAGCAAGAGAGCATTTCTTCAAAAATACTAAGCACACCGTGCTCAAAAAGATACAAGTGAAGCACTAGAGCAAGTCCTAGCTCATAAAAATTTAAGTGAAGCATAGACAGCAATTCTAACAAGTCATGACATAATTTTGGCTCTCTCAAATAGGTATGTCTAGCAAGGATTGATGACTTAGAACACAAAATAAAACAAGCAAAGACACATATCATACAAGACGCTCCAAGCAAAACACATATCATGTGACGAATAAAAATACAGTCTCGAGTAAAATACCGATAGTTGTTGGAAGAAAGCGGGGATGCCACTCGGGACATCCCCAAGCTTAGTTGGTTGCTCATTGTTGAATAATAGCTTGGGATGCCGGGGCATCCCCAAGCTTAGGCTCTTCCATCCTTCCTTCATCCATCGTAAGATAACCCAAAACTTGAAAACTTCAATCACACAAAACTCAACAAAACCTACGTGAGATCCGTTAGTATAAGAATAATAAACCACTACTATAAGTGATGTATCAAACCAATTCATATTTTGTTTTTGTATTATATCTACTGTATTCCAACTTTTCTATGGCAAAGACTCGTAAAAAACCATAGAGCCATCAAAATAAGCATACAACACAAAGAAAACAGAATCTGTCAAAACAGAACAGTCTTTAGCAATCTGACTATTTCGAATACTTCTGTAACTCCAAAAATTCTGAAAAATTAGGATCACCTGAGAACTTTGTATACTGATATACTGCAAGTGGAATGTGTATTTTATCGCTCTCTGGTAAAAAAATGAAAATTAATTTCATGAGCATAAAAGTTTTTGTTTTTTCAGCAAGATCAAACAACTATCGCCCAAGAAGATCCTAAAGGCTTTACTTGGCACAAACACTAATTAAAACATAAAAACACAAACATAACAGTAGAATAATTGTGCTAACACACAAAAACAGGAAGCAAAAAGCAAAAATAAATTTTATTCATTGGGTAGCCTCCCAACAAGCGCTATAGTTTTACGCCCTTAGCTAGGCAAAATATTTCAACGATGCTCACACAACAGATAATAATCGAAACACAAAGAGAGCATCATGAAACATGCGATAAACACATTTAAGTCTAACATACTTCCTATGTATAGGAATTTTATAGGAAAATAAATTATCAAGACAAGAAACATCTAGCATATGCAAAGCAGAGGAATAAAACATTGACAATCTCAACACAACGAGAGGAAATTTAATAACATGAAAATTTCTACAACCATATTTTCCTCTCTCATAATAATTATATGTAGGATCATAATCAAATTCAATAATATAACTATCATATAAAATTTTCTCTTTATGATCCACATGCATGGAAAGTTGGCACTCTTCCAAAATAGTGGGATTATAATCAAATAAAGTCATGACCTCTCCAAACCCACTTTCATCGAAAATTTCATAAGATTGAACACTCTCCAAATATGTGGGATTATTTTTAGCTAAAGTTGACACTCTTCCAAACCCACTTTCAATATTATCGCAAAAATATTCATCATGAGGCTTAAATAAATTTTCAAGATCATAAGAAACATTATCACCCCAATCATGATCATTGCAATAAGTTGCAGACATGACAAAAGAAGGATCCCCAAGCTTGGGGTTTTGCATATTATTAGCACAATTGACATTAATAGTATCTATAGTAAAATTATTGCAATCATGCTTTTCATTCAAGGAGCTATCATGAATCACTTCATAAATTTCTTCATCACAATTTTCAGATTCACAATTCTCAAGCAAAACTTCATAAAGATAATCTAGTGCACTCAACTCACTAGCAATTGGTTCATCATGATTGGATTTTTTAAAAAAGCTTAGCAAGTGGATGGGGATCCATATCAATAAATTTTTAGCAAGCGAAGTTGCAAGCATATAGAAGGCACATGGCAACACAAGCAAACATGAGATCTGAAGAGAAAAAGGCAAACGAAAAAGAGGGGCGAATAAAATGGCAATTTTTTGTGAAGTGGGGGAGAGGAAAATGAGAGGCAAATGGAAAATAATGTAAATTGTGAGGAGATGAGATTTGTGATTAGGAACCTGGTATATGTTGAAGATCCTCCCCGGCAACGGCGCCAGAAATTCCTTTTGATCGCTCTCTGACTATAGCGCCAGAAAAGCTCCTGTCTGCTAGGACTACGTCAGTATTTCCCCAAAGAGGAAGGGATGATGCAACACAATGACGGTAGGTATTTCCCTCAGTGAAGAAACCAAGGTTATCGAACTAGTAGGAGAACCAAGCAACACAACGTAAACAACACCTGCACACAAATAGCAACACCTGGCAACCTGACGTGTTAAAGGGGTTGTCAGTCCTTTTCGGGTAACAATGCCAGAAAATTGTAGTAGATTGAAATAATAGATCGCAAATAAAATAAAGTGTAGCAAAGTATTTTTGTATTTTTTGGTTTAATATATCTGAATAAAAATGCAAAGGAAAAGTAGATCACAAGCAAGTATATGAGGAAGAAGACCCGGGGGCCGTAGGTTTCACTAGTGGCTTCTCTGAGAAATATAGCAAACAGTGGGTAAATAAATTACTGTTGGGCAATTGATAGAACCTCAAATAATTATGACGATATCCAGGAAATGATCATTACATAGGCATCACGTCCAAGATTAGTAGACCGACTCCTGCCTGCATCTACTACTATTACTCCACACATCGGCTGCTATCCAGCATGCATCTAGTGTATTAAGTTCATGGAAAAATGGAGTAATGCAATGATACGTCTCCAACGTATCTACTTTTTCTCATGCTTTTCCTCTTGTTTTGGACTCTAATTTGCATGATTTGAATGAAACTAACCCCGTACTAACCTTGTTTTCAGCAGAACTACCATGGTGTTGTTTTTGTGCGGAAATAAAAGTTCTCAGAATGGAACGAAACTTTTTGAGGATTTTTTATATCAATAATATGAATTACTGGAGCCAAGACCCACCAGAGTGGGGCCCCTGGGTGCGCACAACCCACTAGGGCGCGCCCCCTCTCCTGGCGCGCCCAGGTGAGCTGTACCCACCCGGTGGCCCTGCTGACGACCCCCTGATACTATAAAATCACATATTTCCCAGGAAAAAATCAGGGAGAAAGAATTGTCATGATCCACGAGACGGAGCCGCCGCTAAGCCCTGTTCTTCCTCGGGAGGGCAGATCTGGAGTCCGTTTGGGGCTCCGGAGAGGGGGATCTTCGTTCTTCGTCATCACCAACCCTTCTCCATCGCCAATTCCATGATGCTCCCCACCGGGAATGAGTAATTCCTTCGTAGGCTCACTGGTCGGTGAGGAGTTGGATGAGATTCATCATGTAATCGAGTTAGTTTTGTTAGGGCTTGATCTCTAATATCCACCATGTTCTTAGATTGATGTTGCTATGACTTTGCCATGCTTAATGCTTGTCACTTTGGGCCCGGGTGCCATGATTTCAGATCTGAACCATTTATGAATTCATCATTATATCCATGTTCTAGATCCGATCTTGCAAGTTATAGTCACCTACTACGTGTTATGATCCGGTAACCCCGGAGTGACAATAACCGGGACTTCTTCTGGTGATTACCGTAGTTTGAAGAGTTCATGTATTCACTATGTGTTAATGCTTTGTTCCGGTTCTTTATTAAAAGGAGGCCTTAATATCCCTTAGTTTCCATTATGGACCCCGCTGCCACGGGAGGGTAGGACAAAAGATGTCATGCAAGTTCTTTTAACAAAGCACGTATGACTATTTACGGAATACATGCCTACATTATATCGATGAAGTGGAGCTAGTACCTAATAGCCCTAGGTTATAACTGTCACATGATGAATATCATCCAACAAGTCACCGATCCAATGCCAACGAACTTTTTCATATTGTTTTTGCTAAGTTACTACTGCTATCATCACTGTTACACTTGCTACAAAATTAATGCTATCATCGTTACTGTTACTATTGCTACTGATAACTTTGCTGCAGATAATTAATCTCTAGGTGTGGTTGAATTTACAACTCAGCTGTTAGTACTTACAAATATTATTTGGCTCCCCTTGTGTCAAATCTATAAATTTGGGTTGAATACTTACCCTCGAAAATTGTTGCGATCCCCTATACTTGTGGGTTATCAAGACCTTTTTCTGGCGCCGTTGCCGGGGAGCATAGCTATATTTGTTGAGTCACTTGGGATTATTATCATATTATCACTATGAAGAATCTGAAGGATGCTAAGACTAAGATATCTCCCTCAAAGATGTGGGGAGGTAAGCAACTGCCATCCAGTTCTGCTTTAGATTCACCTTCTGTTATGAATAAACTTGCAACACCACCACATGCTATTAATTCTGATATGTCGCAGGTTATAGATGATGCTACTTCTACTATGAATGATGCTTATGATTATGCTAGTACCTTGCTTGATAATGATGATGTGCCACTTGGTGAATTCCTCGATAAACAAATTGCTAGAGTTATACAACATGATGTTAGTGAATCTGATGATGAGCTTGAAACTGAATCTCCTGAAACACCAGCTAGAACTAGCTTTCCTAGATATGAATTTCCTAAGGTACCAGAAGTTTATGTTATGAGTGAAGAAGCAACTAGAGATATTCTTGCTTGCAATGATAGAGATGATCTAGAGAAATTATTACACAAGTATAAAGAAAAATCTCTGAATGCTAGAATGAAATGTGATCCTAAGTTTGCTACTTCACCTATTTATTGATGATAAGGAATATGAATTCTATGTCGACCCAGAGTTAATTACTTTGGTTGAATTTGATCCTTTCAATGGTTATGAAACTGAAACTATTGGGGCACATCTCACTAAGTTGAATGACATAGCCACCCTTTTACTGATGATGAGAAAACTCGCTATTACTTTATTCTCAAATTATTTCCTTTCTCATTAAAGGGTGTTGCTAAAGCTTGGTACAATCCCCTTGCTCCTGGTTGTGTGCAGAGTCCCCAGGATACGATTTATTAATTCTCTAAAAAATATTTTCCCGCTAATATGAAACAAGCTGCCTTACAGGAAATATTTAACTTTGTGCAAACTAAAGAAGAGAGTCTCCCACAAGCATGGGGGAGGCTTTGCCAGTTACTTAATGATTTGCGTGATCATCCTCTTAAGAAAAATGAAATACTTGATATCTTCTATAATGGACTAACCGATGCTTCTAGGGACTTCCTAGATAGTTGCGCTTGTTGTGTTTTCAGGGAACGAATTGTTGGACAAGCTGAAGAATCATTGAATAACATATTGAAAAATTATGATGATTGGACTATTTCTGAACCACCGCCTAAACCCACTCTTAAGAAGAGGGGTATGCTTGGAAAAGGTGGATGTGCTACAAGCTGCGCTTGTCGCCTCCATGCGTTGTGCGCCGCCTATGCGCAATATCGCTGGGTGGTGGGAAACAGGTGAGGAAATGGCGGGAAACGGTGGCGTGTTTATAAAATGCCATCAATTAATGGAAACTTAGCATAGAAGGAACATCGAGCTAGCACAAGAAGGAGATGACGATCAGATGAACACGGACCACACTAGGGAACCGTTTTTGTTATTATCAGTATTCACACACATTTTTGATTACATACCTGTTTGCCGTGTATCACAAACATCTTGTTATATTGAACCGTTCTGCTCTCATGTCTCAACGCATACAGTTCATCCGAGTGAACCACATGTCGTATATCGCACACACCTTTGATCTGGCTGACCGTTTCTTTTGTGTTGCCTAATCACAAACAGTTCATCCGAGTGAATCGTATGCTGTACATCGCACACGCCTTCATCTGGCTGCCCGTTTCTTTTGTTCCTCCTCATCGCAAACAGTTAATCGAGCTGAACCGTATGCCCTGCGTCGCACACACAACTAAAATCTGAACTGTGTTTGATGCATCCTCCATCACAAATGTTTTGCACCTTTTTGACGGTTTTTACACCACCGTTTACGATTATGGCATCGCACACAGTTTCGTCGAAGGGTCTCTGATCGTAGTGTCATGTTAGCAGCTCCTGCAGTAGTGCACCCCAATCATGATCATTGCAACAAGTAGTAGACATAGCAAAATTAGCATCCCCAAGCTTAGGGTTTTGCTTATTATTAGCACAATTGACATTAATAGAATTTATAGTAACATCATTGCAATTATGCTTTTTATTCAAAGATCTATCGTGAATCACTTTATAAAGTACTTCATCACAATTTCAGATTCACGGATTTTAATCAAAACCCCATAAAGATAATCTAGTGCACTCAACTCACTAGCAATTGGTTCATCATAATTGGATCATTTAAAAATATTAGCAAGTGGATGGGGATCCATAAACTCTTAGCAAGCGAAGATGCAAACAAAAAGAAGGCACATGGTAACACAAGATCGAACAGAAGAAGGGCGAAAGAAAACGAAAAATCTTTGTGAAGTGGGGGAGAGGAAAACGAGAGGCGAATGGCAAATAATGTAATGCAAGGGAGAAGAGTTTATGATGGGTACTTGGTATGTCTTGACTTGGCGTAGATCTCCTCGGCAACAGCGCCAGAAATCCTTCTTGCTACCTCTTGAGCATGCGTTGGTTTTCCCTTGAAGAGGAAAGGGTGATGCAGCAAAGTAGCGTAAGTATTTCCCTCAGTTTTTGAGAACCAAGGTATCAATCTAGTAGGAGACAACGCACAAGTCACCTAGTACATGCACAAACAATCAAGAACCTTGCAACCAACGCGATAAAGGGGTTGTCAATCCATTCACGGTCACTCGCAAAAGTGAGATCTAATAAAGATAGTAAGATAAATATTTTTGGTATTTTTGTTGTATAGATTGGGAAGTAAAGATTGCAAAATAGTAATCGAGATGCGATGTAAATAAAGGAGATGCAATATAATAAGAAAGAGACCCCGGGGCCATAGGTTTCACTAGTGGCTTCTCTGAAGATAGCATGTATTACGGTGGGTGAACAAATTACTGTCGAGAAATTGATAGAAAAGCGCATAGTTATGAAGATATCTAAGGAAATGATCATGAATATAGGCATCATGTCCGTGTCAAGTAGATCGAAACGATTCTGCATCTACTACTATTACTCCACACATCGACCGCTATCCAACATGCATCTAGAGTATTAAGTTCATAAGAACAGAGTAACACTTTAAGCAAGATGACATGATGTAGAGGGATAAACTCAAACAATATGATATAAACCCCATCTTTTTATCCTCGATGGAAACAATACAATACGTACCTTGCTGCCCCTACTGTCACTGGGAAAGGACACCGCAAGATTGAACCCAAAGCTAAGCACTTCTCCCATTGCAAGAAAGATCAATCTAGTAGGCCAAACTAAACCGATAATTCGAAGAGACTTGCAAAGATATCAAGTGGTGAATAAAAATATAGCCTCAAGTAAAGTTACCGATAGACGAAGACGAAAGAGGGGATGCCTCCCGGGGCATCCCCAAGCTTAGGCTTTTGGTTGTCCATGAATTTTACCTTGGGGTGCCTTGGGCATACCCAAGCTTAGGCTCTTGCCACTCCTTATTCCAAAATCCATCAAATCTTTACCCAAAAACTTGAAAACTTCACAACACAAAACTTCAACAGAAAATCTCATGAGCTCCGTTAGTATAAGAAAATAAACCACCACTTTAAGGTACTTTAATGAACTCATTCTTTATTTATATTGGTGTTAAACCTACTGTATTCCAACTTCTCTATGGTTCATACCCCCCGATACTACTCATAGATTCATCAAAATAAGCAAACAACACGTGAAAAACTGAATCAGTCAAAAACAGATCAGTCTTTAGCAATCTGGAGGTTTCGAATACTTCTGTAACTCCAAAAATTCTGAAAAATTAGGACGACTAGGATAAAAATTGTTTAACGCCCCTAGCTAGGCATTGAGGTTTCAATGATGCTCACGTGAAAGACAAGAATTGAAGCACAAAGAGAGCATCATAAAACATGTGACAACCACAATTAAGTCTAACATACTTCCTATGCATAGGCATCTTATAAGCAAACAAATTATTAAGGCAAGCAAAAACTAGCATATGCAAGGAAGACGAAAGGAACAATAGCAATCTCAACATAACGAGAGGTAATTTAGCAACATGAAAATGTCCACAACCATATTTCCCTCTCTCATAATAATTACATGTAGGATCATAATCAATTTCAACAATATAACTATCATATAAATTTTTCTCTTCATGATCCACATGCATGCAAAGTTGACACTCTTCTAAAATAGTGGGATTATCATAAAATAAAGTCATGACCTCTCCAAACCCACTTTTATCAAAAACTTCATAAGATTGAACATTATCCAAATATGTGGGATCTAAAGTTGACACTCTTCCAAACCCACTTTCAGTATTATTGCAAACATTATTATCAATCTCATATTCATCATGGGGCTTAAATAAATTTTCAAGATCATAAGAAGAATCACCACTGGTACGCGTCAATCCTAAACAAACGGTTTTTAACCCCTTTCCACCATGTCATTTGGAACCGTCACCAAGTGAGTGTGCGATAGGGTGTCCTTCCCACACGACCCAGAAATAGTCGGGGGTAGGCCCTCTTGGGACCCAGGCTAGGGCCGTGTGCGATCGGGAGAGGCATCAAAACCAAATCATTTCCGTAAGTATGCACATCCCACACGATAATTCGAGAAAATCATTTCCGTAGGTATGTACATCGCACACAGTGAATCCCAGAAAAACATTTCCGTTCATATGTATATCACAATCCGTCAATCCAAGGAATACATTTCCGTTCTTATGTACATCCCACACATAGTCAATCCAGGGAACATGTTTCCGTTCGGATGTACATCCCACACAGTTTTATGTGTAGGCTTGTGTGTGAAAGGTGTAACTATGAGACACGGTTTGCCATGGTTAACTATTTGCTTTTATCAACTATATCATACACGATTTGATGAAGAAAACTATGTGGCATTGGGCTATCCATCGCAAGCACTTTTACTGCTAGAACCGTTTGCAAAGGTCCGTGACACATTTAGCAGGTTTATTAGTTTACAATTAATAATTCCAGTATTACGCAAATTCACATTTCATATCGACCAGCTGTTTGCCAATTTCATATCAGGCACATAAATATATTATAACATCACAGTATGGTAGCTACATGAAAACAACTCAGTACAACATATAGCTAGTTCAACTTCATAAGAACAATATATTCATTTACCTAATCGAGATCATCCAGGCTCGTCTTATCCACCTCTGCTTTCAGTCCAGTAAGAACCCATTTTGCATGGGCCAACTGGGAAAGTGCCTCCTCCTTCGCCAACACCATCTTAGCAAAGTTTGATTTAAAAAATCTGAGCTCATTCTCCACCTTCATCCCGCATCTTGAAATATGCTTCAGCGTTGACAACACTTTCTCTAAGCCTACGTGTGTTCTCTTCCTCATACATGCTCCAGAGCTTCGCTAGGAACATCTTCAAAGATTGTGGCCACTATTGATCAACCCACTCCAAGTGAGAACACTTCCGTTCATCCTATAATATTTAAAACTAGATCAGTAACAATTGTAGGGGAAACGGGTTTATAGCAACATAGAAAATCACCAATGCTTATTTTGAAAAACTGAAGAAACATGTTAATTATGACATATCTTCTCAAAAAGATCAATGTGCGAATGAAATAATTGGTACTGAGACAACAACCAAATTCTGGAACATCAGAAGCTATAATTAACTACAACGACACTACAAGTTCTTACTCATGTACAATAAATAACAAATTGACCATTTTATGAGGAAGGTAAATATAACTACAACAGCATAGCGATAGTGTTTGGATGACAGCAAATTGATACTAACAGGTGTGTACATGCACAAATTTAGTAACATAGAGCTAATAGCACTAAGGCTGTCCACTATGTATGCCAAAATTGGGGCAAAGAAAACTGTTGCTACATCTCGCACCAGTGCCCTGCACTGGCGAGCCAATGCAGCAAAAAAAATCAGGGACCCGGACTCCGGAGCACGTAGTTGCTCCGAAGCCCAGTTCATTCGTGCCATAAAGATTTAGTATTTTACTGCTTGGCTGCTTGGATGTGTGGACCAAAGTTGGCTGCACAAACTACTGAAGCGGTGCCAAATAATTTTCTAATGGCACCGCTGATGAGATGGCAACAATTTAAGATACCGGGTACAAACTGTGACACTATCTTAGGATGCGTTTGGTTGAAGGTGTGGTATGAAAGGGTTGGGACCGTGACATTGTCTGAATGACATCTAACAAATGATTTGTAAGAACGAAAGAGGGCCTAACCTTCTATGCACATGCCAGAAACTTCCTCCCACTGTCCACATAATCAAACACATGGAGATTGATGGTGACAATGTGCAGATAGATCTTCAGCCACCCCGCTCCATTCGTTGCCACCGATGGTCTTAGGGAGCTACAAGAGGAAGAAATGACTCAAATCGGCTGCCGGATAAAAATCCTTCATTCCAAGTCATAGCCCGAGAGAGAGAAGAGAGGCATACCCGGGTGGTAAAGGAGTAGTCGCCGGAGGAGGAACCGCTGGAGAGGTCTTTGAAGAAGACCATGGTGACCTCGATGGTAGGATGCGAGACGGCGAGAGCGAGGAAGCGGCTATAGCTTAGCAAGGAAGGAAGGAGGAAATAGGGGAAATGTGACTTGTGGTCGGGGAGAAAAGGGGGTGGGGAAGGGGGTAGATATTTTGGCGGTAGGCCAAAATTTTGGAAATGTGGAGGGAAACTTTGTGCGCGGTGCCGCCGGACCATTCACTTTGAAGGATTGTGTGCATCGCAAACGATTCTTCTGCTTTATGCGCATGGGATGAGTTTGATAATTCAAATGTTGGTGGAAATTTCCCCGGGTACGTCATTGCATAATTTAACATCGCTTGCTAATTTGGGCACACAAAAGAGCGTACAGCAGACAGACCACACTTACTAAATCGAGCAATTTAGTAATTAAACAGAACCACCGGACCTAAACATTGCTCTAACAAAAGACCATCATTAAAAATAAAGCCTAAGTACGCATAATTTTAACAAATCCGCCGCCGCGCTAGCCTATGCATCGCCGGTGTGAGATGAGACGTTGATGACTTGTCCTCGCGATGTGCCGCCGTTGGTGGACTCCACGTCCCCTGCTGAAGTCGACCGTGTCCTCATCCTCGTCCTCAGTGCTGCCCTCAGGGTTGTAGTACTCTAGTGGTAGCTGCGCCAGAGCTCACGTAGGTACTCCACCGCTGATTCCTCGACAGACAGACTCTTCTCTACCTCGACCTCGGCCACACGCAACTCCTCCTCCCGGCGCTCCTCGATCTCCACCGCCTCCTGCATCTCTAGTTCCCTCTCAGCGACCTCATGAGGAAGCAGGTGCTCCATGGCCACCGCCACCTTTTCAGACGTGGGTTGCATGCTGGAGTCCGAGGTGTCCTGGAATATCTTGGCATGTGCATCCTCGATCTTGGCGTGGATGGCCTCGACCCAGGCCAGGGCGACATCAGCGGCACAAACGGCAGCTTGAGCGCTCTCTGCGTTTGCAGATGCCTTCGCAGCAACAGTTGCAGCCGTCTCGGCTGCTGCAGTTTCCCTGTCGGCTGCCGCAGATGCCCTCTCGGCGGAAGCGGCCGCGCTCAATGCGGATGCAGCGACACTCTCGGTGTAGGCGGCCGCCCTCTCGGTGCAGGCGGCGGCGCTCTGCGGGGGGGGGGGGGGACGCGGCCATCGTACGGGCCTTCACGAAGCGTTTCCATGACGTCATGTTTGCAAGAAGGGGGTGCGGGAATGGGGGTCAGGATTCGTGGATTCGAGGGTTGCCGGCACTGGAGCAGACGAGCCGGCGAAGCTTAAGGAGGGAGACTTAAATAGTCCCAGATATTTTCATCGCAAACGGTTCCTAGAAAACAACTGTGTGTGATGTTGTAGATATTTTTTATTAGCGGTGAAAGATGAATTTGGAGTACAGTGGCAATGGATGGTGTATTAAATGCATGAGAAATTTTGTAGTACTAATACAACTGTGATGTCAAATTTTGGAAAATTTCAGGGGTCATTTGACCCTTTAAGACATTTAAGTGATTTTCTAGCCATTTAATGACTGTAATTGAAATTTGAACTACATGTACATGCAACAGCTAACCATAATGGTTTGAAAACTTTTATTTTGTGTACTTGTGTGCGATTTAATTCCATGTGTAGTAAATTGGAAGGAATTTTCAAACATATTGGTCTCAAGGCTATGACACAATTAAGCATGGAGTGACATGGCATTTTAATTCCAAAAAAATAAAAAATAGAAACACATGAAACCTTGTTTGATGTAATGTCATGCCACCAAGATGATGTGGAATTTTTTTTGGCATGTTTGATGAAAGTTTGGACACACACCCCTCACAAACTAGAGCGACTCACTAGAAGGCTCGTGGTTCCGAGAGGGAACAATGCATGTTTGATGACGAACGGGAGATCGCTTCCTCTTATGGCCTTCAATTTTTTTCTATGTTTAACATGCACTACTACAACTGTAATGTGAAATTTTGGAAAATTCTAAGGGTCATTTGACCTTTTAAAGACATTTTAGTGATTTTCTAGCCATTTAATTCAAATTTGAACTACATCTACATGCAACGCCTAACCATAACGGTTTGACAAATCATATTTGTGTACTTGTGTGCGAGTTAATTCCATGTGCACTAAATTAGAAGGAATTTTCAAACATATTTTTCTCACGACATGGACACATGCATATGTATACATGGAGTGACTGTTGGGGAACGTAGTAATTTCATTAAATTTCCTACGCACACGCAAGATCATGGTGATGCATAGCAACGAGAGGGGAGAGTGTTGTCCACGTACCCTCGTAGACCGAAAGCGGAAGCGTTAGCACAACGCGGTTGATGTACTCGTACGTCTTCATGATCCGACCGATCAAGCACCGAACGCACGACACCTCCGAGTTCTGCACACGTTCAACTCGATGACGTCCCTCAAACTCCGATCCAGCCGAGCTTTGAGGGAGAGTTCCATCAGCACGACGGCGTGGTGATGATGATGATGTTCTACCGACACAGGGCTTCGCCTAAGCACCGCTACCATATGACCGAGGTGGATTATGGTGGAGGGGGCACCGCACACGGCTAAGAGATCCAAGGGATCAATTGTTGTGTCTCTAGGGGTGCCTCCCTCCCTGTATATAAAGGAGTAGAGGAGGGGGAGGGGGCCGGCCACCCTTGGCGCGCCCCATGAGGATTCCTACTCCCACCGGGAGTAGGACTCCTCCGTTTCCATGTTGGAGTAGGAGAGGAGAGGGAAGGAGACAGAGGGAGAAAGGAAAGGGGGGCGCCGCCCCCTTCCTAGTCCAATTCGGACTTGGGAGGGGAGGGGCGTGTGGCTGCCCCTTGGCCGCCTCTCCTCTTCCACCAATTGGGCCCATGAGGCCCATTAACCTCTCGGAGGGGTTCCTGTAACCCCCCAGTACTTAGATATATATCCGATAGCCCCCAGAACCATTCCGGTGTCTGAATATAGTCGTCCAATATATCAATCTTCATGTCTCGACCATTTCGAGACTCCTTGTCATGTCCATGATCGCATCCGGGACTCCGGACTACCTTTAGTACATCAAAACACATAAACTCATAATATAACCATCATCAAACTTTAAGCGTGCGGACCCTACGGGTTCGAGAACTATGTAGACATGACCGAGACATGTCTCCGATCAATAACCAATAGCGGAACCTGGATGCTCATATTGGCTCTGATACGTCTCCATCGTATCTACTTTTCCAAACACTTTTGCCCTTGTTTTGGACTCTAACTTGCATGATTCGAATGGAACTAACCCGGATTGACGCTGTTTTCAGCAGAATTACCATGGTGTTATTTATGTGCAGAAACAAACTTTCTCGGAATGACCTCAAACTTCACGGAGCAACTTTTCAGAAAATATGAAAAATACCTGCAAAAGATGAAGGCCAGGGGCCCCACCACTTCTCCACGAGGGTGGGGGGCGCGCCTGCCCCCCTAGGGCGTGCCCCCTACCTCGTGGGACCCCTGTTGCCTCTCCGACTCCAACTCCAACTCCATATATTGTGTTTCGGGGAGAAAAAACCAAAGAGAAGAAATCATCGCGTTTTATGATATAGAGCCGCCGCCAAGCCCTAAAACCTCTCAGGAGGGCTGATCTGGAGTCCGTTCGGGGCTCCGGAGAGGGGAATCCATCGCCATCTTCATCATCAACCACCCTCCATCACCAATTTCATGATGCTCACTGCCGTGCGTGAGTAATTCCATCGTAGGCTTGCTGGACGGTGATGGGTTGGATGGGATCTATCATGTAATCGAGTTAGTTTTGTTAGGGTTTGATCCCTAGTATCCACTATGTTCTGAGATTGATGTTGCTATGACTTTGCTATGCTTAATGCTTGTCACTAGGGCCCGAGTGCCATGATTTCAGATCTGAGCCTATTATGTTTTCATCAATATATGAGTGTTCTTGATCCTATCTTGCAAGTCTATAGTCACCTATTATGTGTTATGATTCGTTAACCCCGAAGTGAAAATAATCGGGATACTTACTGGTGATGACCGTAGTTTGAGGAGTTCGTGTATTCACTATGTGTTAATGCTTTGTTTCGGTTCTCTATTAAAAGGAGGCCTTAATATCCCTTAGTTTCCGTAAGGATCCCGCTGCCACAGGAGGGTAGGACAAAAGATGTCATGTAAGTTCTTTTCGATAAGCACGTATGACTATGTTCGGAATACATGCCTACATTACATCAATGAACTGGAGCTAGTTCTGTGTCACCCTAGGTTATGACTGTTACATGATGAACCGCATCCGGCATAAATCTCCATCACCGATCCATTGCCTACGAGCTTTCCATATATTGTTCTTCGCTTATTTACTTTCCCGTTGCTATTGCTATCATCACTACAAAATACCAAAAGCATTACTTTTACTACCGTTACCTTTTGTTACCGTTACCACTACTATCATATTACTTTGCTACTAGACACTTTGCTGCAAATATTAAGTTTCCAGGTGTAGTTGAATTGACAACTCAGCTGCTAATACTTGAGAGTATTCTTTGGCTCCCCTTGCGTCGAATCAATAAATTTGGGTTGAATACTTTACCCTCGAAAACTGTTGCGGTCCCCTATACTTGTGGGTTATCAAGACTATTTTCTGGCGCCGTTGCCGGGGAGCATAGCTCTATTCTTTGAGTCACTTAGGATATATGTCTGCTTATCATTATGAAGAACTTGAGAGATCCAAAAACCAAGATCTATCCCTCAACTACGAGGGGAGGTAAGGAACTGCCATCTAGCTCTGCACTTGATTCACCTTCTATTTTGAGTAAGCTTGTGACACCTACACCTGCTTCTGCTATTCGTTCTGATATGTCGCATGTTATTGATGATGCCACTTCTGCTATGCATGATACTTATGATGAAACTACCTCTATGCCTGATACCACTGTGCCACTTAGTGATTTTCTTGATGAACAACTTGCTAGGGCTAGAGAAATTGAAAATATTGAATCTGATGATACTGATGAAAGTGATGATGAAGAATCACTTGTTATTCCTAAGGGTTATGTTTTTGATCAAGAAGCTTCTTTAGCTATTTTAGCTTGCAAAAATAGAAATGAACTCAAAAGGTTATTAGCTAAATGGAGTAAGCAATCTCTAAATGCTAGAATGAAACCTGGCCCTGCTTTTGCTACTTCACCTATTTGTGTTACCGATAAGGATTATGAATTCTCTGTTGATCCTGATATAATTACTTTGGTTGAATCTGATCCTTTTCTTGGTTATGAATCTGAAACTGTTGTGGCGCATCTTACTAAATTGAATGATATAGCCACCCTGTTCACTAAAGATGAGAGAACTCGTTACTTTTGTATCCTTAAAATATTTTCGTTCTCATTAAAGGGTGATGCTAAGATATGGTTTAATTCTCTTGATCCTGGTTGTGTGTGTAGTCCCCAGGATATGATTTATTACTTCTTTGCTAAATATTTCCCTGCTCATAAGAAACAAGATGCTTTAAGGGACATATATAATTTTGTGCAAATTGAAGAAGAGAGTCTCCCACAAGCTTGGGGGAGGCTTCTCCAATTACTTAATGCTTTGCCTGATCATCCTCTTAAGAAAAATGAAATACTTGATATCTTTTATAATTGACTAACCGATGCCTCTAGAGATTACCTGGATAGCTGTGCTGGTTCTGTTTTCAGGGAAAGAACATCGGATGAAGCTAAAATTCTATTGAATAATATGTTGACAAATGAAAATAATTGGACACCTCTGGAGCCAATTCCCGAGCCTATTCCTAAACCAACTCCAAAGAAGAGGGGTATTCTATTTCTCAGTCCTGAAGATATGCAAGAGGCAAAAAAATCTATGAAAGAAAAGGGTATTAAAGCTGAAGATGTTAAGAATTTACCTCCTATTGAAGAAATACATGGTCTTAATCTACCGCCTGTTGAAGAAACATATGATCTTAATCCTTTACCTATTGAAGAAATTCATGGTCTTGATAACCCGACACAGGTAGTAAAGGTAAATTCTCTCTACAGATATGATAAAGCTGAAATCCCATTTACTAAATTTGTTAGCCCATGCTTAGATGAGTTTGATAAATTTATGGCTAAGCAAGAAGATTTTAATGTTTATTTTGGTAGACAATTGAAATACAATTCAAATATGCTTGAACACTTGGGTGATTATATTGCTAATGTTAAAGGTGAACTTAAACTTATTAGTAAACATGCTTCTATGGTTACCACTCAAGTAGAACAAGTACTTAAATCTCAAAATGATTTGCTCAATGAATTGAATAGTAAAGATAATGATAATGCTGTTAGAGTGGCTACTAGAGCTGGTAGAATGACTCAGGAACCTTTGTATCCTGAAGGCCATCCTAAGATAATTGAGCAAGATTCTTAGAGAAATAATATAGATGCACCTAGTCCTTCTAAAAGGAAGAAAAAGAAAAATGATAGGACTTTGCATGCTTCTAGTGATCCTATTGTTGAGACACCTGAGAATCCAAATGATATTTCTATTTCTGATACTGAAACACAATCTGGTAATGAACCTAAAACTAGTGATAATGTTAATAATAATGTTCATAATGATGCTCAACCTAGTAATGATAATGATATAGAAATTGAACCTGCTGTTGATCTTGATAACTCACAATCAAAGAATCAACGTTATGATAAGAAAGACTTTGTTTCTAGGAAACATGGTAAAGAAAGAGAGCCTTGGGTTCAGAAACCCATGCCTTTTCCTCCCAAACCATCCAAGAAAAAGGATGATGAGGATTTTGAGCGCTTTGCTGAAATGATTAGACCTATCTTTTTGCGTATGTGATTAACTGATATGCTCAAAACCAATCCTTATGCTAAGTACATGAAAGATATTATTACAAATAAAAGAAAGATACTAGAAGCTGAAATTTCCACCATGCTTGCTAATTATACTTTTAAGGGTGGAATACCAAAGAAACTTGGAGATCCCGGTGTACCCACTATACCATGCTCTATTAAAAGAAATTATGTTAAAACTGATTTATGTGATCTTGGAGCCGGTGTTAGTGTTATGCCTCTCTCTTTATATCGTAGACTTGATTTTAATAAGTTGACACCTACTGAAATATCTTTGCAAATGGCCGATAAATCAACTGCTATACCTATCGGTATTTGTGAGGATGTGCCTGTTGTAGTTGCAAATGTTACTATTTTAGCGGACTTTGTTATTCTTGATATTCCCGAGGATGATAGTATGTCTATTATTCTTGGAAGACCCTTTTGGAACACTGCAGGGGCTGTTATTGATTGCACTAAAGGAAATGTCACTTTTCATGTTAATGGTAATGAGCATATGGTACACTTTCCGAGGAAACAACCTCAAGTCCACAATATCAATTCTATTGGAAAAATTCCATCGATTATATTTGGAGGTTTTGAATTTCCTCTTCCTACCGCCAAGAAGAAATATGATATTCTTATTATTGGGGATGTGCATATCCCCGTTGAGGTAACATAGTGTTATTCGAAATTTCTCTGGTTCCATGTTATTCGGAATGGGTTCGTTAACAAGACCTGATCAACCTTGTTAGTGGATTCCTTTTGATGAGCATGAGATGGATGAAACTAGAAGGCACAACCCTCTGTAACCCAATTTTATTTTCTGTTATTTATATTAAATAAAATAAAAATAAATATTTTTCTGTTTGTTATCTGATTATCTGTGCAATATAAAAATACCTTGAAAAGTTCTCCAAATGCCCTGAAATTTAAATATGATTTTTTCTAGAATATTTGAGAATATTTGGCACAGAGAACACAGGAGAGGGGGTCAACCACCTGCCCACGAGGATGGAGGGGGCGCCCTACCCCCTGGGCGCGCCCCCTGCCTCGTGGGCCCATGGTGGCCCTCCTCCACTCATTCTTTCACCCACACACTTCTTCCTCCCACAAACACGAATAACCAGCTCAAACCCGAGTCCAAGCTCATTTTGCTGCCATTTTCGATCTCCTTGCTCAAAGGACCTCTCACAAAACTGCTTGGGGAGATTGTTCCTTGGTATGTGACTCCTCCATTGGTCCAATTAGTTTTTGTTCTAGTTCTTTATTCATTGCAAATTTTTGCTGCTTAGGTGACCCTGTTCTTGAGCTTGCATGTCAAATTTATATGGTCAAAAGTAGTTTTGATGCATGATATAGGCTCTAGGCACTTGTAGGAGTAGTTTCTATCAATATTATTGAGTTTGGTTTATCTTTATTTTGAAGTTACTAATTTTTTCAGAATTTCTCAGAGGAAGAAATATGCTTAGGAAAATGTTCCAAGGTGGTTCTTCAAGGAAGCAAGGACCCATGCTTGCAATGCGTGATGCTGATGATGAGCCACCAAGAGACGCTCTAGTGCGTCCTTGTGAATGGCCTTCTGAGAACTTTATGGGTCGAGCGGGAATTAAGGAAGAATTTAACGCATATTTGCGTAACACTGATCTCGTGAGCTTCGAGGAAGAGAAGTGCAGCCAGTATCACAACCTCACCAGTACCTTTGTGAGGAGGTTTGAATTTTCAACTTCACGTAATTCTCCAACTGTCCTGTTGGATATTTATGATAATTCCTATACTATGGACTTAGAGGATTTTACCGCTGCATGCAAACTTCCACAATGGGGTAGTATAAGGGATCCTCGCAAATCTGAATTTAGAGATTTTCTTGCTAGTATAACTGTGGGAGAATCTAGAGATATTACACAAGCTACCATAGGGAGCATTCACTTTCCTGCTATACATTATTTTGCTCTCTTCATAGGTAGATGCATCAATGGTAAAGATGAGGCATGTCACATGTGTGTCCCCGATGTCAGTATTCTTAGGAGTGCTGTGTTAGGAGACCAAACTTATAATTTGGGAGCCATTGTTGCACGTAGGTTGCATCTTAATAGATTTAATGGGGATTTCTTTGGAGGAATTTATGCAACCCGCATAGCTAATTTTCTTGGTGTAGCCATACGCGAAGATGATATTGAATTACCACCTGCTTACCTAGACTTTAATGCTATGGTTCACCACCAGTTTGTTGAGAGGAATGAATCACCTCTCCAGTATCGAGTAATCTTTGACAGACGCCGTGTTGTCCATATTACTCTCCGTGCTCCTGCCTTCTTTGATTATCAGGTAAGAGGAAGATATACCATTACTAGAGAGGAGGCAGATGAGTACGAGAGGAGAGCAGAGGCCGCTCGTTGCCATGCTGCAGCTCAGCAGGCGATAGCCGCTGCATCTCAGTACGACCCAACTACTATTGTGGATATCTTCCAGGCCAGCCGTGGCCATATACCAACTTAGGCCAAAAGCCTAAGCTTGGGGGAGTACGTATTTCCCACCGACATTACATTTATGTTCACACACTCATTGCTAGATGTCGGTGCTCATACTTTTTCATTGTATCATCTATGCTAGTTATTTTCCTTTTTATGCTTTCTTCTTGTGTGTTTAATAAGCCTTAAGAAAAACCAAAAAAAATTAGTTGTAGCTTTTAATCAATTTAATTTCCATGCTTGTAGTAGTAATTAAAAAGAAAACCCAAAAAGATTTCCTGTTCTTCTTTTACTTGTTGGGAGCTTTCCCGTGTAAATAGTTTTATTTCTTTTCCTTTCTTTGGGGGTCGATAGGAGAAGACCATAATTAAATTGTTGAAATGGCTCTTATATGCATTTTTGTTTATCTGACAAAAGAGCCTATATTGCCTTGTCTTCTCCTGTTTATTGAATGCTTGCAGATTCCAGCTTAGTCCAATGCATGTGCACTATTATTATTATTTACACCATTCGATCATGCAAGCGAAAGGCAATTATGATGATATATGATGGACTGGCTGAGATGAGAAAAGCTGGTATGAACTCGACCTCTTTTGTTTTTGTAAATATGATTAGTTCATCATTCCTGATTCAACCTATTATGAATAAACATGTTTGCAATGACAACTAGAGATCATAGTTTCTTGTGCCATGCTTGATTAGCTATGAGTTATAATGGTTTACCTTGTGTGCCAACATGCTATTGAGATAGTTATGATGTGGTGTGATAGGGTGGCATCCTCCTCTGAATGATTTAAGTGACTTGACTTGGCGCATGTTCACGCATGTAGTTGAAAAAAATCAACATAGCCTTCACGATATTTATGTTCATGGTGGATTATATCCTACTCATGCTTGCATTCGGTGCTGATTAATTTTAATGCATGTTCATGACTGTTGTCGCTCTCTAGCTGGTTGCTTCCCAGTCTTTTGCTAGCCTTCACTTGTACTAAGCGGGAATACTGCTTGTGCATCCAATCCCTTAAACCCCAAAGTTATTCCACATGAGTCCACTATACCTACCTATATATGGTATCTACCTGTCGTTCCAAGTAAATTTGTATGTGCCAAACTCTAATCCTTCAAATAAATATCCTGTTTTGTATGCTCGAATAGCTCATGTATCAACTAGGGATGTCTATATCTTCCATGTTAGGTGGGTTATTCTCAAGAGGAGTGGACTCCGCCCCTCACTCACGAGATAAATGGCTGGTCACCGGGATGCCCAGTCCCATGCTTTATGCAAACTAAATCAAAATAATTGCAAACAAAACTCCCCCTGGGACTCTTGTTAGTTGGAGGCACTCGTTGTTTCGAGCAAGCCATGGATTGATGCTTGTTGGTGGAAGGGGGAGTATAAACTTTACCATTCTGTTTGGGAACCGCCTATAATGTGTGTAGCATGGAAGATATCGCCATCTCTTGGTTGTTATGTTGACAATGAAAGTATACTGCTCAAAATATTATTCACCTCTATTTTAAAACCGAGCTCTGGCACCTCTACAAATCCCTGCTTCCCTCAGCGAAGGGCCAATCTATTTACTTTTATGCTGAGTCATCATCCTCTTATTAAAAAGCACCAGTTGGAGAGCACGGCTGTCATTTGCATTCATTACTGTTAGTTTACATTGAATACGACTTGACTGGATCTCTTTTACCATGAATAACAATGTCTAGTCAGTCCTTGGTCTTTAAAGGTGCTATGCATTTATGTTTTGCGGTCTCAGAAAGGGCTAGCGAGATACCATCTTGTTATATCATATTATGATTGTTTTGAGAAAGTGTTGTCATCCGAGATTTATTATTATGGCTCGCTAGTTGATTATAAACTTGAGACCTATGCGTTATTGTGAATGTGGTTAGTTATAATCTTTGCTGAAAACATGAATGCTGGCTTTACATATTTACAACAACAAGAGAAAACAGAGTTTGTAAAAGTTTTTCTTTATCACTTTCAGTTTATCAACTGAATTGCTTGAGGACAAGCAAAGGTTTAAGCTTGGGGGAGTTGATACGTCTCCGTTGTATCTACTTTTCCAAACACTTTTGCCCTTGTTTTGGACTCTAACTTGCATGATTTGAATGGATCTAACCCGGACTGACGCTGTTTTCAGCAGAATTACCATGGTGTTATTTATGTGTAGAAACAAACATTCTCGGAATGACCTGAAACTTCACGGAGCAACTTTTCAGAAAATATGAAAAATACCTGCAAAAGATGAAGGCCAGGGGGCCCGCCACCTCTCCACGAGGGTGCGGGGCGCGCCTGCCCCCTAGGGTGTGCCCCCTACCTCATGGGAACCCTGTTGCCTCTCCGACTCCAACTCCATATATTGTGTTTCGGGGAGAACAAAATTTAAAGAGAAGAAATCATCGCGTTTTACGATATGGAGCCGCCGCCAAGCCCTAAAACCTCTCGGGAGGGCTGATCTGGAGTCCGTTCGGGGCTCCGGAGAGGGGAATCCGTCGCCATCGTCATCATCAACCATCCTCCATCACCAATTTCATGATGCTCACTGCCGTGCGTGAGTAATTCCATCATAGGCTTGCTGGACGGTGATGGGTTGGATGGGATCTATCATGTAATCGAGTTAATTTTGTTAGGGTTTGATCCCTAGTATCCACTATGTTCTGAGATTGATGTTGCTATGACTTTGCTATGCTTAATGCTTGTCACTAGGGACTGAGTGCCATGATTTCAGATCTGAACCTATTATGTTTTCATCAATATATGAGTGTTCTTTATCCTATCTTGCAAGTCTATAGTCACCTATTATGTGTTATGATCCGTTAACCCCGAAGTGACGATAATCGGGATACTTACCGGTGATGACCGTAGTTTGAGGAGTTCATGTATTCACTATGTGTTAATGATTTGTTCCGGTTCTCTATTAAAAGGAAGCCTTAATATCCCTTAGTTTCCGTAAGGACCCCGCTGCCACGGGAGGGTAGAACAAAAGATGTCATGCAAGTTCTTTTCCATAAGCACGTATGACTATGTTCGGAATACATGCCTACATTACATCAATGAACTGGAGCTAGTTCTGTGTCACCCTAGGTTATGACTGTTACATGATGAACCGCATCCGGCATAATTCTCCATCACTTATCCATTGCCTACAAGCTTTCCATATATTGTTCTTCGCTTATTTACTTTCCCATTTCTATTGCTATCATCACTACAAAATACCAAAAACATTACTTTTACTATTGTTACCTTTTGTTACCGTTACCACTACTATCATATTACTTTGCTACTAAACACTTTGCTGCAGATATTAAGTTTCCAGGTGTGGTTGAATTGACAACTCAACTGCTAATACTTGAGAGTATTCTTTGGCTCCCCTTGCGTCGAATCAATAAATTTGGGTTGAATACTTTACCCTCGAAAACTGTTGCGATCCCCTATACTTGCAGGTTATCAGGCTCCTACATATTCTACGAAGATCTTTATCAGTCAAACCGCATAACAACATACGTTGTTCCCTTTGTCATCGGTATGTTACTTGCCTGAGATTCAATCATCGGTATCTCAATATCTAGTTCAATCTTGTTACCGGCAAGTCTCTTTACTCGTTCCGTAATACATCATCCCGCAACTAACTCATTAGTTGCAGTGCTTGCAAGGCTTATGTGATGTGTATTACCGAGTAGGCCCAGAGATACCTCTCCGGCAATCGGAGTGACAAACCCTTATCTCGAAATACACCAACCCAACAAGTACCTTTGGAGACACCTGTAGAGCACCTTTATAATCACCAGTTACGTTGTGACGTTAGGTAGCACACAAAGTGTTCCTCCGGTAAATGGGAGTTGCATAATCTCATAGTCACACGAACATGTATAAGTCATGAAGAAAGCAATAGCAACAAACTAAACGATCAAGTGCTAAGCTAACGGAATGGGTCAAGTCAATCACATCATTCTCCTAATGATGTGATCCTGTTAATAAAATGACAACTCATGTCTATGGCTAGGAAACATAACCATCTTTGATTAACGAGCTAGTCTAGTAGAGGCATACTAGTGACTCTTTGTTTGCCTATGTATTCACACATGTATCATGTTTCCGGTTAATACAATTCTAGCATGAATAATAAACATTATCATGATATAAGGAAATAAATAATATCTTTGTTATTGCCTCTAGGGCATATTTCCTTTAGTCTCCCACTTGCACTAGAGTCAATAATCTAGATTACACAGTAATGATTCTAACACCCATGGAGCCTTGGTGCTGATCATGTTTTGCTCGTGGAAGAGGCTTAGTCAACGGGTCTGCAATATTCAAATCCGTATGTATCTTGCAAATCTCTATATCTCCCATCTAGACTTGATCCCAGATGGAGTTGAAGCGTCTCTTGATGTGCTTGGTTCTCTTGTGAAATCTGGATTCCTTTGCCAAAGCAATTGCACCAATATTGTTACAAAAGATTTTCATTGGACCCGATGCACTAGGTATGACACCTAGATTGGATATGAACTCCTTCATCTGCTACTTCTGAAGTAGCTATGTACTCCGCTTCACATGTAGATCCCGCTACGACGCTTTGTTTAGAACTGCACCAACTGACAGCTCCACCGTTTAATAAAAACACATACCTGGTTTGCGATTTAGAATCGTCCGGATCAGTGTCAAAGCTTGCATCAACGTAACCATTTACTATGAGCTCTTTGTCACCTCCATAAACGAGAAACATATCCTTCGTCCTTTTCAGGTATTTCAGGATGTTCTTGACCGTTGTCCAGTGATCCACTCCTATATTAGTTTGGTACCTCCCTGCTAAACTAATAGCAAGGCACACATTAGGTCTGGTACACAACATTGCATACATGATAGAACCTATGGCTGAAACATAGGGAACACCTTTCATTTTCTCTCTATCTTCTGCATTGGTCGGGCATTGAGTCTTACTCAACTTCACACCTTGCAATACAGGCAAGAACCCTTTCTTTGCTTGATCCATTTTGAACGTTTTCAAAACTTTGTCAGGTATGTGCTTTGTGAAAGTCCAATCAAGCGTCTTGATCTATCTCTATAGATCTTGATGCCCAATATATAAGCAGCTTCACCGAGGTCTTTCATTGAAAAACTCTTATTCAAATATCCTTTTATGCTATCCAGAAATTCTATATCATTTCCAATCAACAATATGTGATCCACACATAATATTAGAAATGCTACAGAGCTCCCACTCACTTTCTTGTAAATACAGGCTTCTCCAAAAGTCTGTATAAAACCATATGCTTTGATCACACTATCAAAACGTTTATTCCAACTCCGAGAGGCTTGCACCAGTCCATAAATGGATCGCTGGAGCTTGAACACTTTGTTAGCTCCCTTTGGATCGACAAAACCTTCCGGTTGCATCATATACAACTCTTCTTCCAGAAATCCATTCAGGAATGCAGTTTTGACATCCATTTGCCAAATTTCATAATCATAAAATGTAGCAATTGCTAACATGATTCGGACAGACCTAAGCATCGCTATGGGTGATAAGGTCTCATCGTAGTCAATCCCTTGAACTTGTCGAAAACCTTTTGCAACAAGTCGAGCTTTATATACAGTAACATTACCATCAGCATCAGTCTTCTTCTTGAAGATCCATTTATTTTCGATGGCTTGCCGATCAATGTGCAAGTCAACCAAAGTCCACGCTTTGTTCCCATACATGGATCCCATCTCAGATTTCATGGCCGCAAGCCATTTTGCGGAATCTGGGCTCACCATCGCTTCTTCATAGTTTATAGGTTCGTCATGGTCTAGTAACATAACCTCCAGAATAGGATTACCGTACCACTCTGGTGCGGATCTCACTCTGGTTGATCTACGAGGTTCAGTAACAACTTGATCTGAAGTTTCATGATCATTATCATTAACTTCCTCACTAATTGGTGTAGGTGTCACATGAACCGGTTTCTGTGATGAACTACTTTCCAATAAGGGAGCAGGTACAGTTACCTCATCAAGTTCTACTTTCCTCCCACTCATTTCTTTCGAGAGAAACTCCTTCTCTAGAAAGGATCCAAATTTAGCAACAAATGTTTTGACTTCAGATCTGTGATAGAACGTGTACCCAACAGTTTCCTTTGGGTATCCTATGAAGACACATTTCTCCGATTTGGGTTCGAGCTTATCAGGTTGAAGTTTTTTCACATAAGCATCGCCGCCCCAAACTTTAAGAAACGACAAGTTTGGTTTCTTGCCAAACCACAGTTCATAAGGCGTCATCTCAACGGATTTTGATGGTGCCCTATTTAACGTGAATGCAACCGTCTCTAAAGCCTAACCCCAAAATGATAGCGGTAAATCAGTAAGAGACATCATAGATCGCACCATATCTAGTAAAGTACGATTATGACGTTCGGACAAACCATTACGTTGTGGTGTTCCGGGTGGCGTGAGTTGCAAAACTATTCCGCATTGTTTCAAATGAAGACCAAACTCGTAACTCAAATATTCTCCTCCACGATCAGATCGTAGAAACTTTATTTTCTTGTTACGATGATTTTCAACTTCACTCTTAAATTCTTTGAACTTTTCAAATGTTTTAGACTTATGTTTCATTAAGTAGATATACCCATATCTGCTTAAATCATCTATGAAGGTGAGAAAATAACGATACCCGCCGCGAGCCTCAACATTAATCAGACCACATACATCTGTATGTATGATTTCCAACAGATCTGTTGCTCGCTCCATAGTTCCGGAGAACGGCGTTTTAGTCATCTTGCCCATGAGGCACGGTTCGCAAGTACCAAGTGATTCATAATCAAGTGGTTCCAAAAGTCCATCAGTATGGAGTTTCTTCATGCGCTTTACACCAATATGACCTAAACGGCAATGCCACAAATAAGTTGCACTATCATTATCAACTCTGCATCTTTTGGCTTCAATATTATGAATATGTGTATCACAACTATCGAGATTCAATAAGAATAGACCACTCTTCAAGGGTGCATGACCATAAAAGATATTACTCATATAAATAGAACAACCATTATTCTCTGATTTAAATGAATAACCGTCTCGCATCAAACAAGATCCAGATATAATGTTCATGCTCAACGCTGGCACCAAATAACAATTATTTAGGTCTAAAACTAATCCCGAAGGTAGATGTAGAGGTATCGTGCCGACTGCGATCACATCGACTTTGGAACCATTTGCCACGTGCATCGTCACCTCGTCCTTAGCCAATCTTCGCTTAATCCGTAGTCCCTGTTTCGAGTTGCAAATATTAGCAACAGAACCAGTATCAAATACCCAGGTGCTACTACGAGCATTAGTAAGGTACACATCAATAACATGTATATCACATATACCTTTGTTCACCTTGCCATCCTTCTTATCCGCCAAATACTTGGGGCAGTTCCGCTTCCAGTGACCCGTCTGTTTGTAGTATAAGCACTCAGTTTCAGGCTTAGGTCCAGACTTGGGTTTCTTCTCTTGAGCAGCAACTTGTTTGCTGTTCTTCTTGAAGTTCCCCTTCTTCTTCCCTTTACCCTTTTTCTTGAAACTAGTGGTCTTGTTGACCATCAACACTTGATGCTCCTTTTTGATTTCTACCTCTGTAGCCTTTAGCATCGCGAAGAGCTCGGGAATTGTCTTATTCATCCCTTGCATATTATAGTTCATCACGAAGCTTTTGTAGCTTGGTGGCAGTGATTGAAGAACTCTGTCAATGACACTATTAACATGAAGATTAACTCCCAGTTGAGTCAATTCATTATGATAGCCAGACATTTTGAGTATATGTTCACTGACAAAACTATTCTCCTCCATCTTATAGCTATAGAACTTATTGGAGACGTCATATCTTTCAATCCGGGCATTTGCTTGAAATATTAACTTCAACTCCTGGAACATCTCATATGCTCCATGACGTTCAAAACGTCGTTGAAGTCCCGGTTCTAAGCCGTAAAGCATGGCACACTGGACTATCGAGTAGTCATCGGCTTTACTCTGCCAAACGTTCTTAACGTTATCAGCAGCTTCTGTGCAGCAATGAGGATAATTGAGGGAGTTCTGGATTAGGGGGTCTCCAGACAGCCGGACAATATCCTTTGGCCAGACTGTTAGACTATGAAGATACAAGATTGAAGACTTTTTCTCGTGTCCAGATGGGACTCTACTTGGCGTGGAAGGCAAGCTAGGCAATACGGATATGTATATCTCCTCCTTTGTAACCGACCTTGTGTAACCCTAGCCCTTTCCAGTGTCTATATAAACCGGAGGGTTTTAGTCCATAGGACAACATACAATCATACCACAGGCTAGCTTCTAGGGTTTAGCCTCTCCGATCTCGTGGTAGATCAACTCTTGTAATACTCATATCATCAAGAATAAATCAAGCAGGACGTAGGGTTTTACCTCCATCAAGAGGGCCCGAACCTGGGTAAAACATCGTGTCCCCTGCCTCCTGTTACCATCCGCCTAGACACACAGTTCGGGACCCCCTACCCGAGATCCGCCGGTTTTGACACCGACATTGGTGCTTTCATTGAGAGTTCCTCTGTGTCGTCGCCGTTAGGCTTGATGGCTCCTACGATCATCGATAGCGATGCAGTCCAGGGTAAGAATTTTCTCCCCGGACAGATCTTTGTGTTCGGCGGCTTCGCACTGCGGGCCAACTCGCTTGGCCATCTGGAGCAGATCGAAAGTTACACCCCTGGCCACCAGGCCAGGTTTGGAAGCTTAAACTACATGGCCAATATCCGCGGAGACTTGATCTTCGACGGATTCGAGCCCCTACCTTGTGCGTCACAAGGTCGCGATGAGTACGATTTAGCTCTACCATTGGACAGTGTTCAGGAGGTCGCACTGGCAGCCGCTCCGACCCTCAATTCGGAGCCAGTTGCGCCATCCATGGACGGGTGGATGGACCCCGCCACAGAGGCCTTATCCTCATCAGCGATCGAGCCGAACATCGACCTTACCCTGCACGAGAGCCGTGTTGTCAAACTGCCGGATCCCTCTTCGGCCACGGACTCCGAACCGCCTACGCCCGTTCCTAGCGAATCCGATTGAGCGCCGATCATGGAGTTTACCTCCGTGGATATTTTTTAGCACTCGCCCTTTGGCGACTTACTGAACTCATTAAGGTCTCTCTCATTGTCAGGAGGATCCTGGCCGAACTATGTCCAGCAGGATTGGGATGTGGATGACGTAGAAATTCGCTGCCCACCCACCACCCACTTAGTAGCCACTGTCGACGACTTAACCGACATGCTCGACTTCGACTCCGAAGACATCGACGGTATGGACGATGATGCGGGAGACGAAGAGGAACCACTGCCCACAGGGCACTGGACAACCACCTCATCATACGATATATACATGGTGGACACACCGAAAGAAGGCAATGGCGACGAGACAGCGGAGGATGACCCCTCCAAGAAGCAACCCAAGCGCCGACGTCAGTGGCGCCGCTCTAAGTACCGCCAAAGCAAAAGTGGTGATACCGGCATAGGAGATAATAGCACTCCGGATAGTGCCGAAGATGGCAATAATCCCCTCCAGCACGATTTAGGGCAGGAGGATGGAGAAGCCAGCCCTCCTGAGAGAGCGGCAGATGAGGAGGATGATAATTACATGCCTCCCTCCGAAGACGAGGCAAGCCTTGACGATGACGAGTTCGTTGTGCCAGAGGACCCCGTCGAACAAGAGCGCTTCAAGCGCCGGCTTATAGCCACGACAAATAGCCTTAAGAAGAAGCAGCGCCAGCTTCAAGCTGATCAAAATCTGCTAGCTAACAGATGGACTGAAGTCCTGGCGGCCGAGGAATATAAACTCGAACGCCCCTCTAAGAGTTACCCAAAATGCAGGTTGCTACCCCGACTGGAGGAAGAAGCGTACGACGCGGCTGACCGGCCACCTCGTCGCCGCGACAGAGAGGTATTCCAGCCAAAAGCTCAGCCTGCACCCCGACGCCATTCAAATAAAAAGGCATGGGGAAATACGCCAGACCTGCAAGACGTATTGGAGGACAAAGCAAACATGCAAGATCGATCTACGGATCACAAGGGCATGTCACTACACGAGACGATAATCGTCACGCCAGATACAGTAAAAGTAAATCCGGCCGGGCCGAGCACAGTGGGCGGGACTCATTGGAGCTGCGTCGCGATATAGCCCCGTACAGAGGCGCCGCACACCCCTTATGCTTCACAGACGAAGTAATGGATCATCAAATCCCAGAGGGTTTCAAACCCGTAAATATAGAATCATACGACGGCACAACAGATCCTGCGGTATGGATTGAGGATTTCCTCCTGCATATCCACATGGCACGCGGTGATGATCTACACGCCATTAAATACCCCCACTCAAACTCAAGGGACCAGCTCGACATTGGCTCAATAGCTTGCGCAGAGTCCATCGGCTGTTGGGAAGATCTAGAAGCCGCATTCCTCGACAACTTTCAGGGCACTTATGTGCGACCACCAGATGCCGATGACTTGAGCCACATAATTCAGCAGCCAGAGGAATCGGCCAAGCAATTCTGGACACGGTTCCTAACAAAGAAAAATCAAATCGTTGACTGTCCCAATGTAGAGGCCCTAGCAGCTTTCAAGCACAACATCCGCGACGAGTGGCTAGCCCGGCACCTTGGTCAGGAAAAGCCAAAATCTATGGCAGCCCTCACGACACTCATGACCCGCTTTTGTGCGGGAGAAGACAGCTGGCTGGCTCGCAGTAATAACACATCAAACAACCATGGTACTTCGGATACCAAGGATGGCAATAGCAGGTCACGTCGCAACAAACATAAGCGTCGCATTAACAACGACAATACCGAGGACACGACAGTCAATGCCGGATTCAAAGGCTCTAAACTGGGTCAGCGGAAAAAGCCATTCAAAAGAAGCACTCCGGGCCCGTCCAGCTTGAACCGTATACTCGATCGCTCGTGTCAAATACATAGCACCCCCGACAAGCCAGCCAACCACACCAACAAGGATTGTTGGGTGTTCAAGCAGGCCGGCAAGTTAATTGCCGAAAACAAAGATAAGGGGCCTCATAGTGATGACGAGGAGGAGCCCCGACAGCCGAATACCGGAGGACAGAAGAGGTTCCCCCCACAAGTGCGGACGGTGAACATGATATACGCAACCCACATCCCCAAGAGGGAGCGGAAGCGTGCGCTCAGGGACATATATGCATTGGAGCCAGTCGCCCAAAGTTCAACCCATGGTCCTCCTGTCCGATCACCTTCGATCGCAGGGATCACCCCACTAGTATCCGTCATGGCGGATTTGCCGCACTGGTCCTAGACCCAATCATTGACGGATTTCACCTCACTCGAGTCCTTATGGATGGCAGCAACAGCCTGAACCTGCTTTACCAGGACACAATGCGCAAAATGGGTATAGACCCCTCAAGGACCAAACCCACAAAAACGACCTTTAAAGGCGTCATACCAGGTGTAGAGGCCCATTGCACAGGCTCGGTCATGCTGGAAGTGGTCTTCGGATCCCCGGATAACTTCCGAAGTGAGGAGTTAATTTCGACATACTCCCGTTCTGCAGTGGCTATCATGCACTTCTCGGGCGAACCGCATTTGCAAGATTCAATGCGGTACCACATTATGCATACCCCAAGCTCAAGATGCCAGGACCTCGGGGGTCATTACAGTTAATGGAAACACAGAGCGCTCTCTCCGAACGGAGGAGCACACTGCGGCCCTCGCAGCGGAAGCACAAAGCAGCCTCTCAAGGCAATCCACTAGTTCGGCGTTTAAGGACCCGGACACCTTCAAGTGCGCCCGGAGTAATCGGCAACTGGACCGCCTGGCACGTTTCAAGCTCGCATAGCAATGCGGCCCCCACCCCGGTCCCAGCCAAACGGTGAAATCCGCGCCACGCGTACATAATTACGCATTAAAAATACCATGGGCACAGGTGGGAGGGGGGGCACGACTGCGGCACGCTCCAAGACGCGGCTTAAACCGCACTAGGGGCTTCCCTCTTTATTATTTTTCTCTTTCAGGACTTTAATCTCTGGAAACCCTGTCCGGCAGTATGATTGCCGAACACATGATGCAGCAACCAAGGATGCAGAAAGCTACGTCACACCACGGAACTCCCAAGTGGATTACGATAACAAGTGAAATACTTGCTTTAATATTATTCCTCAGCTTGCCCTTGGAGGGTCCATAGTCCCACTTTTTGCTTATCGCACTACCTGTATCATTCTACTCTAACACACGTTTTTTAATAAACAATGCATTGCATTAAGGTTTTATTGCATTCTTCTTTATATATATATATATATGTTCATTCGTGACATCCAGCACCCGTACACTCTGGTACGGCCAATACGCTAGGGGCTTAAGCATACCCCATAATACGGCGTGAGAAGTCCGAACACTTTTGACAGTGCGGCACCCCAAACTTATAGCATTATATGCATCAGCTCCGAATCATGTCTTGGGTCAATAGTTGGGTTTGCCCGGCTCCCATGTTTTGGTACCTTACTGTCGGTGTCAAAACCGGCGGATCTCGGGTAGGGGGTCCTGAACTGTGCATCTAGGCCGGATGGTAATAGGAGGCAGGGACAAGATGTTTTACCCAGGTTCAGGCCCTCTTGATGGAGGTAAAACCCTACGTCCTGCTTGATTAATATTCATGATATGGGTAGTACAAGAGTAGATCTACCACAAGATCGAGAAGGCTAAACCCTAGAAGCTAGCCTATGGTATGATTGTATGTTATGGTTGTTGTTCTACGGACTAAAACCCTTCGGTTTATATAGACACCGGAGAGGGTTAGGGTTACACAAGGTCGGTTACAAAGGAGGAGATATCCATATCCGTATTGCCTAGCTTGCCTTCCACGCCAAGTAGAGTCCCATCCGGACACGAGATGAAGTCTTCAATCTTGTATCTTCATAGTCTAACAGTCCGGCCAAAGGATATAGTTCGGCTGTCCGGAGTCCCCCTAATCCAGGACTCCCTCAGTAGCCCCTGAACCAGGCTTCAATGACGATGAGTCCGGCGCGCAGTATTGTCTTCGGCATTGCAAGGCGGGTTCCTTCTCCGAATACATCACAGAAGAATTTGAATACGAGGATAGTGTCCGACCCTGCAAAATAAGTTCCACATTCCACCGTAGAGAGAATAATATTTTCGCAGATCTAATTTGCTAGGTTGTTTTGGCAGCATGGCGTTATGTCATGGCCTGGTGATTACTCGAACCGTTTCCTTTAACCAGCCCCGCACATAACACAAGGCAGTTTTTCGACACGTCTTGTTAAAGCAGAGATCGTGTCCCCTTATTACGGGATTCTCATCAATACGGGCGTGGGTAACCCAACCGCGCCATCAATTACAGCGCTTGGGGGATAAGCGATTTTTATCAGGCAAGTGGGGACGCTTAGTTTTGTCCGCCCATATAAAGGGATAAGGATTCACCTTTCTATCCACGCCTTCTTCCTCCTTCGCTTATCCGTTTTCGCACACTCGAGCTCTAGCGCCCAAGTCCACACTTCCCACCTCAACCTTCTCCAACCATGTCCGGAGCGGGAGGCAGGTGGATGGTCTCCTTCGTCATGGAGGGAGACATCAAGAAGCTGCGCGGAGCCGGATACTTTAGCCGCGAACATCGCGCATCGGCTGCCCGCTGCGGACTAGGGTTTCCCCTCCATCCATTCGTCCGTGGTCTCATGTTCTACTACGGGCTGGACTTTCATGATCTGGCCCCGAACTTCATCCTCAACATTTCGGCGTTCATCGTCGTGTGTGAGGCTTTCCTACGCATCCGGCCCCACTTCGGCCTGTGGTTAAAGACCTTCAATATCAAGCCGAAGGTGGTACGAGGCCAACAAGCAGAATGCGGCAGAGCCATGGTGGGCAAGATGCCCAACGTCATATGGCTCGAAGGCTCCTTCGTGGAGACAATAAAGGGACGACAATCGGTGTGGTTCTACATCACCGAGCCGCGTGATGCCAAATGGGTGGCAGCCCCCGAGTTTCGATCCGGATTCCCTACACGGCTCACTTCTTGGAAAGAGAAGGGCTTGTCGTGGGGTTCGTCAGTGGACCTGGATGGACTCCAGAAATGCATCCGGAGTATGGCGAGCAAGAAGCTCAAGCTTGTCAACATAGTCCAAGTTATGCTCATCCGCCGGATCCTCCCGTGTCAACAACGGGATTTTACCTTGTGGGAGTTCGACCCGGCCCAGCACCAGATTCTGAGCGAGCTCTTTGATATGACGCACAAGGACATATGGAAGGTGCTGTTCAAGGGCGCCGAGGTCCCTCCTTCTCTCGCCGAGGACCGCGAACTAAGCGCAAAGCGCCTAGCGTGTTCGGTGAGTTCAATACGTCCCGTAGGACATTTATTCTCCCTAGCTTAATTGTGTGCGGGGTCTAATCTCCATGTCTTTGACAGGACTGGGTGGAGATGTCAGGGCAGATCGATTGTCCGGCCCCTTTGCCCGAAGATACTGCGGGCGCTCTCCTGACGGAGATGCTGACTCCGGCTCCTTACAAGGTGCCGGAGAAGACCAAGAAGGCCAAGAGAACCCGAAAGAGTTCCCGGCGCCAGGTGTTATCGGACTCATCGTCCGATAACTCTGCGGCACACTCCTCCCCCGAAGACGAGGAGGAAGAAGAAGATGCTCCCCCTCCAGGCGGGGGAGACAAGAAAAGGAAGGCCGCCCCAACTGGGGAGGCCGAAGGGTCCAAGAAGGGAAGGACTCTCCTTCCGGACAGTTCCACCGCCGCCGACGAAGGCGAAGACAAGTGGTTGCCCAGGGCCAAGCCCCTGGGGAGATCGTAAGTATTCAGATACCAGAGTAACTCATAGGATTCCTTTGTCGCACTACTTTCCCTAACGCCGAACATAATTATGCAGGCCGCCACGAGCCAATATCGAGGTATCATCGGACGGCTCCCTAGGCTCGTTGGACATGGAGAGCGATCCAGTCCCGAGCACCACCTCCCCTCATCCCGCCGATGACGCCGAGGTGTTGTCTCAAGAGGCACCAGATCGAGGGGAGACCGTCCCGGAGGCGCCTTAAGGCGACCTTCCGGACTCCGGGAGCCGAGGGGACGGGGCCCCTAAGAGCTCCGAGTTCGTCCCTCAGCCGAACACCGCGCCGGAACCTCCAGCGGTTCCGGATTCAGGCAGGCGGCCTCCTTCCAAAAGGGTCAAGACGCTTGTATCGGTGACCTCTGTCCATCCAGAGGCGCCGGACAATCTGCTGGAAGCGCTTCGCAACGCTTCCATCAACGAGGAGCACCGCACTATCATGAGTGCGGTGATCCAGAAGGCTCAATCCACCAAGAGCGGATTGACTGAAGCCTGTGCCAGCCTTCTAACAGGCTTCGAGGTAAGTGTTTTAAAATGTAGTAGGAATATTACCACATAGACAGTAGCCCCTGATGCTTTGTTCGGTGTTCACAAAGAAAAGCCGAACAGAGGATCAAATAATATCGCAGGAGTCTAATATAAGTGAGTCAATATGCATATGCAGGCTTCGCTGCTGGCGTCCGCCGCACTGACTGCGGAGGTCGCTGTACTGAAGCAGGCCCTTGAGGGGTCCCGGAAAGAGCTCAGCCTTGCAAGAGGCAGCTCGAGGAGAACAAGGGTAAGTAATACCCTATCTATAGATATGTATATATAAAAGAAGACGCGATTGCAAAATGACAGGATCATCGAATGTTTGCCAGGGGCCACAACCGAGGTGGCAACCCTGAAGCAAGCGCTAACCAAGGCCGAAGATAAAGCGGCCAAGGAGTGCACCGAGCGAAAGAAGCACGAGGCTCGGGTGGGCGAGGTGCAGCAAGAGCTCCAGGCTCTCATGGCGAAGCACAAGGTGTTGGAGCTTGACTCAAAGATGTGGGAGTCTGAGCTTGCCGCGGCCCTCAAGAGTGCAAAAAGTGCCAAGGCCGAAGCACAAAAGGCCCTCCAAGAGATCGACGCGATGAAGAAGATAGCGGCGGGTAAGGCTTTCTATATGCAAAGCAAGCATGTAAAAGTAAACTACCGTTTACTTACCCGAATCCGAAGCTCTCCAGGAGCATTCGCAGATTTGCCCCGCAGTGTGTCCGATGCCGCACAATTTTACCAGGCCGAGGACGGAAGCTCAACGGAGAAGCTGTTCTGGTCTTAGTATGCTGAGGCCGGACATCCGGTGCCAATGAGCGACCAGCTGAAGCAGATGGTCGAGCTAAATAAGGCGGCCGATTAGGCCATGAAGGGCTTTATAGTCCGACTGTGGCCTGGCGCCGCCCTTCCGAACAGCTTCTTCGGCCTGGTGAGGCGGCTTTTGGATTCCTGCCCACGGCTGGAGGTCATCAAGCGATTTGTCTGCATTGAAGGTGCACGCCGGGCTTTCACCCGTGTGAAATTGCAGTGAGTCAAGCTAGATGCCGTGAAGCTGATCAAGGAGGGGCCGTCGGAGGGCAAGGAGCACCACCACCCCGAGATGTACTACGAGGGTGTTCTGCCGGGTGCCTGTCTCATCGCGGACGAGTGTTCAAAAGATGTAATATTTGAATGAGACTTGCTCGTTTTATCTTGTATGTATGAAAACTTGTTTCATGTGAGCTATGCAACGCTTGTTGGAATTTAAAATATTACCTTCTGTTTGGCTATTTATCCAATCTGAGAGATGGCTAGTCCTCGGCTTCTGCCCCCATGCCACGAGTGCTGGGGTGTTCGAGATAAACCTGAGCACTCTTGTTCCCATGTTTGGGTCCTTCGAGGGAGGTGCTCAGCACAGCAAACAAGGCAACCGGACTAATAATGCTTTATCACTCTCACTTAGCCATAGAATTCTATAATTTTAAATTTCGGCGAAGCCCCTGGTATTCGGAAGGCCGAATTCAGGGCGCGATACACGCCTTTAAGCCGCACAGGGCCGGCCCCTCGCTCTAAGCGGCATAAGTCTTTAGGGACTCGAAAACCTCGCCGAACAGCGACCAGTCTCTCGCCTTATCATGACAGTCAGTTTTAGCTTTCTCTACTGAGGTGCTGAACCCAGCAGAACTGGGGCACAATCGTAGTAGTTCTCCAAGCGCTACCTTAGCCGATAGAGCAGAACGTAAGGTACCAAAACATAGGAGCCGGGCAAACCCAACATTTGACCAAAGACATGATTCGGAGCTGATGCATATAATGCTATAAGTTCGGGGTGCCGCACTTGTGAAAGTGTTCAGACTTTACACACCGTATTGTGGGGTATGTAAGCCCCTGGTGTCTTGGCTGTACCAAAGTGTACGGTTGCAAGGCGTCATTAATGAACATATATATATATATATATATATATATATCAAGAATGCAATAATAGTTGTAATGTTATTGTAGCGACCTGACCCAAATGGATCAAGTCTCTGTGCTTAAGTGTCATCCCTGGATCGGTATGCTGACACACACAGTACTCGAGGATTTATAACAGAGGTAAATCACACGTGTAAAGTAACGTAAATACTATTACCTCAATCCAAAATAGCGGAAGTAACAAGGTTGTGGATTCCCATCAACACCAACGGCAAAATTGAGTGTAGAAATCGTAACCCTAACGTATCACTTACTCGTCGTAAGATAATCCTGCAACATGAGACGTTGCAACCACAAAGGGTCAGTACATTGAATGTACTGGCAAATTCACACTATAGAGAATGATGAATAAAGGCTATCACTACATGCATATATGGCTGGTGGAAAAGCTCTATGGTTATAAGGTTTTGTGAAAAGCCAAATTTTCCCTACTGCAAAGGAATAAATTTATTTAACTATCATGGTGGTTGTTAAACATTGAGAATGGTTGACAGCATTCTCAATCCCAATTAAGTAACATCATTAAACCCAACAATATTTATTTAAAGTAACGTGATGAGATCAACAGGATAATCCAAGAACTAGATACTCAAGATGTCCATAACCAGGGACACGGCTAATCATGATTAGTTTATAAACTCTGCAGAGGTTTGCGCATTTTTCCCCACAAGACTCGATCGCCTCCGTTTGGTTTCTCGCACTACATGGTGTTTGAGAAGACGGATGACCGAGACATAGTCTTTCAGAAGCGCTAGCACCTTACGATCGGGTAGACCGTACCACCTACATCCCCTACATCTGCTAGTCTACCACTGTAAGAGTTCGCATGACTTAGTCAACCATGCTAGATCCCATAATAGCTTGTGGCTGCACACAAAAGTTTCTAGTATGAATAGTCTCATGATCCCTTTGAGCCTGGGTGGCGGTCCAAAAGAAAATAGGCAAGTCCTGGATTACCCAGGTGCCTAGACAGGGAAATCCTAGAATAACCAGGTGCCTCAATCCATCCAGATGTGTGTTTAAGTTGCCACCTTAAGTAAACCATTAAATTAACAATCTCACATCTGTCATGGATACTCTCAAAACCCAATCCACGTCTACGAGCATAGCATGGCACTATAAGCATAACGTAATAGTAACTCCCAAGGTTTGAATGCAGGGCAATAGGTTCCTACCTCATCAACTACTTCCCAACCCACAATTTAATTAGATCCTAATCATGCAATGTTGGAGGTTTGATCTAATGCAATAAAAACTGGGTATGAAATTGTATGATCAAAGTGTGAACTTGCCTGCAATGTTGATGAGGATGATTCGCACTCAAAACTCTTCATAGTTCTACTTGTCACACTCCGGTCAATCTATCGTAATCAAGCAATAGTAACCACACATAAGCAATCATTCAAAAGATCAGAAAAAAAACGAAGAAGACGATTCGGAAAACATCAAAACCAAGCAAATAACTCTTGCAACATAAAACAATTTCTAACAGTACCAAAATTATGTGAATTTGGCCTTATCAGAAAGTTTAGGTCAAGAGCTTCGATTTGCAAAAAGAATCAACTGAAACGGAGCTACGAAACTCAAGTTATGATCAAATGAAGTTTGAATTCAAATCTGATCTAATTCAAATTTTTAAACTTTTCAAAAACATGTTTAAGTTGTTTTACTGGATAGAGGAGATCATAATGAAGACGTGGGCGTTGGTTTCGTTGGATTTGGACAAACGAGCGAAAAGATGTGGTCGTTTGAAGTACAGGGACTAAACTGTAAAAAATCATCACAGATAAGTCCCTGGCCGGAAATAAAACAGAAAAAGAAAAAGACTAAATAACGAACGTTCGCTATCTAGTTCTAAACAGAGAACGTTCTCTAAATAGATCTAACTAAAAAAACTAAACCGGTTTTTAAAAGAAAAACTAAAAAAACCAACCTAAGGTTCGGCGGTTTTACCGGTTCGGCCGGCTCAGCGGTTTAGGCAGAGAAAACCACCGGCAGGACGGCGAACAGCGGGCGGTGGGTGGCGGCTCCGGCGAGTCTGGCGATGGGGCTACGCGGCGCGGGTGGCGCTGCAGGCGGCGGGGCAAGGCGGCAGCGGTGGGAGTGGCGCGGCATGCTGCGGCGCTAGCAGGTGGCAGCGCGGCGAGGAGGCGATGGCGGCGGCTCCGGCTGCAGATGGCGCGGGGGGGGGGGGCAATGCGATGCGGCGGCGGCGATGCGAGATGTGGTGGCAGCGTCGCGGAGAGGGGCACGGTGCTCCGCTATTTAAGGAGGGAGAGGAGGCGCAAGGCGTGGAGGAGGGGCAAGGGGCGGCGAGGTGGTGGAGACGGTCACGGCGGCGGCGTCGTGCTAGCTCGGGAAACCGTCCCGAGCTCGGGGACGAGTGGCGTGGGCCGGCTGGGCCGTGGCCTGGCGAACTGGGCCGGCCCGGTCCGGTCGGTCTGAAGTTTTTTTTAGATTTTTTTTCCAGACAAACAAAACAAATAAAAACAACAAAATAAAATATTATATAGACATATAATATATCAAAATTTTCAGAAAAAGATTTTCTATGACATGAACATTTTTATATATTCAAATAAAATCCACACAAATTCAGATAAATCAAAGAGTGTTACTGGTCTATTAAAATCCAACAAAAATCATTTTAAAAATACCAAAGTTAATTCAAATTTATTTCTCGCCAATTTTCTGCTGTAGGGAATCATGTTACCCTAATTTCCATACATTTTCTTTTTGGAGAAAAATAATTTGAATAAAACTCAAATAACTCCAAATTGAAAATAAATTCAAAAGAACTTTGAATTTAATTCTTTGAAACTCCCAACTCATATTTCATATGATTTGAAGAAGTCATTTTATCTTCTCTCGTGAAAATCATTGAGTTGCATAAAGTTTCAGAATTGGAAATATTTTCCCTAATGAAATTCAAATATTTTCAAACACCCCATTTCATTTAAATAAATGGAAGAAGTCATGTTATCTTCTCTCTAGGGTTTTGTGGTGAAAAGTATTTGAATTCATGGAGATCAGAAAGGAAATATGAAAGTTTGGGAAAGTCCTTTTATTCCCTCTCATTTAACTTTCAAAAAGTTTCGAATTCACTCACTTTCAGACAATCAATCAATCAAATCTATCTATTTATTATAACATTCCAAAATTTAGAATTTTGGGATGTTACAAACCTACCACCCTTAAAATGAATCTCGTCCTCGAGATTCGGAGAGGCTAGCAAGAAATAGGTTAGGGTTTGGGGTCTCCTCAAAATCCATCGATCATCCCAGGGGTCTGGGGTGCTACCACCCTTAGAAGCATGGTTACTATTCCATCAAAACTCATATACTCCATCCTTATTCTTGACAGTGTCGGTCTTCTCAGATCCTCGAGAAAATTCCTTCTCTGAGCTCTTCAGGTAGTGGCATAACCTTTTACTCAATTCTTCTGTCCTTTCATCTTGGTAAGGTTATTCCGATACTGGGTCTTCATAGCTGATAGGTCTAGCGCCAGTACTAAATAACTATCGATATCTCATGGTGGTTAACAATTTAGGGTTTCTCCTGCATGAAATGGGTCTGGTTGATCCTCACCGTATAACCTATGGTTGGCAACAACTGCCGTGTACAAGGGAAAAATACTTATACCATTCTAAGGTTTAAACAGGGTCTTGATCATCGTCTCTCTACTATAGGTAAGTCACTCAGATTTACCATCCCATATATCAAGGCGAACAATAAGAGTAAGTCGGTATGGTGATCAATCCATCCCGCATCCAAATCATTACCTTGTATACAGTTTAGCGAACCTTGTATTCTAACACTCGGTCATCCTCACAAGCATTGCAGAATTTCTCTTGTCGACGAACCAAGGTTCGGATAAATCCATTGATTCTGCAAGCAAAACAAACATCTATCGTTCCTTCACAATCTCTCAGGTTTTGCATTACTCCTATAAAATTGTCTGCCGATAAATGTCGTATCTTCCTCCAGGGTTTTTCCTTCAGCAAGAATGTGCTTGCTTCTTGGCAGGTCCTGGGGCCTATGGGTTATGGCCTATCTCATCACTTGTAGTCCTTAACTTATCACCTGGGCAACTTATCGTTATTCCAACATCCAACTTCCAGCTTCCTAGCATACTTAAAATCCATCCAATTGTATTGTCTTCTTCCTTCTATTGGCACCAAACTAGGACATGATTACTCAGACTCATCATGGAGTTTCCATTGATCCATATTTCCGACATCATACCTCCTTTATATCCAATAGTAATTATCTATTCATCCTCGTGGGATATCCCACATACCGAGATAAAAACTTATACTTATGGAGTCCATATTCCACTTCGTGGAACATCATTATCCTTTCCAGGGTCAAGCGTCATTACAGGGGAATATTGGCCATCTCTGCATAGCACTTCTTCAACTGGGAAACGTGAAACACATCTTGAACTCCTGACAGTCCTTCGGGTGACTCCAACTTGTTGGCCACTTCTCCCATACGCTCCAAAACTCGGTACGGTCCTACAAATCTCGGGGCTAACTTTTCCTTAACTCCAAATCGTTTAACTCCCCGCAGAGGGAACACACGAAGACATGCTCTGTCTCCAATTTCATAGACAACCTCCTTGAGTTTTTGAGTCTACATAACTCTTCTACCTGGACTGAGCTACCTTCAGTCTATCTCGAATAAACTTAACATTATCTTCTGAATCCTTGATCACATTTGGTCCAAACAACTAACGGTCTCCAACTTCATCTCACATAGAGATTGGAGACGTTGAAGATTTATAGACCTTTAGAAGACCAAACCCCTGTTATATACCTACGTTAGATTCGATGTTTGTGAGCTGTCATTTGTTTGATGTTTTTCTCGACAGCCACAAATAAAATCTGTCTTTTCCAAACTTTTGTTTGTATTGTGTGTATCCCTCTCTATCTCTCTTACCCCGCCCCAAAACCCTTGGACCCAATTGAGGATGAATGGAGATGAGCTTGTATTTTCTAGACCGATGAATCAATTGGAGATAGACCGATGGATTCAGAACATGGAGGATCACATGGAGAATAACCCTATAGTCGGAAAGGATATGACCCAACATGCTCTTCAGTGCTTTGAAATAGGTGCTGCTACTTGGTGGAGGATGTACCAAACCATCAATGGATGGCAAGGAGTAACCACTTGGAGAGAATTTAAGTTGACTCTGCCAAAGTCTCGGCTTGTGTCCCAGAAGTTGAAACCTTATGGAAAGGATATGAAGAAACCTTGTGCATGCAACATTTGTGGAGAAATAGGACACACCCATAAGGAACACAAGGATGAATGCCCAAATTGTGAAGGAAGTCACCCAGTTGAAGAATGCCCAACTACACAGATTACTTGTTTCTTGTGTGAAGGGACTACCCACTATCCTGCTCAGTGTCACATTTACCCCATCGTACAAAGAACCATCCAGCAGAAGAAAGAAGTAAAGAAAGGAGCCCTCATGGAAATTTTAGAAGAAGTTGTGATGAAGGAAGAGATGGAAGACACGCCTAAAGAAGACCCAAGTAAACCCTGCACTAAGTCTTGCTATTCATGTGGAGAAGAAGGACACATCTCCCAAAATTGTTTGAATGGGGATATAGTAGAATTCCTGATAGAGGAAGTAGAGTATGACCCACAAGAAATAGAAGCCATGATTGGCCTGGAAAGGTCTAGGAAGAGAAGCAGATTGGAGCCCAGGAGGGACCTGAGTCATATCACCTGTTACAGGTGCAAGGAGTCAGGGCACTACCTCAACAATTGCCCAAAAAGGAAACCTCGATACTTGTCAGATGTAATATGTTTTCGTTGTAATAGAGCAGGGCACTTTGCCAGAAGATGCCCCAAGGAGAAGGAAACTTGTGCTAGATAGATGAGTTGGCAACAAAAGAAATGGAGTAGTAGAAGTGAGAACATTTTTTTGAGGTGTTGAGTTGAGACATGTAATGGAAAAGCGAGAGATTGTAATCACTTGAGAATGAATAAAGTTAGCATCATTGGTACTGATATGGATTTTATGAGTTGTTACTCTATGAAGAAGAATTTTGGCCATTTTGAGGATATGAGAAATATGGTCTATGGAAGATTTGTGCATTTTAAGGGTGGTAGTACCCTGTAAGAACCATTGACCCCTGGAAAAGATAAGGATACTCCACTGAGTGGATTTCAGACAAAATGAATACGAGTTTTGTCTCAATATGTGTGATACTCCAAGAGTATGTGGGATGAAGTTGGAGACCGTTAGTTGTTTGGACCAAATGTGATCAAGGATTCATAACAGAATGTTAAGTTTATTCGAGATAGACTGAAGGTAGCTTAGTCCAGGCAGAAGAGTTATGTAGACTCAAAAACTCAAGGAGGTAGTCTATGAAATTGGAGACAGAGCATGTCTTCGTGTGTTCCCTCTGCGGGGAGTTAAACGATTTGGAGTTAAGGAAAAGTTAGCCCCGAGATTTGTAGGACCATACCGAGTTTTGGAGTGTATGGGAGAAGTGGCCAACAAGTTGGAGTCACCAGAAGGACTGTCAGGAGTTCAAGATGTGTTTCACGTTTCCCAGTTGAAGAAGTGCCATGCAGAGATGGCCAATATTCCCCTGTAATGACGCTTGACCCTGGAAAGGATAATGATGTTCCACGAAGTGGAATATGGACTCCATAAGTATAAGTTTTTATCTCGGTATGTGGGATATCCCACGAGGATGAATAGATAATTACTATTGGATATAAAGGAGGTATGATGTCGGAAATATGGATCAATGGAAATGATGAGTCTGAGTAATCATGTCCTAGTTTGGTGCCAATAGAAGGAAGAAGACAATACAATTGGATGGATTTTAAGTATGCTAGGAAGCTGGAAGTTGGATGTTGGAATAACGATAAGTTGCCTAGGTGATAAGTTAAGGACTACAAGTGATGAGATAGGCCATAACCCACAGGCCCCAGGACCTGCCAAGAAGCAAGCACATTCTTGCTGAAGGAAAAACCCTAGAGGAAGATACGACATTTATCGGCAGACAATTTTATAGGAGTAACGCAAAACCTGAGAGATTGTGAAGGAACGATAGATGTTTGTTTGGCTTGCAGAATCAATGGATTTATCCGAACCTTGGTTCGTCGACAAGAGAAATTCTGCAATGCTTGTGAGGATGACCGAGTGTTAGAATACAAGGTTCGCTAAACTGTATACAAGGTAATGATTTGGATGCGGGATGGATTGATCACCATACCGACTTACTCTTATTGTTCGCCTTGATATATGGGATGGTAAATCTGAGTGACTTACCTACAGTAGAGAGACGACGATCAAGACCCTGTTTAAACCTTAGAATGGTATAAGTATTTTTCCCTTGTACACGGCAGTTGTTGCCAACCATAGGTTATACGGTGAGGATCAACCAGACCCATTTCGTGCAGGAGAAACCCTAAATTGTTAACCACCATGAGATATCGATAGTTATTTAGTACTGGCGCTAGACCTATCAGCTATGAAGACCCAGTATCGGAATAACCTTACCAAGATGAAAGGACAGAAGAATTGAGTAAAAGGTTATGCCACTACCTGAAGAGCTCAGAGAAGGAATTTTCTCGAGGATCTGAGAAGACTGACACTGTCAAGAATAAGGATGGAGTATATGAGTTTTGATGGAACAGTAACCATGCTTCTAAGGGTGGTAGCACCCCAGACCCCTGGGATGATCGATGGATTTTGAGGAGACCCCAAACCCTAACCTATTTCTTGCTAGCCTCTCCGAATCTCGAGGACGAGATTCATTTTAAGGGTGGTAGGTTTGTAACATCCCAAAATTCTAAATTTTGGAATGTTATAATAAATAGATAGATTTGATTGATTGATTGTCTGTAAGTGAGTGAATTCAAAACTTTTTGAAAGTTAAATGAGAGGGAATAAAAGGACTTTCCCAAACTTTCATATTTCCTTTCTGATCTCCGTGAATTCAAATACTTTTCATCACAAAACCCTGGAGAGAAGATAACATGACTTCTTCCATTTATTTAAATGAAATGGGGTGTTTGAAAATATTTGAATTTCATTTGGGAAAATATTTCCAATTCTGAAACTTTATGCAACTCAATGATTTTCACGAGAGAAGATAAAATGACTTCTTCAAATCATATGAAATATCAGTTGGGAGTTTCAAAGAATTAAATTCAAAGTTCTTTTGAATTTATTTTCAATTTGGAGTTATTTGAGTTTTATTCAAATTATTTTTCTCCAAAAATAAAATGTATGGAAATTAGGGTAACATGATTCCCTACAGCAGAAAATTGGCGAGAAATAAATTTGAATTAATTTTGGTATTTTTAAAATGATTTTTGTTGGATTTTAATAGACCAGTAGCACTCTTTGATTTATCTGAATTTGTGTGGATTTTATTTGAATTTATAAAAATGTTCATGTCGTAGAAAATCTTTTTCTGAAAATTTTGATATATTATATGTCTATATAATATTTTATTTTTGTTGTTTTTATTTGTTTTGTTTGTCTGGAAATAAAATCTAAAAAAAACTTCAGACCGACCGGACCGGGCCGGCCCAGTTCGCCAGGCCACGGCCCAGCCGGCCCACGCCACTCGTCCCCGAGCTCGGGACGGTTTCCCGAGCTAGCACGACGCCGCCGCCGTGACCGTCTCCACCACCTCGCCGCCCCTTGCCCCTCCTCCACGCCTTGCGCCTCCTCTCCCTCCTTAAATAGCGGAGCACCGGGCCCCTCTCTGCGACGCCGCCGCCACATCTCCCATCGCTGCCGCTGCATCTTGCATCGCCGCCCCGCGCCATCTGCAGCCGGAGCCGCCGCCATCGCCTCCTCGCCGTGCTGCCGCCTGCTAGCGCCGCAGCATGCCGCGCCACTCCCGCCGCTGCCGCCTGCACCGCCGCCTGCAGCGCCGCCCATGCCGCGTAGCCCCGTCGCCAGACTCGCCGGAGCCGCCACCCACCGCCCGCTGTTTGCCGTCCTGCCGGCGGTTTTCTCCGCCTAAACCGCCGAGTCTGCCGAACCGGTAAAACCGCCGAACCTTAGGTTGGTTTTTTTAGTTTTTCTTTTAAAAACCGGTTTAGTTTTTTTAGTTAGATCTATTTAGAGAACGTTCTATGTTTAGAACTAGATAGCGAACGTTCGTTATTTAGTCTTTTTCTTTTTCTGTTTTATTTCCGGCCAGGGACTTATCTGTGATGATTTTTTACAGTTTAGTCCCTGTACTTCAAACGACGACATCTTTTCGCTCGTTTGTCCAAATCCAACGAAACCAACGCCCACGTCTTCGTTATGATCTCCTCTATCCAGTAAAACAGCTTAAACATGTTTTTGAAAAGTTTAAAAATTTGAATTATATCAGATTTGAATTCAAACTTTGTTTGATCATAACTTGAGTTTCGTAGCTCCGTTTCAGTTGATTCTTTTTGCAAATCGAAGCTCTTGACCTAAACTTTCTGATAAGGCCAAATTCACATAATTTTGGTACTGTTAGAAATTGTTTTATGTTGCAAGAGTTATTTGCTTGGTTTTGATGTTTTCCGGATCGTCTTCTTCGGTTTTTTCTGATCTTTTGAATGATTGCTTGTGTGTGGTTACTATTGCTTGATTACGATAGATTGACCGGAGTGTGACAAGTAGAGCTATCAAGAGTTGTGAGTGCGAATCATCCTCATCAACATTGCAGGAAAGTTCACACTTTGAGCATACCATTTTCATACCCAATTTTTATTGCATTAGATCAAACCTCCAACATTGCATGATTAGGATCTAATTAAATTGTGGGTTGGGAAGTAGTTGATGAGGTAGGAACCTATTGCCCTGCATTCAAACCTTGGGAGTTACTATTACGTTATGCTTATAGTGCCATGCTATGCTCGTAGACGTGGATTGGGTTTTGAGAGTATCCATGACAGATGTGAGATTGTTAATTTAATGGTTTACTTAAGGTGGCAACTTAAACACACATCTGGATGGATTGAGGCACCTGGTTATTCTAGGACTTGCCTGTCTAGGCACCTGGGTAATCCAGGACTTGCCTATTTTCTTTTGGACCGCCACCCAGGCTCAAAGGGATCATGAGACTATTCATACTAGAAACTTCCGTGTGCAGCCACAAGCTATTATGGGCTCTAGCATGGTTGACTAAGTCGTGCGAACTCTTACAGTGGTAGACTAGCAGATGTAGGGGATGTAGGTGGTACGGTCTACCCGATCGTAAGGTGCTAGCGCTTCTGAAAGACTATGTCTCGGTCATCCGTCTTCTCAAACACCATGTAGTGCGAGAAACCAAACGGAGGTGATCGAGTCTTGTGGGGAAAAATGCGCAAACCTCTGCGGAGTTTATAAACTAATCATGATTAGCCGTGTCCCCGGTTATGGACATCTTGAGTATCTAGTTCTTGGATTATCCTGTTGATCTCATCACTTTACTTTAAATAAATATTGTTGGGTTTAATGATGTTACTTAATTGGGATTGAAAATGCTGTCAACCATTCTCAATGTTTAACAACCACCATGATAGTTAAATAAATTTATTCCTTTGCAGTAGGGAAAATTTGGCTTTTCGCAAAACCTTATAACCATAGAGCTTTTCCACCAGCCATATATGCATGTAGTGATAGCCTTTATTCATCATTTTCTATAGTGTGAATTTGCCAGTACATTCAATGTACTGACCCTTTGTGGCTGCAATGTCTCATGTTGCAGGATTATCTTACGACGAGTAAGTGATACGTTAGGGTTACGATTTCTACACTCAATTTTGCCGTTGGTGTTGATGGGAATCCACAACCTTGTTACTTCCGCTATTTTAGATTGAGGTAATAGTATTTACGTTACTTTACACATGTGATTTACCTCTGTTATAAATCCTCGAGTACTGTGTGTGTCAGCATACCGATCCAGGGATGACACTTAAGCACAGAGACTTGATCCATTCGGGTCAGGTCGCTACAATAACATTACGACTATTATTGCATTCTTGATATATATATATATATATATATGTGTGTGTGTGTGTGTGTGTGTGTGTGTGTGTTCATTAATGACGCCTTGCAACCGCACACTTTGGTACGGCCAATACACCAGGGGCTTACATACCCCACAATACGGTGTGTAAAGTCTGAACACTTTCACAAGTGCGGCACCCCGAACTTATAGCATTATATGCATCATCTCCGAATCATGTCTTTGGTCAAATGTTGGGTTTGCCCGGCTGCTATGTTTTGGTACCTTACGTTCCGCTCTATCGGCTAAGGTAGATCTAGGAGAACTACTACGATTGTGCCCCGGTTCTGCTGGGTTCAGCACCTCAGTAGAGAAAGCTAAAACTGACTGTCATGATAAGGCGAGAGACTAGTCGCTGTTCGGCGAGGTTTTCGAGTCCCTAAAGACTTATGCCGCTTAGAGCGAGGGGCCGGCCCTGTGCGGCTTAAAGGCGTGCATCGCGCCCTGAATTCGGCCTTCCGAATACCAGGGGCTTCGCCAAAATTTAAAATTATAGAATTCTATGGCTAAGTGAGAGTGATAAAGCATTATTAGTCCGGTTGCCTTGTTTGCTGTGCTGAGCACCTCCCTCGAAGGACCCAAACATGGGAACAAGAGTGCTCAGGTTTATCCCGAACACCCCAGCACTCGTGGCATGGGGGCAGAAGCCGAGGACTAGCCATCTCTCAGATTGGATAAAGAGCCAAACAGAAGGTAATATTTTAAATTCCAACAAGCGTTGCATAGCTCACATGAAACAAGTTTTCATACATACAGGATAAAACGAGCAAGTCTCATTCAAATATTACATCTTTTGAACACTCATCCGCGATGAGACGGGCACCCGGCAGAACACCCTCGTAGTACATCTCGGGGTGGCGGTGCTCCTTGCCCTCCGACAGCCCCTCCTTGATCAGCTTCACGGCATCTAGCTTGACCCACTGCAATTTCACACGGGCAAAAGCCCGGCGTGCACCTTCAATGCAGACAGATCGCTTGACGACCTCCAGCCATGGGCAGGCATCCAAAAGCCGCCTCACCAGGCCGAAGAAGCTGTTCGGAAGGGCGTCGCCAGGCCACAGCCGGACTATAAAGCCCTTCATGGCCTGATCGGCCGCCTTATGTAGCTCGACCATCTGCTTCAGCTGGTCTCTCATTGGCACCGGATGTCCGGCCTCAGCATACTGAGACCAGAACAGCTTCTCCGTCGAGCTTCCATCCTCGGCCTGGTAAAATTGTGTAGCATCGGACACACTGCAGGGCAAATCTGCGAATGCTCCTGGAGAGCTCCGAATTCGGGTAAGTAAACGGTAATTTACTTTTACATGCTTGCTTTGCATATAGAAAGCCTTACCCGCCGCTATCTTCTTCATCGCGTCGATCTCTTGGAGGGCCTTTTGTGCTTCGGCCTTGGCACTTTTTGCACTCTCGAGGGTCGCGGCAAGCTCAGACTCCCGCGTCTTTGAGTCAAGCTCCAACACCTTGTGCTTCGCCATGAGAGCCTGGAGCTCTTGCTGCACCTCGCCCACCCGAGCCTCGTGCTTCTCTCGCTCGGTGCACTCCTTGGCCGCTTTATCTTCGGCCTTGGTTAGCGCTTGCTTCAGGGTTGCCACCTCGGTCGTGGCCCCTGGCAAACATTCGATGATCCTGTCATTTTGCAATCGCGTCTTCTTTTATATATACATATCTATAGATAGGGTATTACTTACCCTTGTTCTCCTCGAGCTGCCTCTTGGCAAGGCTGAGCTCTTTCCGGGACCCCTCAAGGGCCTGCTTCAGTACAGCGACCTCCGCAGTCAGTGCGGCGGATGCCAGCAGCGAAGCCTGCATATGCATATTGACTCACTTATATTAGACTCCTGCGATACGTTGATCCTCTGTTCGGCTTTTCTTTGTGAACACCGAACAAAGCATCAGGGGCTACTGTCTATGTGGTAATATTCCTACTACATTTTAAAACACTTACCTCGAAGCCTGTTAGAAGGCTGGCACAGGCTTCAGTCAATCCGCTCTTGGCGGATTGAGCCTTCTGGATCACCGCACTCATGATAGTGCGGTGCTCCTCGTTGATGGAAGCGTTGCGAAGCGCTTCCAGAAGATTGTCCGGCGCCTCTGGATGGACAGAGGTCACCGATACAGGCATCTTGCCCCTTTTGGAAGGAGGCCGCCTGCCCGAGTCCAGAACCGCTGGAGGTTTCGGCGCGGTGTTCGGCTGAGGGACGAACTCGGAGCTCTCAGGGGCCCCGTCCCCTCGGCTCCCGGAGTCTAGAAGGTCGCCTTGAGGCTCCTATGGGACGGTCTCCCCTCGATCTGGTGCCTCTTGAGACAACACCTCGGCGTCATCGGCGGGATGAGGGGAGGTGGTGCTCGGGACTGGATCGCTGTCCATGTCCGACGAGCCCAGGGAGCCGTCCGATGATACCTCGATATTGGCTCGTGGCGGCCTGCATAATTATGTTCGGCATTAGGGAAAGCAGTGCGACAAAGGAATCCTATGAGTTACTCTGGTATCTAGATACTTACGATCTCCCCAGGGGCTTGGCCCTGGGCAACCACTTGTCTTCGCCTTCGTCGGCGGCGGTGGAACTGTCCGAAGGAGAGTCCTTCCCTTCTTGGACCCTTCGGCCTCCCCAGTTGGGGCGGCCTTCCTTTTCTTGTCTCCCCCGCCTGGAGGGGGAGCATCTTCTTCTTCCTCCTCGTCTTCGGGGGAGGAGTGTGCCGCAGAGTTATCGGACGATGAGTCCGATAACACCTGGCGCCGGGAACTCTTTCGGGTTCCCTTGGCCTTCTTGGTCTTCTCCGGCACCTTGTAAGGAGCCGGAGTCAGCATCTCCGTCAGGAGAGCGCCCGTAGTATCTTCGGGCAAAGGGGCCGGACAGTCGATCTGCCCCGACATCTCCACCCAGTCCTGTCAAAGGCATGGAGATTAGACCCCGCACATAATTAAGCTAGGGAGAATAAATGTCCTACGGGACGTATTGAACTCACCAAACGCGCTAGGCGCTTTGCGCTTAGTTCGCGGTCCTCGGTGAGAGAAGGAGGGACCTCGGCGCCCTTGAACAGCACCTTCCATACGTCCTTGTGTGTCATATCAAAGAGCTCGCTCAGAATCTGGTGCCGGGCCGGGTCGAACTCCCACAAGGTAAAATCCCGTTGTTGACACGGGAGGATCCGGCGGATGAGCATAACTTGGACTATATTGACAAGCTTGAGCTTCTTGCTCGCCATACTCCGGATGCATTTCTAGAGTCCATCCAGCTCCACCGACGAACCCCACGACAAGCCCTTCTCTTTCCAAGAAGTGAGCCGTGTAGGGAATCCGGATCGAAACTCGGGGGCTGCCACCCATTTGGCATCGCGCGGCTCGGTGATGTAGAACCACACCGATTGCCGTCCCTTTATTGTCTCCATGAAGGAGCCTTCGAGCCATATGACGTTGGGCATCTTGCCCACCATGGCTCTGCCGCATTCTGCTTGTTGGCCTCATACCACCTTCGGCTTGATATTGAAGGTCTTTAACCACAGGCCCAAGTGGGGCCGGATGCATAGGAAAGCCTCACACACGACGATGAACGCCGAAATGTTGAGGATGAAGTTCGGGGCCAGATCATGAAAGTCCAGCCCGTAGTAGAACATGAGACCACGGACGAATGGATGGAGGGGAAACCCTAGTCCGCAGCGGGCAGCCGATGCACGATGTTCGCGGCTAAAGTATCCGGCTCCGCGTAGCTTCTTGATGTCTCCCTCCATGACGAAGGAGACCATCCACCTGCCTCCCGCTCCGGACATGGTTGGAGAAGGTTGAGGAGGGAAGTGTGGACTTGGGCGCTAGAGCTCGAGTGTGCGAAAACGGATAAGCGAAGGAGGAAGAAGGCGTGGATAGAAAGGTGAATCCTTATCCCTTTATATGGGCGGACGAAACTAAGCGTCCCCACTTGCCTGATAAAACTCGCTTATCCCCCAAGCGCTGTAATTGATGGCGCGGTTGGGTTACCCATGCCCGTATTGATGAGAATCCCGTAATAAGGGGACACGATCTCTGCTTTAACAAGACGTGTCGAAAAACTGCCTCACGTTATGTGCGGGGCTGGTTAAAGGAAACGGTTCGAGTAATCACCAGACCATGACATAACGTCATGCTGCCAAAACAACCCAGCAAATTAGATCTGCGAAAATATTATTCTCTCTACGGTGGAATGTGGAACTTATTTTGCAGGGTCGGACACTATCCTCGTATTCAAATTCTTCTGTGATGTATTCGGAGAAGGAACCCGCCTTGCAATGCCGAAGACAATACTGCACGCCGGACTCATCATCATTGAAGCCTGGTTCAGGGGCTACTGAGGGAGTCCTGGATTAGGGGGTCTCCGGACAGCCGGACTATATCCTTTGGTCGGACTGTTAGACTATGAAGATACAAGATTGAAGACTTCATCTCGTGTCCAGATGGGACCCTACTTGGCGTGGAAGGCAAGCTAGGCAATACGGATATGGATATCTCCTCCTTTGTAACCGACCTTGTGTAACACTAACCCTCTCCGGTGTCTATATAAACCGAAGGGTTTTAGTCCGTAGAACAACAACCATAACATACAATCATACCATAGGCTAGCTTCTAGGGTTTAGCCTTGTCGATCTCGTGGTAGATCTACTCTTGTACTACCCATATCATCAATATTAATCAAGCAGGACGTAGGGTTTTACCTCCATCAAGAGGGCCTGAACCTGGGTAAAACATCTTGTCCCCTGCCTCCTATTACCATCCGGCCTAGATGCACAGTTCAGGACCCCCTACCCGAGATCCGCCGGTTTTGACACCGACAGTAAGGTACCAAAACATGGGAGCCGGGCAAACCCAACTATTGACCCAAGACATGATTCGGAGCTGATGCATATAATGCTATAAGTTTGGGGTGCCGCACTTTCAAAAGTGTTCGGACTTCTCACGCCGTATTATGGGGTATGCTTAAGCCCCTAGCGTATTGGCCGTACCAGAGTGTACGGGTGCTGGATGTCACGAATGAACATATATATATATATATATATATATATATATATATATATATATATATATATAAAGAAGAATGCAATAAAAGCCTTAATGCAATGCATTGTTTATTAAAAAACTTGTGTTAGAGCAGAATGATACAGGTAGTGCGATAAGCAAAAAGTGGGACTATGGACCCTCTAAGGGCAAGCTGAGGAATAATATTAAAGCAAGTATTTCACTTGTTATCGTAATCCACCTGGGAGTTCCGTGGTGTGACGTAGCTTTCTGCATCCTTGGTTGCTGCATCATGTGTTCGGCAATCATACTGCCGGACAGGGTTTCCAGAGATTAAAGTCCTGAAAGAGAAAAATAACAAAGAGGGAAGCCCCTAGTGCGGTTTAAGCCGCGTCTTGGAGCATGCCGCAGTCGTGCCCCCCTTCCCACCTGTGCCCATGGTATTTTTAATGCGTAATTATGTACGCGTGGTGTGGATTTCACCGTTTGGCTGGGACCGGGGTGGGGGCCGCATTGCTATGCGAGCTCGAAACGTGCCAGGCGGTCCGGTTGCCGATTACTCCGGGCGCACTTGAAGGTGTCCGGGTCCTTAAACGCCGAACTAGTGGATTGCCTTGAGAGGCTGCTTTGTGCTTCCGCTACGAGGGCCGCGGTGTGCTCCTCCGTTCGGAGAGAGCGCTCTGTGTTTCCATTAACTGTAATGACCCCCCGAGGTCCTGGCATCTTGAGCTTGGGGTATGCATAATGTGGTACCGCATTGAATCTTGCAAATGCAGTTCGCCCGAGAAGTGCATGATAGCCACTGCAGAACGGGACTATGTCGAAGATTAACTCCTCACTTCGGAAGTTATCCGGGGATCCGAAGACCACTTCCAGCGTGACCGAGCCTGTGCAATGGGCCTCTACACCTGGTATGACGCCTTTAAAGGTCGTTTTTGTGGGTTTGATCCTTGAGGGGTCTATACCCATTTTGTGCACTGTGTCCTTATAAAGCAGGTTTAGGATGTTGCCGCCATCCATAAGGACTCGAGTGAGGTGAAATCCATCAATGATTGGGTCTAGGACCAGTGCAGCAAATCCTCCATGACGGATACTAGTGGGGTGATCTCTGCGATCGAAGGTGATCGGATAGGAGGACCATGGGTTGAACTTTGGGGCGACTGGCTCCAACGCATATACGTCCCTGAGCGCCCGCTTCTGCTCCCTCTTGGGGATGTGGGTTGCGTATATCATGTTCACCGTCTACACTTGTGGGAGGAACCTCTTCTGTCCTCCGGTGTGCGGCTGCCGGGGCTCCTCCTCATCATCGCTATGCGGCCCCTTGTCCTTGTTTTCAGCAATTAACTTGCCGGCCTGCTTGAACACCCAACAATCCCTGTTGGTGTGATTAGCTGGCTTGTCTGGGGTGCCGTGTATTTGACACGAGCGATCGAGTATACGGTCCAAGCTGGACGGACCCGGCGTACTTTGTTTGAATGGCCTTTTCCGCTGACCGGGTTTAGAGCCTTTGAATCCGGCATTGACTGCCGTATCCTCAGTATTTTCACTGTTAATGCGGCACTTGTGTTCGTTGCGACGTGACCTGCTATTGCCATCCTTGGTATCTGAGGTACCATGGTTCTTTGATATATTATTACTGCGAGCCAGCCAGCTGTCTTCTCCCGCACAAAAGCGGGTCATGAGCATCGTGAGAGCTGCCATAGATTTCGGCTTTTCCTGACCAAGGTGCCGGGCTAGCCACTCATCTTGGATGTTGTGTTTGAAAGCCACTAAGGCCTCCGCATCCGGACAGTCGATGATGTGATTTTTCTTTGTAAGGAACCGAGTCCAGAATTGCCTGGCCGACTCTTCTGGCTGCTGAATTATGTGGCTCAAGTCATCGGCGTCTGGTGGTCGCACATAAGTGCCCTGAAAGTTGTCGAGGAATGTGGCTTCCAGATCTTCCCAACAGCTAATGGAGTCCGCTGGCAAGCTGTTAAGCCAATGTCACGCTGGTCCTTTGAGCTTTAATGGGAGGTATTTGATGGCGTGTAAGTCATCACCGCGGGCCATGTGGATGTGGAGGACGAAATCCTCAATCCATACTGCGGGATCTGTTGTGCTGTCGTATGATTCAATATTTACAGGTTTGAAACCTTCTGGGAATTTATGTTCCATTACTTTGTCTGTGAAGCATAAGGGTTGTGCGGTGCCTCTGTATTGGGCTATATCGCGACGCAACTCGAATGGGTCTTGCCCACTGTGTTCGGCCCGGCCGTATTTGCTTTTACTGTATCCGGCGTGACGTTTATCGTCTCGCAGAGTGGTGCGCCGTCGTGATCCGTAGATCAATCTTGCATGCTTTGCTTTTTCCTCCAATATGTCTCGCAGGTCTGGCGTATCTCCCCATGCCTTTTTATTTGAAAGGCGTCGGGGTGGAGGCTGAGCTTTTGGCTGGAATGCCTCTCTATCGCGGCCACGAGGTGGCCGATCAGCCGTATCATACGCTTCTTCCTCCAGCCGGGGTAGTAACCTGCACTTTGGGTAATTCTTGGAGGGGCGCTCGAGTTTATATTCCTCGTTCGCGAGGACTTCAGTCCATCTGTCAGCTAGCAGATCTTGATCAGCTTGAAGCTGCTGCTGCTTTTTCTTTAGGCTATTTGCCATGGCCGTAAGCCGGCGCTTGAAGCGCTCTTGTTCGACGGGATCCTCTGGTACGGCGAATTCACCGTCGCCGAGGCTTGCCTCGTCTTCGGAGGGGGGCATGCAATTGTCATCCTCCTCCTCTCCGTCTGCCGCTCTCTCAGGAGAGCTGGCTCCTCCATCCTCTTGCTCTAAATCATGCTGGAGGGGATTGTTGTTGTCTTCGGCACTATCCGGAGTGTTATTATCTCTTGTGCCGGTATCACCACTTTTGCTTTGGCGGGACTTAGAGCGGCACCACTGACGTCGGCGCTTGGGTTGTTTCTTGGAGGGGTCATCCTCCGCTATCTCGTCGCCATTGCCTTCTTTGGGTGTATCACTATGTATATGTCATATGACGAGGTGGCTTTCCAGTGCCCTATAGGCGCTGGTTCATGTTCGTCTCCTACATCGTTGTCCATACTGTCGATGTCTTCGGAGTCGAAGTTGAGCATGTCGGTTAAATAATCGACAGTGGCTACGAAGTGGGTGGTGGGTGGGCGTCGAATTTCTTCGTCGTCCGCATCCCAATCCTGTTGGCCATAATCCGGCCAGGGCTCTCCTAACAAAGAGAGAGACCTTAGTGAATTCAGAATGTCACCGAAGGGCGAGTGCTGAAAGATATCCGCGGCTGTGAATTCCATGATCGGCACCCAATCGGATTCGATTGGCAGGGGTGCGGGCGGTTCGGAGTCAGAAAAAGAGTCCGACACCTTGGAGTCACGGGCTGCGCAGAGGATTAGGCTGGTGTTCGGCTCGATCGCCGTTGAGACTTTAGCCCCTGAGGCGGTGTCTAACCACCCGTCCTCGATTGGCACAGTTGGCTCCAAGCTAAGGGTCGGAGCTGATGCGGGCGCGGCCTCTGGGGTACTGTTCGGCGGCAGAGCTAGGTCATACCCACCGTGATAGTCCAGCGCGCCCGGCTGTGGCTCGAATCCGTCGAAGATCAAGTCTCCGCGGATGTCGGCCGTGTAGTTCAAACTTCCAAGTCTGACCTGATGGCCAGGGGTGTAGCTTTCAATCTGCTCCATATGGCCAAGCGAATTAGCCCGCAGTGTAAAGCCGCCGAATACGAAGATCTATTCGGGGTGAAAAGCCTCGCCCTGGACCACATCGCTATCGATGATAGTAGGAGCCATCAAGCCTAACGGCGACGACACAAGGAACTCTCAATGAAAGCACTAATGTCGGTGTCAAAACCGGCGGATCTCGGGTAGGGGGTCCCGAACTGTGCGTCTAGGCCGGATGGTAACAGGATGCAGGGGACACGATGTTTTACCCAGGTTCAGGACCTCTTGATGGAGGTAAAACCCTATGTCCTGCTTATTGATGATATGGGTAGTACAAGAGTAGATCTACCACAAGATCGAGAAGGCTAAACCCTAGAAGCTAGCCTATGGTATGATTGTACGTTATGATTGTTGTCCTACGGACTAAAACCCTTCAGTTTATATAAACACCGGAGAGGGTTAGGGTTACACATGGTTGGTTACAAAGGAGGAGATATCCATATCCGTATTGCCTAGCTTGCCTTCCACGCCAAGTAGAGTCCCATCCGGACACGACACGAAGTCTTTAATCTTGTATCTTCATAGTCTAACAGTCCGACCAAAGGATATAGTTCGGCTGTCCGGAGACCCCTAATCCAGGACTCCCTCACTTATGTTCCGCTATATCGGCTAAGGTAGCACTGGGAGAACTACTGCAATTGTGCCCCGGTTCTGCTGGGCTAAGCACCTATGTAGAGAAAGCTAAAACTGACTGTCATGATAAGGCGAGAGACTGGTCGCTGTTCGACAGGTTTTTGAGTCCTTAAAGACTTATGCCGCTTCGAGCGAGGAGTCGGCCCTGTCCGGATTAAGGCGTGTATCGCGCCCTAGATTCGGACTTCCGAATACTAGGGGCTTCACCGAAATTTAAAATTATAGAATTCTATGGCTAAGTGAGAGTGATAACGCATTATAGTCCAATTGCCTTGTTCGTTGTGCTGAGCACCTCCCTCGAAGGACCCAAAAATGGGAACAAGAGTGCTCAGGTTTATACCGAACACCCCAGCACTCATGGCATGGGGGCAGAAGCCAACGACTAGCCATCTCTCAGATTTGATAAACAGCCGAACAGAAGGTAATATTTTAAATTCAAACAAGTATTGCATAGCGCATATGAACAAGTTTTCATGAATACAGGATTACATGAGCGGGTTTACTCAAATATTGTATCTTTGGTACACTCGTCCGCTACAAGACGGGCACCCTTCAGGATACCCTCATAGTACATCTCGGGGTGGCGATGCTCCTTACCCTCAGGCGGCCCTTCCTTGATCAGCTTCACGGTGTCTAGCTTGGCCCATTGCACCTTCACACGGGCGAAAGCCCGGCGTGCACCTTTGATGCAGAAGGACCGCTTGACGACTTCCAGCCGTGGGCAGGCATCCACAAGCCGCCTCACCAGGCCGAAGTAGCTGCTCGGAAGGGCGTCGCCAGGCCACAGCTGGACTATAAAGCCCTTCATGGCCTATTCGGCCGCCTTGTGTAGCTCGACCAGCTGCTTTAGCTGGTCGCTCATAGGTACTGGGTGTTCGGTCCTAGTATACTGGGCCCAGAAAAACTTCTCCGTCGAGCTTCCCTCCTCGGCCTAGTAAAATTTTGCGGCATCCGACACGCTGCGGGGCAAATATGCGAATGCTCCTGGAGAGCTCTGGATTCGGGTAAGTAACAAGTAATTTACTTTCATATGCTTGCTTTGCATATAGAATGCCTTACCCGCCGCTATTTTATTCATCGCGTCAATCTCCTGGAGGGCCTTTTGGGATTCGGCCTTGGCACTCTTTGCACTCTCAAGGGCCGTGGCAAGCTCGGACTCTCGCGTCTTCAAGTCAAGCTCCAGCGCCTCGTGCTTCGTCACGAGAGCATGGAGCTCTTGCTGCACCTCGCCCACCCGTGCCTCATGCCTTTCCCACTCAGTGCGCTCCTTGGTCGCTTTGTCTTCGGCCTCGGATAGTGCTTCTTCAGGGTCGCCACCTCGTTCGTGGCCCTTGGCAAATTTACGATGATCCTGTCATTTTGCAATCACATTCTCTTTATACATATCCATAGACTAGGTACTACTTACCTTGGTTCTCCTCGAGCTGCCTCTTGGCAAGGCCAAGCTCGCCCTTGGACCCTTTAAGGTCCTGCTTCAGTACAACGACCTCCGCAGTTAGTGCGGTAGAGGCCAGCAGCGAAGCCTGCATACCGCATATTGACATACTTATATTAGACTCCCGCGATATTGTTTGATCCTCCGTTCGGCTTTTCTTTGTGAACACTGAACAGAGCATCAGGGGCTACTGTCTATGCACACTCATAATAGTGCGGTGCTCTTCGTCGATGGAAGCGCTGTGAAGCGATCCCAGTAGATTGTCCGGTGCCTCTGGATGGACAAAGGTCACCGGCACATGCGTCTTGCCCCTTTTGGAAGGAGGCCGCCTTCCCGAGTCCGGAACCGCTGGGGGTTCCGGCGCGGTGTTCGACTGAGGGCCGAACTCAGAGCCCTCAGGAGCCTCGCTCCCCTGCTCCCGGAGTCTGGAAGGTCGCCTTGAGGCGCCTCCGGGACTGTCTCCCCTAGACCCGGTGTCTCTTGAGACAATACCTCGGCGTTGTCCGTAGGGCCAGGGGAGGTGGCGGTCGGAAGTGGATCGCCATCCATATCTGATGAGCCCAGGGAGCCGTCCGTTGATACATCGATACGGGCTCGTGGCGGTGTGCATAGTCATAATTCGGCGTTAGGAGAGGCAGTGCGATAAAGGTATGCTATGAGTTGCTCTAGCATCCTAATACTTACGACTTTGCCAGGGGCTTGTCCCTGAGTAGCCACTCGTCTTCGCCTTCGGCGGCGGTGGTGGAGTAGTCCGGAAGGGGAGTCCTTCCCTTCTTGGACCCTTTGGCCTCCCCAGTTGGGGCGACCTTCCTTTTCTTGTCTCCCCCGACTGGAGGGGGAGCATCTTCATCTTCCTCCTCGTCTTCGGGGGAGGAGTGCGTCGTGGAGTTATCGGACGATGAGTCTGATACCACCTGGCGTCGGGAACTCTTTCGGGTTCCCTTGGCCTTCTTGGTCTTCTCCGGCACCTTGTAAGGAGCCGGAGTCAGCATCTTCGTTAGGAGAGCGTCTCCTGGGCCTTCGGGCAAGGGAGCCGAACAGTCGATCTGACCGGCCGTCTCCAGCCAATCCTGTCAAAGGTACGGGAGCTTAGATCCCGCATAGAGTCAAACTATGAAAAACGAATATCCTGTAAGAGGTAAAACAGCTTACCGCGCTGGCTTGGCGCTTCGTGCTGAATCCGCGATCCTCGATAGTGGGAGGGGGAACCTCGGCACCCTTGAATAGCACCTTCCAGGCATCCTCGTGTGTTGTGTTGAAGAGTCTGTTCAGAGTTTGGTGCTGGGCCGGGTCGAACTCCCACAAGTTGATAGCCCGTTGTTGACATGGGAGGATCCGGCGGATGAGCATGACTTGGACTACATTGATGAGTTTGAGCTTCTTGCTCACCATGTTTTGGATACATGTTTGGAGTCCGGTCAGCTTTCCCGAACTACCCCAGGACAGGCCCTTCTCTTGCCTGGAGGTGAGTTGCGTGTGGATGCCAGATCGAAACTCGGGGGCCGCTGCCCATTTAGGGTCACGCGGCTCGGTGATGTAGAACCACCCCGATTGCCACCCCTTTATGGTCTCCACGAAGGAGCCCTCGAGCCATGTGACGTTGGGCATCTTGCCCACCATGGCGCCTCCACACTCCGCCTGGCGGCCGCTCACTACCTTCGGCTTGACATTGAAGGTCTTCAGCCATAAGCCGAAGTGGGGCTTGATGCGGAGGAAGGCCTCGCACATGACGATAAACGCCAAGATGTTGAGGATGAAGTTCAGGGCCAGATCGTGGAAATCCAGGCCGTAGTAGAACATGAGCCCCCAGACGAATGGGTGGAGAGGGAATCCCAGTCCACGGAGGAAATGGGTAAGGACACTACCCTCTCATGGGGCCTGGGGGTGGGGATGAGCTGCCCTTCATCTGGGAGCCGGTGCGCGATGTCGTCGGGCAGGTATCCGGCTCTCCTCAACTTCTTGATGTGTCCCTCCATGACGGAGGAGACCATCCACCTGCCTCCCGCTCCGGACATGGTTGGAGAAGGTTGAGGTGGGAAATGCGGACTTGGGCGCTGGAGCTCGAGTGTGCGAAAATGGATGAGCAAAGGAGGAAGAAGGCGTGGATGAAAAGGTGAATCCTTATCCCTTTATATGGGCGGCCGAAACTATGCGCCCACACTAGCCTGGTAAAACTCGCTTATCCCCCAAGCGCCGTAATCGATGGCGCGGTTGGGTTACCCACGCCCATATTGATGAGAATCCCGTGATAAGGGGAACACGATCTCTGCGTTGACAAGACGTGTCAAGGAACTGCCTCGCGTTATGTGCGGGGCTAGTTAAAGGAAACGGTTCTAATAATTACCGGGCCATGGCATAATGTCATGTTGCCAAAATGTGTCAGCAGATTAGATTTGTGGAAATATTATTCTCTTTACGTTGGTATGTGGAACTTATTTTGCAGGGTCGGACACTATCCTTGTATTCAAATTCTTCCATGATGTATTCGGAGGACAAACCCGCCTTGCAGTGCCAAAGACAATACTGCGCGCCGGACTTATCGTCATTGAAGCCTAGTTCAGGGGCTACTGAGGGAGTCCTGGATTAGGGGGTCTCCAGACAACCGGACAATATCCTTTGGCCGGACTGTTAGACTATGAAGATACAAGATTGAAGACTTTGTCTCATGTCCGGATGGGACTCTACGTGGCGTGGAAGGCAAGCTAGGCAATACGGATATGTATATCTCCTCCTTTGTAACCGATCTTGTGTAACCCTAGCCCTTTCCGGTGTCTATTTAAACCGAAGGGTTTTAGTCCGTAGGACAACATACAATCATACCATAGGCTAGCTTCTTGGGTTTAGCCTCTCCGATCTCGTGGTAGATCAACTCTTGTAATACTCATATCATCAAGAATAAATCAAGCAGGACGTAGGGTTTTACCTCCATCAAGAGGGCCCGAACCTGGGTAAAACATCGTGTCCCCTGCCTCCTATTACCATCCACCTAGACGCATAGTTCGGGACCCCCTACCCGAGATCCGCCGATTTTGACACCGACAATAATCCTCAAGTTACGGACCCAGTCAGTGTAATTGTTACCATCATCTTTCAACTTTGCTTTCTCAAGGAACGCATTAAAATTCAATGGAACAACAACACGAGCCATCTATCTACAATCAACATGGACAAGCAAAAACCTATCAGGTACTAAGTTCATGATAAATTTAAGTTCAATTAATCATATTACTTAAGAACTCCCACTTAGATAGACATCTCTCTAATCCTCTAAGTGATCACGTGATCCAAATCAACCAAACCATGTCCGATCATCACGTGAGATTGAGTAGTTTCAATGGTGAACATCACTATGTTGATCATATCTACTATATGATTCACGCTCGACCTTTTGGTCTCAGTGTTCCGAGGACATATATGCATATGCTAGGCTTGTCAAGTTTAACCTGAGTATTCCATGTGTGCAACTATTTTGCACCCATTGTATTTGAACGTAGAGCCTATCACACCCGATCATCACGTGGTGTCTCAGCACGAAGAACTTTCGCAATGGTGCTTACTCAGGGAGAACACTTATACCTTGATAATTTAGTGAGAGATCATCTTATAATGCTACCGTCAATCAAAGCAAGATAAGATGCATAAAAGATAAACATCACATGCAATCAATATAAGTGATATGATATGGCCATCACCATCTTGTGCTTGTGATCTTCATCTTCGAAGCACCGTCGTGATCACTATTGTCACCGGCGCGACACTTTGATCTCCATCATAGCATCATTGTCGTCTCGCCAACTTATGCTTCTACGACTATCGCTACCTCTTAGTGATAAAGTAAAGCATTATAGGGCGATTGCATTGCATACAATAAAGCGACAACCATATGGCTCCTGCCAGTTGCCGATAACTCGGTTACAAAACATGATCATCTCATACAATAAAATATAGCATCATGCCTTGACCATATCACATCACAACATGCCTTGCAAAAACAAGTTAGATGTCCTCTACTTTGTTGTTGCATGTTTTACGTGGCTGCTACGGGCTGAGCAAGAACCATTCTTACCTACGCATAAAAACCACAACGATAGTTCATCAAGTTAGTGTTGTTTTAACCTTCTCAAGGACCGGGCGTAGCCACACTCGGTTCAACTAAATTTGGAGAAACTGACACCCGCCAACCACCTGTGTGCAAAGCACGTCGGTAGAACCAGTCTCGCGTAAGCATATGTGTAATGTCAGTCCGGGCTGCTTCATCCAACAATACCGCCGAACCAAAGTATGACATGCTGGTAAGCAGTATGACTTGTATTGCCCACAACTCACTTGTGTTCTACTCGTGCATATAACATCAACGCATAAAACCTAGCTCGGATGCCACTGTTGGGGAACGTAGTAATTTCAAAAAAAATCCTACACTCATGCAAGATCATGGTGATGCATAGCAACGAGAGGGGAGAGTGTTGTCCACGTACCCTCATAGACCGAAAGCAGAAGCGTTAGCACAACACGGTTGATGTAGTCGTACGTCTTCACGATCCAACCGATCAAGCACCGAACGCACGACACCTCCGAGTTTTGCACACGTTCAACTTGATGACGTCCCTCGAACTCCGATCTAGCCGAGCTTTGAGGGAGAGTTCTGTCAGCACGACGGCGTGGTGACATTGATGATGTTCTACCGACACAGGGCTTCGCCTAAGCACCGCTACGATATGACCGAGGTGGATTATGGTGGAGGGGGGCACTGCACACGGCTAAGAGATCCAAGGGATAAATTGTTGTGTCTCTAGGGGTGCCTCCCTCCCCGTATATAAAGGAGTAGAGGAGGGGGAGGGGGCCAGCCACCCTTGGCGCGCCCCATGAGGAGTCCTACTCCCACCGGGAGTAGGACTCCCCCTTTCCATGTTGGAGTAGGGAAGGAGAGGGAAGGAGAAAGAGGGAGAAAGGAAAGGGGGGCGCCGCCCCCCTTCCTAGTCCAATTCAGACATGGGAGGGGAGGGGCGCGCGGCTGCCCCTTGGCCGCCTCTCCCGTTCCACCAATTGGGCCCATGAGGCCCATTAACCTCCGGGGGGGGGGGGGTCCGGTAACCCCCCGGTACTCCGGTATATATTCGATAACCCCCGGAACCATTCCGGTGTCCGAATATAGTCGTCCAATATATCAATCCTCATGTCTCGACCATTTTGAGACTCCTCATCATGTCCGTGATCACATCTGGGACTCCGAACTACCTTTGTTATATGAAAACACATAAACTCATAATATAATCGTCATCAAACTTTAAGCGTGCGGACCCTACATGTTCGAGAACTATGTAGACATGACCGAGACATGTCTCCGGTCAATAACCAATAGCGGAACCTGGATGCTCATGTTGGCTCCTACATATTCTACGAAGATCTTTATCGGTCAAACCGCATAACAACATACGTTGTTCCCTTTGTCATCGGTATGTTACTTGCCCGAGATTCGATCGTCGGTATCTCAATACCTAGTTCAATCTCGTTACCGGCAAGTATGTTTACTTGTTTCGTAATACATCATCCCGCAACTAACTCATTAGTTGCAATGCTTGCAAGGCTTAAGTGATGTTACCAAGTGGGCCCAGAGATACCTCTCCAACAAACGGAGTGACAAATCCTAGTCTTGAAATACACCAACCCAACAAGTACCTTTGGAGAAACCTGTAGAGCACCTTTATAATCACCCAGTTATGTTGTGATGTTTGGTAGCACATAAAGTGTTCCTACGGTAAACGGGAGTTGCATAATCTCATAGTCACAGGAACATGTATAAGTCATGAAGAAAGCAATATCAACAAACTAAACGATCAAGTGTTAAGCTAACGGAATGGGCCAAGTCAATCACATCATTCTCCTAATGATGTGATCCCATTAATCAAATGACAACTCATGTCTATGGCTAGGAAACATAACCATCTTTGATTAACGAGCTAGTCTAGTAGAGGCATACTAGTGACACTTTGTTTGTCTATGTATTCACAAATGTATCATGTTTCCGATTAATACAATTCTAGCATGAATAATAAACATTTATCATGATATAAGGAAATAAATAATAACTTTATTATTTCCTCTAGGGCATATTTTCTTTAGTCTCCCACTTGCACTAGAGTCAATAATCTAGATTACACAGTAATGATTCTAACACCCATGGAGACTTGGTGTTGATCATGTTTTGCTCATGGAAGAGGCTTAGTTAACGGGTCTGCAATATTCAGATCCGTATGTATCTTGCAAATCTCTATGTCTCCCATATGGACTTGATCTCGGATGGAGTTGAAGCATCTCTTGATGTGCTTGGTTCTCTTGTGAAATCGGGATTCCTTTGCCAAAGCAATTCCACCAGTATTGTCACAAAAGATTTTCATTGGACCCGATGCACTAGGTATGACACCTAGATCTGACATGAACTCCTTCATCTGCTGCTTCCGAAGCATCTATGTACTCCGCTTCACATGTAGATCCCGCTACGACGCTTTGTTTAGAACTGCACCAACTGATAGCTCCACCGTTTAATAAAAACACGTATCCGGTTTGCGATTTAGAATCGTCCGGATCAGTGTCAAAGCTTGCATCGACATAACCATTTACGATGAGCTCTTTGTCACCTCCATAAACAAGAAACATATCCTTCGTCCTTTTTAGGTATTTCAGGATGTTCTTGACCGCTGTCTAGTGATCCACTCCTGGATTACTTTGGTACCTCCCTGCTAAACTAATAGCAAGGCACACATCAGGTCTGGTACACATCATTGCATACATGATAGAGCCTATGGCTGAAGCATAGGGAACATCTTTCATTTTCTCTCTATCTTCTGCAGTGGTCGGGCATTGAGTCTTACTCAACTTCACACCTTGCAATATAGGCAAGAACCCTTTCTTTGCTTGATCCATTTTGAACTTTTTCAAAACTTTGTCAAGGTATGTGCTTTGTGAAAGTCCAATCAAGCATATCGATCTATCTCTATAGATCTTGATGCCCAATATATAAGCAGCTTCACCGAGGTCTTTCATTGAAAAACTCTTATTCAAATATCCTTTTATGCTATCCAGAAATTCTATATCATTTCCAATCAACAATATGTCATCCACATATAATATTAGAAATGCTACAGAGATCCCACTCACTTTCTTGTAAATACAGGCTTCTCCAAAAGTCTGTATAAAACCATATGTTTTGATCACACTATCAAAATGTTTATTCCAACTCTGAGAGGCTTGCACCAGTCCATAAATGGATCGCTGGAGCTTGCACACTTTCTTAGCTCCCTTTGGATCGACAAAACCTTCCGGTTGCATCATATACAACTCTTCTTCTAGAAATCCATTCGGGAATGCTGTTTTGACATCCATTTGCCAAATTTCATAATCATAAAATGCAACAATTGCTAACATGATTCGGACAGACTTAAGCATCGCTACGGGTGAGAAGGTCTCATCGTAGTCAATCCCTTGAACTTGTCGAAAAACTTTTGCAACAAGTCGAGCTTTATATATAGTAACATTACCATCAGCGTCAGTATTCTTCTTGAAGATCCATTTATTTTTGATGGCTTTCGGATCAATGGGCAAGTCAACCAAAGTCCACACTTTGTTCTCATACATGGATCCCATCTCAGATTTCATGGCCTCAAGCCATTTTGCAGAATCTGGGCTCACCATCTGTAACGCCCCGGATTCGATGCGCCAGGTGTCTTCCAGCTACTCGTCGTTGTTGCAATGTCATTTGCTTGCATGTTGCATTTTTCCATGTCATCATCTACATTTCATCTGCATGTTTTTCAAAACTTGCATCCGTTCGGGTTCCGCCGGTTCTCTCCGTCATCCATTCTAAGCACGGCCACACTCGCACGCGTCCGTCGCTCCTCTCGGACCTTGTTTTGTGAGCGGGAGAAAAACATTCTCGGAATGGGCCGAGATTTGCCGAGTGGCCTTGGTATATCACCGGTAGACCGCCTGTCAAGTTGCGTGCCATTTGAAGTCCGTTTGATACTCTAACGGTTAACCGGGTAGCCGCAAAGGCCTCTTTTGTGTGCAGCCCAACACCCCTCCAAAGTGGCCCAATAACCCATCCAGACCCCCTCCATGCTCTCGGTCATTCGATCACGATCGCGTGGCCGAAAACCGCTCCTCATTTGGACTCTCCTAGCTCCCTCTACCTATAAATATGTGCCCCTCCCCGAAATCTCGCGCAGATGAAACCCTAGCAAACTCCTCCCCGCGCCGCCGGACGCGTCCGCGTCGCGCCGGACATGTCCACTGCCACCGCCACACCACTCCGACCAATTGGGTCGCGCCACCTCACCCCAGTGGCCGCTCCCGGCCAACGGGAGCTCGCCACGTTGCCTCGCCGGCTCCCCTGCACCGCGCGGCCCGCCAGGACCCGAGGCCGGCCCGCCCCGAGCCCCACGCCCGCTCGCCGGCGCAACTGGCCACGCTGCCGCCGCTCGCTCACGCTGGCCCGCGCCTGCCCCGCTGCCCCTAGCGTGCCGCCCCGCCGCCAGTTCTTCCTTGCCGGCGCCCCCGCAAGGCTCGCCGCCGCCGCCGCCGTGAGGAGCTCGCCGCCCCGTGCCAAGCGTCCTCCTTCCACCCGGATCCGGCCCTGACGTCCTCCACCGCCCTGGATCCGGCCAAATCTCGCTTCTCCGACCCCGGCGATGCCTGCTTCTCTGTCTCCGGCGCAAGTCCGGCCAACTCCGGCGAGATCTCGTCGGGGTGGACGAGATCCACCCATCCCTCCAACCAAACGGCCGGATCCATCCCGCACCGCGCCGTCCCGCTCCGCTCGATCCCGCATTGACTTTTCGCGGAGGTGATTTTTCCACTAAGTCCCTGTTTTCCTACATTGTGGTGTCCCCTTTGACATGCCATATCTCCTTGCATATAGCTCCGATTCATGCATATGATATATCGAAATGTTCATCATGATGTGCTCTTCATTTTGTTCCATTGAGCCATGCTTGTTTGAGTCCATCTTGATGCCATTATCATCGTTGCAAGAGTGCTATATGATGTTAACTGCTATCTGTTATCAGAACTTGCTGATTTGTCTTTTTTCATTGCATTTTGTGTGTGCATCCTATGAGCTTGATGTCTACATGAGTTTTGAGCTACATCATGCCATCTTTACAGTGGTGCAATCCATGTATTTTTGTGTGCCTTGTGGTGAGTGCATCGAGCTCGTGAAGTAGGGTACTTGTTGTTACTGTTTTGCTAGGCTGAATCTGTTACAACATGATGCTATGTAAACCTGCTGCTACAAGTCATTCTATGCATAATCTGGAGATGTTCACTAATGATGTTTTGTTATACATGTCATGCTCTATCCATCCATGCCCCTTGTTGCATTTATAGCCTGCTGTAGCTCGTTGTAATCTTGCTCTCAATTTGCTAAATAATATTGTTGTCAGCCTGTTAACATTAAGTTCAGTTTTGCCATGTGTTTTGCTAGTGATCCATGCTATTGCCATGTTTAGCTTCATAATTATGTCATCTTACTGTTGGTCACCTTGTAATGCCATGTATTGCTCTGTGGTGAGTGGTACAATCTCACCAACATGCCTTACTTATCGTTGTTCCTGCCATGTCTGAATCTATCATATCACTTGCCATGTTTGCATGGATGCTACCATCTTTTCTGTTGATCTTTGGAATAAGTTCATTAAGGGAGTTTTTTTCTTTGTCTTTAGTATTAGCATGCCATGCCTTTGTTTGCCATATTAAGTTCCTGTAATATGTTGTTTGATAGCTCTAAACATTGCAACCTGATGTTATTTCTGCCATGTCCAGTGATTTCTGCTAAGTCTGTGAACTATTATAATTTGCAATCTTGCCATGTCCTTTTGAGCATGTTATAGTGTTTTCTGGAGATAGCTCAGTGTTCATATTTTGTCATGCTTTACCTGTACTTCATGCCCATGCCTTTTGTTTTCACATTGAGATGTTGTAGAATATTGTTTTGATGCTTGCTAGATGCCTAGTTGCTGTTTTGGACAGCTTGTCCTTTAAACTTGTTTCATGCGTATGTGTTGAACCGTTGCTCCGTTTTGAGTGTGCTCTATATGAAACTTGCTTGATTTTGCATGAAGTTTCATATTATCATGTTGCATCCTTGTTTTGAGATGTTTGCTTGATGTTTGAATGTATTTTGCATCAATGCCATGTTTGACTTGTTTTGCTCATATCTTCTAGGCCGTAGCTCCGAACCAATTGAACTTTATATGTAACTTGACTAGATTTTCGTGTAGATCATCTTGGTGCATCTTAACTTGCTGTTTAACAACTTCAACTTAATGTTTGTTCAGATCTGGACCAATTTCGAAATTTGCATATGAGGACTTACCGGAATTGTTATATGTTGTTTCCGGCCTCATTTAACCTTGCTTTGATGTGTTGTTCTTGTATGCATCATCTCTTGCCATGAGTAGCTTCATGTAGTCTTGTCTTGCATCATACTTGGTTGAGCATCATGTCATGTATATGTGTGGTGTGTTTACCATGTTGTGTGCTTCTTCTCAATAGTTCCTGTTTCGTTGCGATCGTGAGGATTCGTTCGTCTATGATTGGTTCGGCTTCATCCGTTCGTCTTCTTCATGGACTCGTTCTTCTACCTAGCGGGATTTCAGGCAAGATAACCGTCACCTTGGATATCATTAATATCATTGCTATGCTAGTTGCTTCATTCTATCGCTATGCTGCGCTTCCTATCACTTGTTCTACAAGCCTCTAACCTTTTCACCCTTCCTACCAAACCGTTGCTTGGCTATGTTACCGCTTTTTCTCAGCCCCTCTTATAGCGTTGTTAGTTGCAGGTGAAGTTGAAGATTACTCCATGGCAGACAGGATTATGTTGGGATATCACAATATCTCTTATTTAATTAATGCATCTATATACTTGGTAAAGGGTGGAAGGCTCGGCCTTATGCCTGGTGTTTTGTTCCACTCTTGCCGCCCTAGTTTCCGTCGTACCGGTGTTATGTTCCTTGATTTTGTGTTCCTTACGCGGTTGGGTGGTTTATGGGACCCCCTTGACAGTTCGCTTTGAATAAAACTCCTCCAGCAAGGCCCAACCTTGGTTTTACCATTTGCCTCACCACCACCTATACCTTTCCCTTGGGTCGGCCAACCCTAGGGTCATCTTTATTTTAACCCCCCCGGGGCCAGCGCTTCTCTAAGTGTTGGTCCGAACCGAGCAATCCGACGGGCCACCTTGGGGAAACTTGAGGGCTGGTTTTACTCATAGCTTGACTTATCTGGTGTTGCCCTGAGAACGAGATATGTGCAGCTCCTATCGGGATTGTTGGCACATCGGGCGGCTTTGCTGGTCTTGTTTTACCATTGTCGAAATGTCTTGTAAACTGGGATTCCGAGACTGATCGGGTCTTCTTGGGAGAAGGAATATCCTTCGTTGACCGTGAGAGCTTGTGATGGGCTAAGTTGGGACACCCCTACAGGGTATTATCTTTCGAAAGCCGTGCCCGCGGATATGTGGCAGATGGGAATTTGTTAATGTCCGGTTGTAGATAACTTGACACCAGATTTGAATTAAAACGCATCAACCACGTGTGTAGCCGTGATGGTCTCTTTTCGGCGGAGTCCGGGAAGTGAACACGGTTTTGGGTTATGTTTGACGTAAGTAGGAGTTCAGGATCACTTCTTGATCATTGCTAGCTTCATGACCATTCCGTTGCTTCTCTTCTCTCTCTTATTTGCATATGTTAGCCACCATACTTGCTTTGTCGCTGCTGCAACCTCACCACTTTACCCCTTCCTTTCCCATTAAGCTTTGCTAGTCTTGATACCCATGGTAATGGGATTGCTGAGTCCTCGTGGCTCACAGATTACTACAACAATAGTTGCAGGTACAGGTTATGCGATGATCATAACGCGAGAGAGATGTTTGCTTGTTCTGGAGTTCTTCTTCTGCTTCTTCTTCGATCAGGGGATAGGTTCCAGGTCGGCAGCCTGGGCTAGCAGGGTGGATGTCATTTGAGTTTCTGTTTGTGTTTCATCCATAGTCGGATGGTGCTCTTATGTAAGATGATGTTGTATTCGTGTAGCATTGTATGCCTTTTGTATGTATCCCCATCTATTATGTATTGTTGATGTAATGATATCCACCTTGTAAAAGTGTTTCAATATGCGGTTCTATCCTTGGTGGGACCTTCGAGTCTCTTTAGGATACACTACAAAAAAAATACACTTCCGTGATGATACATGTGTGTCACAGTAGGTCGCTTTTTTGTCATGCATGTACATCCATGACAAATTTATGACAGAATCAAGATAGTCATACATGTGCTATCGTAGAAGTGTTCCTTGACATTACCAAAATTATCATCACGGAAGTGTCCACTTCCATGACAATAAATCGTGCGTCACAGAAGTGCTTTCGTCAAGGGTGACCGACACGTGGCATCCACCATAATGGAACGCTGTTAAGCTATCGGGTCGGGTTTTCGATCCGATGACCCGTTAACAGCCCCGACCAATGGGGATTTTCCACATGTAAAATCATCATTGGCTAGAGGAAACACGTGTCGGCTCATCGTCGGGACAGATGTCATCCACTCACTGGACAGAAGGCGCCTATGATACGTCGACACGTGGCATGGCCCAACAAGTTTAAATGGGCCGGCCCAACTAAAGGCCCACAAGATTTTACGGACCATAATGGGCCGGCCCAGCTAAAGGCCCGCGAGATTTTGCGGACCATAATGGGTTGGCCCAACTAAAGGCCCACAAGATTTTGTGGGCCATAATGGGCCGGCCCAGGTAAAGGCCCACAAGATTTTCGTGTGCCATAATAGGCCGGCCCAGGTAAAGGCCCACAAAACTCTTGCGGATCATAATGGGCCGGCCCAGCTAAAGGCCCACGAGATTTCGTCGACATTAATGGGCCGGCCCAGCTGTGGGCCCACAAGATTTTGAGGACCCTAGTAGGCCGGCCCGTTAACTGGCTGCCATGTTTTGGGTCAAATGCCGACCCATATTTGATCCGGTCTATTAATGGCCTGCCACACTCCGGGCCTAATAGTGGCCCATATGAGATCTGGCCCGTTAAAAGCCTACCATGTTCTGGGCCAAATTATGGCCCAGATCAGGTCTGGCCCTTTAAGAGGTTTTGGGACTAATTATGGCCCATATTAGATTCGGCCCGTCAACTGGACACTATGCTTTTGGGCCCACTTGCTAAAGGCACACTTAGTAATTCGGCCTGATATTAGTTTTGGCCTATTAAGGGCCCGTTTAACATTTCGGCCCTATATTAATTTCAGCCTGTTAAAAGCCTGTCATATAGTTTGGCCTAACTACGGCCCGGTTTGCATCCGGCCTGCTCGCAGCCGATATTTGATTGGGCCAAACAAGCACTGCGACAATTTTTCGGCCTGTTAAAAGCCCATGATTTGATTCGCACAATCATGGGCTGTGGTTCATTTCGGGTTGCTGCGGCCCGTGAGCTGATCGGCACGTTTCATGCCCAACCTACATTGTGATTGCATGACGGCCCGATTATGTACCGTAATTTTGTGGTTTGGCCGGTTTACTGCGAAGACAGGGTATATATACAGTAAAATAACTGCAGCATCGTGAATAAGAAAAAACCTATACTATACAATAAAGAAATTACGGTATATTACATCCACTGGGCATCAAAGTTCACCACTATGATAATAAACCACAAGCAGACAGCAGATTACATACACTGGGCATCAAAGATCGCCACCAGTGCAAATAAACACGCCGACAAAATAATATACAAAACCGACAGCACTTCAATAGAGTTCAAGAAAGGTTAGCCCTGCTGGGGAGCTGCAGCACAAGCAGATGAGCAAGATGATGAGACTGCGCTTGTTCAACACTTATATCTTCCTCACTCTGAAAGATAAACAAGCAGACAGATGACAGGTTTTGCACATAAAAGTATCAGTGATGACAATTCATCACATTTCTTACTGACGAATAAAGTGACAAAGTTTAAATTTGCATTAACACAATATGGTATTGTTCAGGTCAAGACATGGCAGGAAATGACATTGTGAAGGAGTTGGCAGCTTCACGCCACCACTGGATTACAGATCAAGAACTCATAAGTATCAATGGTTAGTGTGCTGTCAATTTATACCATTTCAGATTGGCAAATAAAGAGACGGTCTAAATAATAGTAGAATGATATGATATTGTTCATAGTTAAGACATTGCAGAATATGACATTGTGATGTAGTGGGTAGGTTCACCACACCACTGGACTACGGATGAAGAACAGAAGCATACATGCAGTGCAAAAGAAGATCACTTGCTCTGTATAGCTTAATTTACATGGTATGAAGAAGGAAGTTGGTTGTACAACTGAAAACTTAAATTGAGAAAGGACAAACTTTTGTTTATGAACTACATAATAAACTTTAAACAAGCAATTTGATGCAAACACCAAAAATAAACAGCTGTTGCAGTCATGCCTAACCAAATATATACAACAAAGTTTGAAGGCTTGAGATGGACAAACTTACATTATTGGTGAAGACAGGCTCTATAAAGGGCTTGTCCATGCTGATGGGGGGCAATTCAAGAAGTTTACCACAGAATCTTCTTCAAAAGCATTGCCTTTATTCTACATTTTGTTAAGAGTAAATATAGATGTGATAATACACGAAAAAATGGAGCATATTTAAGATAAGATGAAGAGTGATGCTACATAACCAAGTAGCTATAAATGTAAGTGCAGCGATACATGCAAAAGGTACAGCCAAGAGCAATGCACAGCTAAACTTCTTCGGTATCAACCTTATGGTAAGAGTAAATATTGATCTGATGTGTAGAAAATGGAGGGCAAAGGAAAATAAGCTGCAGAGTGATGGTACATGAACAACTACCTGTCATTATAAGTACACTGATAAAGGATAGCATGTACTTACAAGAACAATGCAGAGCTAAAAAATATTGGCATTGGATATATTCTACACTAATGTAACCATTCATACAGATCAGATAATTTGGAGCGAACAATTCATAAGCAAGCTATCATGCATACTGCTGTCACATAATGAACCAGGTATGTATGCAAGTACAGTGATACAGGACAACAGGTACTAACAAGAGCAAAGCAGCGGGCATCATATTTTCGATATCTAGTCGTTCTTGTCAAACCGGAATTCTTCTTCGAGCAGATTTCCTGCAAAAAAGATCCATAAGGCACATGCGAAAAAGTAGAAGTTCAAATTATCATGTGATTTCATAGACAGTACCTCATCCTGGGAACGAGACCAGTGCATAAAAAGTTTTTTCCATTCAATGTCTTCTAAATTTAGCACAGGAGACTTCACTGGAAATTCGTTTATAGACTTGCCATCAAAGTGTGATTTCCTCAGGTAACACCGATACTGCTGCAATGCTTCCTTGAAAAGCACAAGCAAGCTTTGCTCTTCATGACTATCCAGATTGACCCTCGCCTAGTTACAACAATGTAATGTAAATCATTCATGTGTTCAATCAGTAGAAAACAGGAAAATAATAACCATGAATAATAGCACTTACACGTAAGTTGGACAGGAAGATGTGAAAATGGTGTTTGTCTTCACAATAATCTTCCCATGATGGGAATATATGAATGTAGTCCCTAACAACATTGAAAGCAGTGTCTTTTAAACTGGGAATAAATGGAATGGGGTTCCAATCTGCAGGAATTGGCCGTCTCTGCAGTTGGGATAGGTCTTCGGCCAGTCGACTTGCTGTACTTTTTGCTGGAGTGGGATTTTTCTATGGTACAGCTAGTGCTATGGCAAATGAAATCGGTGTACCTTTTGCTAGAGTGCAGGTCCTGTGTGGTGGGGCTAGTGGTGTGTCCAGTGAAGTATGGGTATAGTCTGCTGGAGTCGGTCCTACGTTTTGTGTCACTGGTTGTACAACCAATATAAGTGGGGTGTTGTCTGATTTCTCCGGCACCACCACATTTTTAAAGGACTTTGCTGGTGCTCCTTCAGGTTCAGCAATCACCCTCTTCCTTTTTGATGTCTGATGCACAAAAACAACATTTGAGTGGAAAAACATGGTATGATGACAGATGGAATATGTATTGATAATGGATGGGCATGGCATCTCGACATATATGATGAGTAAACTAAGCAGATGGCGGTGCAACAAAGTAGAAGAAATGCAAGACAACATATGCAAGATACCCGCAATCAATAAAACATTGCCAAATTAGAACAAGCACCTTGATGGGTGAACAGGACAAGGCATCTGCCTTTGATTCCTCGAGGTTAGAATAGTCATTAGGATCATATTCTGAACAAGAATCAACAGGTGGGGAGCGTATGAGTTTCATTGCATCCAGAATGGCACTCAATGCCTTGGTGCCAATTTTGTAAGTCATTGCAGTGTTTAGCTTCAAGAGTGGACTGCTGCTAGTGCGACACAAAGCAACTACACAGATCATAGTGTAGATATAACGGGAAAACCTTAAGCATCAAAGTAAAATCAGCAAAGTGGAACTTGCTGGAATATATGTGCTAGTATTGCCGGTACGGCTAGAAAGGCTTCGGATACCAACCCTCTTCAAGTGAAGGTGCGGTACTGTTAATATCAATGTAACTCTCAAAGGCGACACAGCTCCCCACATTTCCTTGCTATTCTTATAGGATTCAAGTGGGCAGGCCACTACAAATCCTATTCCTATGTTTACAAGATCCTAGGAATCAAAGAGGCTCAAAGTGTCCATCACAACCGACCGTATAGACATCTATACTGCAAATGTCCCTGCTCATCTTCAGTACAAGGAACATACTGTACTACTATCATACTCCCTCCGTTCCAAAATATAAGTCTTGGTAGAGATTTCTACTATGGATCACATATAGATGTATCCAGGTACATTTTAGAGTGTAGATTCACTCATTTTGCTCCATATGTAGTCCATGGTGGAATCTATACAAAGACTTCTATTTAGGAACGGAGAGAGTACATATTAAAGAAGAACGGAAGAGGAACATGGTAAAGAAGAGCAAGCAGATTTTGGATAATAAAATGTTGGTTGCGTAGTGCCCACACATGATGAACCAGAGCGCATTAAGAATGCAACTCCTAGCTGTCTCTCGACCATTTCAGGCGGTTGGATGAAGATCCTACGTGTCCTAACCCTTCTTCTTCCTCGTCTCTGATTCTTCCCATACAGAACACTGCACGGGCCGCCGGCCGGACCACCGGCCCCCACCGCCTATGTTCCTCCGCCACCCCACCCCCACCCCCACCCCAACCCCCACCCGCGTCGAGTTTTCTTCGTTCGGCGAGGCCCCACAACCACCCGAGCCACTTCAATCGCACCGGCAAACTTCGGCGAGCTCTGAACAATCGACTGACCCAATTTTGAAATTTAGTCTACTGTGATTTAACTAGTGTGGAATATAAAAGGGGAAAACCATAAGCATTGCGAGTATGGTGTTGAGCATGCCATGGCGGATCTGAAGGTGCAAACCGGACAAAGGCAACTTCGCAACCAAGACAAGAAATCAGAGTAAAGCAGTGGCGATCTATTTTCTTGCTGCGATAAATAAGTTGAGTAGATACGAAAGAGTACCGCCTCTGGTGCGGCGCCGTGTACGCATCTGCTGAGAATTTGACGGTGCTGCGGTAGCGATGGCTGTCGATGGTGTGGAAGCAGATGTAGGAGGGTAGACGGTGGCGACGGGGCGCGATGGACGAGACGGTCGTAGGAGCGGCGCCGGCAAGGTGGACGACGGCGGGGATGAAGCGAGAGGACGGGATGCAAGGATCCCGGTCCGAAGCCGTGGATGAGAGAGGTCGATCTCTTGTAATGGACGACGGTGTCGGGGTATCAGCTCCGACATGGTGGAGGAGGACGGCGGTGGATGGGCTGGCGGACGGCGGCGGACGGAGGAGGGTGGGGTTGAGAGGGTGTTTTGGCGCCCATGGAGTACGAATGGGGAAAAGGGAGGTAGAGAGGAAGGGGGGAACCATGTATTCAGGGCGCGCTTGTCTCAAATGCGAGGAAATTTACAAACTTATCCCCTGTTTCAAATTTCTACTACATCACAACAACACTAGTCGGTTGGGGATAGGACGGTAATCTCGCATACACCGAATATTTGCCGGCGAGAGTTTGTTTTTGGCGCCCACCGTGTATGAATATGAATCGGGAAGGGAGTCGATTTTGGCCGAGGACACACTGTGTTTTGGCGCCCACCATGTATGAATCCGGGTGAGAGGCGGTTACGTCACGTTTGGGGGGAAATTACAAACCTACCCCTATCGAAACCTATAGAAATCCAGCATATAGTCTTTGCGTGGCAGGGATAGGCAGTAGTGATTTCCATCTCGCAGATTTTGGTTTTGGGCGGTTACTGCGACTTTCCCCGCTTTGTTCAAATTTTGCAGAGTGCACGTTTACCGTGCCAACTCAATTCGAATCCCGTTTGTATTCTATTTTTTTCCGTGCAGGATCCATTTTCAATTGGAATTACATTCTATATACATCATTTTTTATATATACTTTCAAAAGCACAACACCATTTATACATAAATATGGTTTACAAATGGCATGATCTCAGATTCATAAGGTTGTATCCATCAATTTGGATTTTCAAATATTTGAAACCACTTTATGTTGAAATCCAATGTATGCATTCCTCGCTAACTGTCTCCAATTAATGTGTGTTTCATGTGTTTTTTTACTTCTCAAACATGTATAATGTGTTTCACACACGCAACATATAGTGTAATCCTATTTAGACATTAATTGCATATAAACCATGCATTGTTTGTAATTTAAGAATCTATGGATCACCAATATTGATAAACTATATAACATTACACGCGTGCCCAAATTCAAATGAATATGCATGTTTGATACACCAATTTGCGTTATGATATTTGTAGCCACCAGACCTCAAACAGTCTGATCTCTGTGCTCCGGTGTCATCCCTGGATCAGTAATGCTGACACCACACAGTACTCGGAGGATTTATAGCAGAGTAGCAATCACACACTTATTACATCGAGTGTCTCAAAAGAGAACTTATTACAATAAATATGGCTTAAGGCCATCTAATAACGATAACAGCGGAAGGCTTGGAAGATAAGTGAGTCCATCAACTCCAACGGCATCACTGAGTATAGAACCACGACCTAAAAACTCCTTAATCGTCATCTGAAAAGTCTGCAACATTAACGTTGCAGCCCGAAAACGGGTCAGCACATGGAATATGCTGGCAAGGTAACACATAGAGAGTAATGGAATGCAACAACTATACTATATGCATATTTGGCTGGTGGAAAGCTCTATGGTTACAGTTTTTGCATAAAGCCAATTTTTCCCTACTTCAAAGGAATAAATTAATTACTATCAGGGTGGTTGTTAAACATCGAGAATGGTTGACAGCATTCTCAATCCCAATTAAGTAACATCATTAAAACCCATCAAAATTACTTTAGAGTAACATGTTGAGATTCACATGATAATCCAGGTACTAGATACTCAAGATGTCCATAATCGGGGACACGGCTAACCATGATTAGTTTATTACACTCTGCAGAGGTTTGCGCACTTTTCCCCACAAGACTCGATCGCCTCCGTTTGGTTTCTCGCACTACAGGGTGTTTGAGAAGACGGATGACCGAGACATAGTCTTTCAGAAGCGCTAGCACCTTACGATCGGGTAGACCGTACCACCTACATCCCCTACATCTGCTAGTCTACCACTGTAAGAGTTCGCACAACTTAGTCAACTATGCCAGAGCCCATAATGGCTTGTGGCTGCACACGGAAGTTTCTAGTATGAATAATCTCATGATCCCTTTGGGCCTGGGTGGCGGTCCAAAGAAAACAGGCAAGTCCTGGAAACCCCAGGTGCCTCAATCCACCCAGATGTGTGTTAGGTTGCCACCTTAGATAAACCATTAATTAACAATCTCACATCTGTCATGGATATCACTCACCCAATCCACGTCTACTAGCATAGCATGGCATAATAAGCAAACGTAGAAGTAACTCCCAAAGGTTTGATAATAAATAGGTAATAGGTACTACCTCATCTACTTCCCATCCCACAATTTAATTAGATCCTAATCATGCAATGTGTGAGGATTGATCTAATGCAATAAAACTGGGTTGTAGAAAAAGGTATGATCAAAGTGTTACTTGCCTTGCTGATGATCCGCGAAACCTAGAGATTCAACGTAACAGGCGGCGCACTCCGGGTATTCTATCGCAGACAAACAACAAGCATACAATAAGTACTCATCTAATGCACAGGTAAAACTCAAATAGAAGATCTAACCAGAGAGTTCAACTTAAGAACCCTGGTTGGCAAAAAGAATCAAATCGAACGAAGCAAAAGAAATCAAACGGCAAAAGAAACAACTTCGTTCTAGTAATCTGGATCTAGGACAAATTTTACAGTAACAAAAACTTGTTTAAGTTGATTATTCGGAAAGAGGGTTTCGAGACGAAACTCCAGGCGCTTGAATCGCCCGATTCCGATAAACGAGCGAAAAGTTATACTAAAACGAAAATCGGATCAGAAATCGCGATCTGAAAATAACCGCGGAAAATCCGACGAAAAAGACAAACGACGAACAGATTTTTTTTTGAAAAAAAAAACCACACGGAAAACAAGGCGGCGACGAACCTCGAAAGGCGCATGCTCCGGCGGCGGCGGCGGCGGCTGGGAGGCGGCGGTGGGCGGATTAGGGTTAGGGTTTCTGGGGCTGGCGGCTGCTCTCCTCTCGGGCCGGCCTCGAGTGCTATTTAAAGGCCCGACCGGCGGTCTCCTGGCCGGTTACGGCCCGAAGTCGGTTACGCGTTTTTTTTATATAAATCCGCTCGGAAGAAAAATAAAAAGAAATACTAAACGGACTCCAAAAATCACGAAATAAATTTTGCTAGGTTCCTAAAATCAAACCTAATAAAGTGAACATTTATCCGGGCCCAAACTACAACTTTGAAAAACGTGCATTTTTCCTAAATTCAAATAAAAATACCGAAAACTCCGAAATAAAACTTATTTGATTTTTTTATTAAATCCTCAATATTTCTATATTTTGGAAAGTCATCTTATTCCCTCTCTCATATTTTTCTAATAGAAATAATTGATGATAAAATAAATAAAATCAAATGATCCTATTTACATAATTTGAGAAAACTCAAATATGTAAATAACGAAATCCCCAACTCTCTTCGTGGGTCCTTGAGTTGCCTAGGATTTTCTAGGATCAAAACCAAAAGCAAAATAAAATATGATATGCATGATGACCTAATGTATAACATTCCAAATTGAAAATTTGGGATGTTACAATATTATGGATGTCGTGATCTCCAGTTTAAATATTTGAATCCCCTTTAATCCAGATATTCGTCACATATAGCTATCACTCATGCTTATATAGGACTATCTCTCTGGACCTATACGCGTTCATCGTCTCTCAGGTATCTCTCGTGCTACATGTATGTCGACAATGATCTTTTATCTTCGTAACACACTGACGGTACTCTCTCCCTCGACCTTCATCACTCTATCTCTCTCTAAGTATATCTCGCTCCCTTCTATGTGTTTGTAACTATGATTCTCCATGTGGAATCTCTTTCTCTCACACAAACACAAAAACTTTGTCTCCCGGGGTCTCATTTCTCTCTACTATTCCCATGTGTGCCACTCGCACACCCCTCATACAGAGATGTCTTTCGCTCCTTAGATATGAGAACCTACGACTCTTCCTCTTCAATATCTCTTTCTCACACACAAACATAAACTCTGTCTCCCAGGGTCTCATATTTCTCCATTATTCTCTTGTATGTCGCTCACACACACCCTCTCTCCCTAGAGATATCTTGCGTTCCCTCGTATGTCTCTCTAGCTATCACTCTCGTTGTGAAATATCTTTCTCTCTCGCAGACACAAAACTCCATTTCTCTGGATCTCATTTCTCTCTGATATCTGTTTGTATGTGACTCACACGCACCCTCTCTCTATCTCTCTCACACCCACACACATAACCCAGCCTTCTGATCAACTCGACTCCTATCTCTAACGCACACTAGCTAGCATCTTTATCTTTCTATTTATCTGTTTCTCCATCAACCTTCTTTCTTGCCCTCACTCTTGATCCCTATCACGCACACTACATATGTTTCTCTCAACATGAAGTCAAGTGCCCTCTCACACACATATATATAACTTCACCCTTTGAACCACTCGACGGTCATCTCCAACACCCAAACTAGCGGATGTCCCTCTAGCTAGCATCTCCATCTCTGTATCTATCTGTAGTTTCTCCGTCAACATTTCTTTCTCACACGGAGTCTTGCTTCCTATCACCCACACTATATATGTCTCTCCATACATATGTATTTATAGGTTGGTCTCTTTTGCACAATCGTTGCGACTCACTCCCTCTGCTCGCCATAGATGCATGCTCCAGCCCACGCCACTATCTCTTAAAGACAAAAACACATGCTCAATTGTCGGGACTTCTTCCATGCATTCTCACATGCATGCATATTGTCATACCGATCCGTCTCTCCCATGTCGTTGATCTTATGACTTATGTCTTCTTTCTTTTATCTCGATCATGCGCGCGCGCACACACACACATCCCACATATGCATGTATACCTCTCACACATGCATGTTCAAGGTCCCTATGTCTCAATACGTAGTTAATTACCCTCAATCCTAATGCCACATCGAATCGTTCTCCTCTTTTGTGCACATAACTTCCGCCTGGATGGGTAAAACACACACTCACACTTAACAATCTCCTTCTAGCTACCCCCCCCCCCCCCCCGCGTCTCACTCTTCCCCTATATCCCCCAAACCAATAAGACCATCCCTTAGTTTAATTCCCGCCTACATGCACCATCGATATATAGTAGTCTTCCTCGATGTCTCTCGAACAAACACGTTCTCTCGAAGTCGACTCCTCTCATGCATATAGGTCCTTGCGTTTTTCGAGGCTAACTTTGACCAAACGTTAGAGCAATAATATATGACATGCAACTTACACAAAGCATACCTTCAATTTTGTATGTCAAAGGAGCTTCCAATAATATAATTTGCATAGTATACATCTCATGTGCTATTAATCTTGTCAATAGTCAAAGGATGTCTTGAAAAACACATTAGGCCCTATATAGATGAAGGAGGGAGTAGGTCCCATGCAAAAAATGAGAATAAAATTCAAACATCTGGGCATCATGGCTCGGTCGATAACATTGAGAAACTTGGTTTTAAAATCATGAAACTTGGAATGGTGTCATGTCATGGTAGTACCATGTTGTGGTAAAAAAAATTGGCCGAATAGGAACAAATTTTGGTATAAGCTTCTTGCAAATCGGAGCTTCTCTCAAGAAGGCTCGTGGTTCTGGGAGGGAACGTGTCACCTTTGTGTGCATAATTCAAATTCGAAATACAAGTACATGTTCCAGTGCGCCAAAGTTGGTTGAAAAATCACATGTGTGTCCTCGGGTAAATTTCTAGGTTCCATGCAAGAAATGGGAATGAAATTCAAAATTCTGGGCGTCGTGGTTGGGTTGGAAACATTGAGAAACTTAGTTTTTTAATTCCTGTAAATCCAAAACATGCATGAAAATAATGAAACTTGGCTTGGTGCCATGACATGGCACTAACATGCTGTGGTAAATTTGCAGTCCGATTTGCGAAGGCGCACACATTAACAATCAACAAAGTCATTTTGGAATAAGTGTTGTCACGTTACAATCTGTTACAATCGGAAACACAAGTATTATTGAAACCGTAGGTGTTCTACTTACTAGTACCATTTACGTGCCGCCACGCGTCCCCTTTTTTATTAGCTAGGAGGCGACGTGCAGGGTAGCTATTTGAGTACGAGAGGCATGCGATCAGACCCCTGCGCGTGCTTATCGGGAGGAGAGCCCTTTGACCTCCATCTGTCGTCCACCTCTCTCCCAAGGTCTCCATTAATGGTGCCCGAGCCTCTATTTAATGGCATGGGTATGTCTCACTCGACTGAGATTTAAGAGAGAAAAAAGAAAATCTGAAAGCACGGATCTTGATGTAAGATCCGACGGACCTATATAGCATCTACTGCGACTTATAGCAAGACTGAAGAATATATAAGGACGATTAATTTTTTTTATCAAAGAAGGGCTTGCCCCTTCCGATTTTCATTACTAAAAACCACCACAATTCACAAGAAGTTCAGCACAACTCTAGCCTAACACAAAGGACTAAAAGCTACCAGATTGAAATCGCAACATTCCAAGAGGCCAACAAAGGCCAAACATCCGCGCTAGAACCCAACATTTCACAACCGACGACACAATCCACATCCTAAACCGATTATTACATCAAAAGAAACCAGGAAACTAGTCTCCGCGGCGAGCGGCAATGAGCTCTTTCGTGTCCTCAAGACGCTGCTTGAGAACATCCACGGATTCCTCCACCAGCCTTTGGCGCTCGTTGCGGAGCATGTCATTCTCGTCCATAAGTTTCTTCAACAAGGCACTAGTCTCCTCTTGCAGGTCTGCACTTCGGACGATCTTCTCCCTCAACAGGTCGCGCTCGGCCCGGAGCCTCTCATTGCCCTCCCTTAGTTGCCGGATGACGCCGGTAGCCTGTTCAAACGAGGCTATCATGTCATCCTGTAACCTCGCCGAGCGGGGATCTGATCCGTCTGGCTATGGACGATCGCATGCATGCGCCTGTAACAGTCATCGCGTGCCCGCGAGAAATTTTCCCAGGCCGCCGCGGCGTGGCGGGACATCTCTACTGCATTCGTGGTGCGGTGGGACATCTCCTCTGCTTCCGCGGCGCGGCCGGACCAGTCTGCTGCATCGACGGCGTGGCGGGATCTCCGTGCTGCTTCAGCAGCACGGCGGGACCTCTGTGCTGCTACTTCCGCGTGGAGGGACATGTCGGCTGCTCTCGCAACAAGGCGAGACATCTCTCATGCTTCCGCTTCCATGCTCGCCTCTCCGTGGTGGCAATCTCTCGACCCAGAACTCACGCTGGCCATGACAGACGCAAGGGAAGGATGTTGAATGACTTGTTTGTTTTTGTGGATGAGGAGTTGAGGAGGAATGTGCAGTCATCTTGGCATACTAGTATTTATAATCGAGTACTAATATGCTCCTAAGTGGGAAACCATTTAGGTTGTGATCGGTGTGAACAGGTTTGCAATTCAATATAGCGTGGAGTAATTTGGAATGTGAAGAGATGCAAGCTCAAAATTTATTGACGGTTCTAGTTTCGAAGTGCGGCACTATTCCCGGATGGAGTACTTCTTTTTCTACTCCCTCCTTTCCGGTTTTATAGGGCTTATCTCAAAATTTTAGTTTTTCCATTTTATAAGGCTCAATTTGGTTGTCCCCAACACAAGTTCAGATTCCAAGGTGCATTAAATCATTGCATGCAAGTATTGAGAGAAAATTGACCAATGCATGTACTTTATGCATGCATGCATTGCAATTAATGCATTAAACCTATCTCTCGGGACTTCTCGCACGCACCATCGTGCCACCCACAAAAACTTGTACTCTGAGTTTAGTAGTACGTTATACATGAAGAGAAGAGGTGCACGCACGCACTCGTCCTCTCACACACGCGTCTACTTTTTCTCGAAAAGGAGGATGATGACCCTCGGCCTCTGCATCTGGGAGTCACACACGCAAATTATTGAAATATATCGAGTGTAGTGCTTTGATGTGTCGCGCCAACTCATACATCAACGAGAAGTTTGATTATCCTCTCCCTCGCGGACTTAACTGCACATGCCTTTGGCTGTATGACAGGTTGGCCACACACCTGTAGGGCCCACCTGTCATACACGCAAAGGCAGGAGCGTCCCTCCCTCGCCCATGAGCATGGTGGCTGGCAAGACTAGCAGAAGCTTTCGCTACACACTCTCCCTCCCGCACGCGGTGGACATGCAGCAGTTCAATCGGTGTCAGATGGCCAAAAGCATACTGTAGTACTCCTCCAGTGCAGTAGTATTCCATCATTGTTCGACTTCCCGAAGAGGCGAAGAGCCAAGCGCAGCCCGGGCGCTTGTGTGGTAGTTTCATGTGTATAGTAGTCTAGGATAGCGTGTACCGTGCCTATAAGCTTAAAATCATTGGGGTCGGCTCCATGCTATGTGGCCATCTCGAAGTTTTTCTTTAAAAATAAAATAGTCTTCTGGCCCTACCCAACCGGTCTCTTGGTTCAAAGTTGTAGCATGAATCTAGGACTTGATTCAAAGAGGAAATAATATGGTGAAAGTAGTAGAGACCGGATACCCAACCGGTCTCTTGGTTGAAAAGGGAAATAATGGGAAAACGCAGTACAAACTGGATAAGGAACATATCTATTATTGGTTGAAAAAAGGATAGAAAGTGGCGGCTGGTGGACAAGTCAACAGAGTATGTCCAGGATTAGATTTGCTGCCATCACATAGTAAAAGGTCTCCAGGATTAGATTTGCTGCCCTCACATAGTAAAAGGTCTCAGGATTAGATTTGCTGCCCTCACATAGTAAAAGGTCTCCAGGATTAGATTTGCTGCCCTCACATAGTAAAAGGTCTTCAGGATTAGATTTGCTGCCGTCACATAGTACAATGGCACTCCTGCTGTTTTCCCCAGTATGATAAGTAAGTTGCTCCTTTACGCTGCTTAGTGTCCTGGTGTCCCCATGGTCCCATGCCCTTAAACCAACTCTTTAGCTGCTGTTGATTTACTGTGTCTGGTAAACAAGCAATGCCACCATTAAAGTAATCCCATATTTGAGGAATCTCATTGTTGATCGTAATGCTTCTGGTAACATCTCATCGCTGATGTTTTAAAATTTCTATTGTCCTTGCGTGATTGCCATGAACATAATTAAGATGCCCCTTTTCATTTTGTATATGTTTCGTATATTCTTATTGACCAGCAACTGTTTACTTTCTATCTTTTCGTGCAGATAGAGATATCCATTTCACCTTGTTGCTGTTGTGACCTTTTGGTGAACTGCAGAAAACACTTTTTTTGGAATGAGTGTATTGTGCAGTTCAACTAAAATGTCACGTGGGCAACATCTCTCAATTTTGGTGGAACTGCACAAAATGGTGATTGGAGTTTCCAAAATCTCCGTCAAGTTCTGCCGGTAATCTCGTGCAACATTTTATTAGCCTTTGCAAGATGGAGCCGTCACTGTCACCACAATGGCACTTTATTTTAGTGCAACTGCACAAAAGGATAAGAAAATTATAGTTGCACCTTACATGAGCCGGACAACCAACCTTAATGTTCCTCAATTTTAGTGCAACTACGAAAGAAGCACCTGCCAGCTCACAAGAGCAAGTACTTCTTGCAAGCTGAATGATGCAATCAGTGCTTCATTTCAGGTGAACTGCAGAAAAAGGCGCATGAATTGAATCATGGAACTCCAGGCAGACCTCATCCAAGTAGAGCTGGAGGTTGAGTTCAAGGAGGCCGCTATTAAAGTGAAATCATGCTCTCCTGTCTCCTTGTTTGTGTTGTGCAAACATGCTGTGCAAACAGGAATACTCAACTATAGATGTTGTGACGGTCAAGAGCATTCGCCAAGTTCTTCGATTGTATGACATGGCTAGCCAAGATGGATTTAATCCCGATATTCACTTTATCAAAAGGCTCTAATGGGTTGGTTCTGAATCTTGCAAGCTGGGAATCAGTGAGATGTGTAGGCATCTTTGTTGTACTTATTATTTGGATCTTATTTGTTGGTTCTGAATCTTGCAAGCTGGGAATCAATGAGATGTGTAGGCATCTTTGTTGTACTTATTATTTGGATCTTATTTGTTGGTTCTGAATCTTGCAAGCTGGGAAACACGACATGATGATGCAGAGGACAACAACCATAACAAATAGTTCAAACTCGGTAGTATTATCTTTGTGAAAGTGCGACAAATGTGATGATCGTGTGCGTCCTGAGAATAATAATTCTAATAGTTGTGCATGTTGATCCTGTGGCACTGGTAGAATGAGCGAATGCATTGCTTGTTTTAAGTACAAATTTCTATTAAAGCTAATTAAATTTAAGTAAAGTGACCACTAACTCCTATTATTACAGTACCAATACAGACCCGCTCGTGAACCAACATGTGGCCGAGGGTGCATCTTCTACCGGGCATGCAGCGGACGAGGGAGGGGTAGTAACTATTGTCGCCTGTACACACGCAGCTTACTGTTGAATCCAGTTCCCCAAGAGCTGAAAAACGAACTGCTGCCGCCGCCTACACACTCGTTCACTCGAAGAGACTCCAATAGCGATCCAAGGGGTGAGCCTGCTGGATATGGACTTCAGCAAGGAGTTCCCCTTTGAGTTCGCCGTTCAGTCCTATGGCTGCACCATGTTGAATGTGATGTACACCAACGATACGGACTCGGTGAAGCTCTGCCTCACCTCAGTCCTATGGCTGCACTAGGTTCTGGAGCATTCGCCTGTTTCATCGGTAGCACCGACTGCACCTTCGCTACGGTGGAGAGAAGGAAGAACATGACGATTCGGCCATCTGGTGCAACAAGCTTGTCGACATCCAGAAGCAATACAAGATCATCAGCAACGGGCAGGAGAAGGACTCCGTGGTTAACCTCGCTGAGACCATCATCGACACCTGATATGCCAACATGAAAGAATACGACCTGAACACGTGGGAGGTACCTCTGAATCTAGCCTACATAACCTACGTGGCCAAGGGGGCATACGCATGCTACGACATGTACATGCAGATCTTGGACATGAGGGTGTGTTTGCTTCCCGTAACCGACGAGTACACGGACAGCCGCAGCGTCATGATCAAGCATGCCAAGAAGGTCTTTATCTGTTTATAAGCACCTTTATCATGTGAGTGTTTCATGCATTAGCCTATGTGTTGTAATTATCTGGTTTGTCCGAAATATTTCTTTTAAGAACCCATTAACCTGATTGCTTTTTTAGTGGCAATTTGCTTATGTATGTAAACTAGTTCACTTGTCCGTAAAAAAACTAGTTCACTCGGCTGCCATGCTTTGAATCTCCTTCCTCCCAACATTTTCCCCTCCTCAGGTGGACCCAGCAGGTCTCTGAGTTTTCTCCCAGTACTTTCCCCTAGAACCAACTCAACTGTCCGACGTCTAGCCTAAAAAATAATAATACCCCACATACTATTAACTCATCAAATTAAAATGATATTTTATTTCATAAGTTGAAAGTTCTTACAAAATAATAATAATAGTTGTTTATATATAACTTGGCAAGTTAACTCCTAGTGATTGCGTACATAAGCTTGCAAAGATTTTACTGACGTGCAATCATGTGTTTATGTTTTTATAACATTTCTCCGTCTAGCCCAACATGATATTTTCACCCAGCCCAGCAAGTCCACGGCTTTCGAGAAAAATGCAAATGGGATTTAAATGGGCTGCATAGATGCTACATCATTGTTTCACCCAGCCCACCAAATGGACTAAAAAACAAATGGACCGACAGCTGGGTCCACGGCCACAGCCCAGTTTTTTTGTGATTTGCCAAGTAAGTCGCTTTGTCAGGCCTGTTGGGCTGCAAATCTTTCAAGACGAGGAGAGCTTTCATTCGGCTGGCCGAGAAAATGGCCCATCAGTAATGAGAAATGGGCTGTACATTTTTAAAACACATCAAACCGGCAATTAGTTTCAAATATCTTTTTTTCATTTCGAGATTTTAAATTACATTAATTTTTATGCGTCGAGAATTTGTTCGATTTTACATTGATATACATTTATTTTTAAAATCAGTTTGAATGTGAGTCAAAATTTCAGGATTAAAAATAGTTCGGACCGCACCGAAATATGCAAAATTTCGTATAATTTTTTAACCGTGGCCACAATATGGGTTGTAATGCTTACAAAAAGAATATGGGCTCCAGAAAAACCTTAAGAATTAGCAAATGGGCTGTATGCTGTTTTCCACATATTTGAGGCTTTCCTAAAAAAGGTTGACGCACAAGCAGTGACTGTTGGATGGCCATCCAACGGTCGTCGTGCTTCTTCAATCTCTGCTCTTCCTGCTCCAGCCGCTCAAATAGGCGCCGGAAGGACTGCCTGCTCCCTCCTCCCCGCGGCCGGCTCTACTGCCGTGCAGGCCTCACCGCCCCACCGTACTCCCATCGCTGGCCTAGCCATCCCTCTACTCACCCACACCTGCTGTTATTCTCCAGCGACGGCAAACGAACCAGTAAACCCTCGTATAGTCGTACTCCCCTCCGCGTGGGAAACAACTGCCGAGTCTTCCCTGCCCTTGTGTAGTTCCCTTCCTAGGCCTCGCCATCGTCCACCGCCCTGGTGCTCTCGGCGTGGCCTGGTCAACATGGTCAACGACCGACATGTATCTGAAGTGGACTTTACGTGGAGACGCCGATAGCTGGGTCCACGGCTGCACGCAAGGAAATGCCTCCTTATTACGCGCAAAATAATGATTCCTCCACCTGACATCAGGGACCCACCGAAAGGGCCTCTGTATTTCGCGAAAAAAATGTTACTGCCGCTGACAGCTCGGACCCAACAGCTATATCTTCGCACGCAAGGAAGTGCCTCCTTATTACGCACAAAAAAATGAATACTCCCCCTGTTAGCCGGGACCCAGTATAGTGGCAGGCTGACTTGTGGGCCTACTAAGTTGACGGGGATGGAGGGCTTTGTCAACTTAGTCAATATGCACGATTCTAGCTCCAGTGACCGTACGATGTCCATCCAACGGTCGTAGTGCTTCTTCAACCTCTGGTCTTCTTGCTCCAGCCGCCCAAACCAGCGCCGGTCGTGCCTCGTGCTCCTTCCTCCCATGGCCGGCTGTGATGCGGCAGGGGCCTCACTGCCCCCTACTACTCCCACTGCTGGCCAGGCCATCCCTCTACTCACCCACACCCCCTGTTATTCTGCGGCGACGGCAGCCTCACACCGCAGCGAACCAGTGAACCCTCGTACTCTACGCGTGGGCATCCACTGCCGCGTCTTCCCGGGCTCCACGTCGTCCCCTTCCTAGGCCTCGCCGTCATCCAGCACCCTGGTGCTCTCGACGCGGCGTGGTCAACGTGGTCAAGGAACAGCTTCCATCAGACGTGGATTGTACGTGGAGAGGCTGACAGCTGGGTCCACGGCCGCAGCAAGGAAGTGCCTCCTTATTACGTGCAAAATAATTATTCCTCCACCTGATAGCGGGACCCACCGGACAGGCCACCATATTTCGCAAAAAAAATGTTTCCCCCTAACTGCTGGGACCCACCAGCTACATCTTCGCACGCAAGGAAATGCGTCCGAGGAAAAAAAAACGATTCGCCCCCTGACTGCTAGGACCCACCAGCTACATCTTCGCAGGCAAGGAAGTGCCTGACAGTCGGGACCCACCTGGTCGAAGCGTACGTAGCGTTGTTATTCTGGTCGCGAACGTGTACGTACATACTGATCGATGTAGAGGTGCGCACATGTCGTAGTAGAGGCGCGCACGTAGCATTACATGTACGTACAGCGGCCAGGGTGCAAGAATATACGGCCACGTATGTGTACATACGGGCGGGGTCTCGAACGCCTACTCGCGCACGTATGGCCAGGGCTCGTGTACATGGCTGGGTCGAAACGGAGAAACAGCGTCGTCGTCGTGTTCACGGGGAGGCAACGGAATGCGTCGTGTTCATAGGGAGGCAATAGAATGCGTCGTGTTCATCGGGAGGTCTTGGACGAAACAGGCGATGGAAACGAGGCCTGGCGTACCGCAGAACGGAGGAAACGGCCTTGTGTTCGACCGGCCACGTTCGAAACAGGATCCTGTTCATCGGGAGGGGTCTGGCGTACCGCAAAATGGAGGAAACAGACCTCCTACGGTCGAAACGGGGGTCCTGTTGATCGGGAGGTGTGTGGCGTACCGCAAAACGGACGAAACGGACTTGTGTTGGAGTGCTACGGTCGAAACGGGGGTCCTGTTCATCGGGAGGGGTGTGGCGTACCGCAAAACGAGACTCCACGGGATACTGTTCATCTCCACCGTCGACACCCTCCAGCCTCCACGAGCTACTGTTCATCCACCGTCGACCTCCTCTAGCCTCCACCCGCGACTATTCATCCACGGGCTCCTGTTCATCCAGACTCCACCGCGCGCTACTCCACCAGCTACTGTTCAACCATCCCTCCACCATCTACTGTTCATCCAGCCCTCCACACCACGGGGTCCTGTTCAACCACCCCTCCATGGGAACCCCTCCACCGTCTACTGTTCATCTAGCCCTCCACACCACGGGGTCCTGTTCAACCACCCCTCCACCGTCTATCCAGCCCTCCACACCACGGGGTCCTGTTCATCCACCCCTCCACGGGCACCCCTCCACCGTCTACTGTTCATCCAGCCCTCCACCACACCACGGGGTCCTGTTCATCCAGAGGCAATGCCACTGCTCACTGTTCATCCAAACCCCCTCGCAAGGCTCACTGTTCATCCCATAAATCGGCTTCAGTTAGCAGCAGTAGCGAAGGAATTGCTCGATCGGGTTCAGTTAACAGCCATCGATTGATCGCTCGGGTTCAGTAACGCATAGCCTGCAGTGCGATCGCTCGGGTTCAGTTAGAGACCAACGCCTCGCTCGGGTTCAGTTAGAGCCAACGCCTCACACACACGCACGTATGTGCACGAGAGAAACGCGCATCGCTCGGCCCCCGACCTCCCACCATAACCGGGAACTCCCCGAAATTTTCCTCGCCCTTGCTTCTACCACGGTTTTTTCCGTCCTGGACGGCCCAATGAATGTCATGCAGCTACGTCTCTGGCCCGCCCAGGACGAAAAGCCCATTTTCTGTCATGATTTTTTGTCATAGAAGTAGGAGCCCACCACATCTATGATGATACCGGGTTTTGTCACAATTATCGTCATAGAAGTGTCATATGTATGACATAATTTTTTTTCGTTCGGCCCAAAATGTCACGGATGTTTCTTTTTTTGTAGTGATAGTATCGCATATTGGGCGTGACACCATCGCTTGTTCATAGTTCATAGGTTCGTCATGGTCTAGTAACATAACCTCCAGAACAGGATTACCATACCACTCTGGTGCGGATCTCACTCTGGTTGATCTATGAGGTTCAGTAACAACTTGGATCATTATCATTAACTTCCTCACTAATTGGTGTAGGTGTCACAGGAACCGGTTTTTGTGATTAACTACTTTCCAATAAGGGAGCAGGTACAGTTACCTCATCAAGTTCTACTTTCCTCCCACTCACTTCCTTTGAGAGAAACTCATTCTCTAGAAAGGATCCAAATTTAGCAACAAACGTTTTGCCTTCAAATCTGTGATAGAAGGTGTACCCAACAGTTTCCTCTGGGTATCCTATGAAGACACATTTCTCTGATTTGGGTTCGAGCTTATCAGTTTGAAGTTTTTTCACATAAGCATCGCAGCCCCACAAACCGGAGCAACTCACTAGAAGGCTCGTGGTTCCGAGAGGGAACAATGCATGTTTGATGATGAACGGGAGATAGATTCCTCTTACGGCCTTCAATTTTTTTCTACGTCTAACATGCATTACTACAACTGTAATGTGAAATTTTTGAAAATTCTAGGGGTCATTTGACCTTTTAAAGACATTTAAGTGATTTGCTAGACATTTAATGACCGTAATTCAAATTTGAACTACATCTACATGCAACGCCTAACCAAAACGGTTTGAAAAATCATATCTGTGTACTTGTGTGCAAGTTAATTCCATGTGAAGTAAATTAGAAGGAATTTTCAAACATATTAATCTCACGACATGGACACATGCATACGTATGCATGGAGTGACATGGCATTTTAATTCCAAAGAATTAAAAAAATTATCAGAAAACATGAAACCTTGGTTGATTTAATGTCATGCCACCAAGATGATGTGGTAAAAAAATTGGCATGTTTGACGAAAGTTTGGACACACACCCCTCACAAACCGGACCAACTCACTAGAAGGTTCGTGGTTCCAAGAGGGAACAATGCATGTTTGATTACGAACGGGAGATAGCTTCCTCTTACGGCTTAAATTTTTTCTTTGTTTAACATGCACTAATACAACTATCTTGTGAAAAATTGGAAATTTCCAGGGGTCATTTGACCTTTTAAAGACATTTAAGTGATTTTATAACCATTTAATGATCGTAATTCAAATTTGAACTACATCTATACATGCAACACCTAACCATAACGGTTTGAAAAATCATATTTTTGTGTACTTGTGTGGGAGTTAAAAAAATCATCAGACGATGTAAATATCTGGTGTTCAAAAAAGAAAATGTCAAGATCTGGCAAGACAACCGGCCCCCACACGATTGGCACTCTATCTCGCGGCTCGAGGTTTGGTAGGTGAGTGACGGGGATCATTAATCACACATGGTTCTGCATTGGAAACCGTCAGCTATTACGTTCACACACGGATTTTGGCTATTATGTTCACATATGGATTTTGCTGCGGGAATCATGTGTAATTCAAACTAGAGTATTTGTAAATTCCGGCGACCGGCGTGTGTACTGTCCCCGTCGATCTAGATTCCGTCCGCCAATAAATACTACCTTGCTCACGTCGTCCTGCCTGCATTCTCATCTACATCCTCCCCTCGCTCGTCCTCTCTCTCTCAAATCTCTACCATGGCGCCACCGGTCTGCCCACGCGCTGATGAGGAGTCGCCACCCCTCGAGGACGCTCACTTGATTAGCAGCGATGAGGACCCCTACGCACCACCTGACGAGGTTGCGCCGGACCCCCCAACTTTGGATTGGTTTTGGGTCGAGTACAATCTTTGTCTGTGGAAGTCGCTGCCGTCGGTTGAGAAAGCCAGGCAAGTGTCATTCAAGAAGGAGATGGCGGAGGAGGAAGCCAGGTACCAGGCGTCTTGTGAAGCTTGTGATGCCGCCTGGAAAAAGGAGGCGGCGGAGCTTTGGGGGCGGGCGTGTCATCATGCCGAGGAGGTGTACAAAGACTGGTACTTCGCAAGGAAGTTCATAGGCGTTGGGCGCCTCATCGCTGCGTGGAGGTGGGCCGATAAGCTCTAGTGTGCCACCGACAAGGAGCTCCAATAGGCGCCCAATGAAACGCCAAGATCGGCCGCGCGCGTTCGTCGGCAAGAGGCAGATCGGTACGTCAAGCATTGCGAGGCGAAGACGGTGGAGTACTGCCTCCGCACTGGGAAGACGCCGTGCACCAGGGAGCTGCTGGCGAGGGGCTGCCAGAATACTAGCCCCAGGAGGGATTATTAGTTTTAGTATTGTTCGTTTTCAATTTTATGCATTGTACCTAGTAGTTAAGTATGATCACGTATATGTGATGATATTATATATATATATATTCTGTGATGAACTAATGAACATTTAATATATATATATATATATATATATTATGAATTCCATTTTCTATCTGTTTTGTATACTAATTTGAATGTAGCTGTTATCATCCACATATACAGAATGGAAAGCGTGTATACACACATTGAAACAGAACATATAAGAATGGAAAATAGAGTACACACATTGAAACAAAGCAATAAACAGAGCAATACTATGATTGCTGCGAATACATAGCTATCCACATCGAAACGACTTTTCAAAATAAAACGCGTCCATGAGACCATGACCAGCAGCCCTTGCCTACGGTAGCTCTTGGCTCTGCCTGAACTCGTGCAGGCATTCGTCCAAGCGGTCAACACACTCGCGGTACATCTGGAGCGCGATCTCGAGCTCCAAGTTGGCTATTTCATCGGAGATCACCAGCTCGAGGATGCGACGGCCATGTTCATCTACTGCGCCCAGGTGGACACCTGTGCCGAGGAGGTGGTCGATCCTATGGACCAGCGCGTTGGCATCCAGCGGGCCATGGATAAGGCGAACGACGACACTGTCGGATTACGGGTTCCGGCAAAACCCTTGAGGTTCAAACTTTGGGGTGCGCATGAAGATCTCTCTCCCCCTTTCTCACACTCTCACCACGATCTCAAAGCCTAGCTCGTCGAACCAACGGAACAAGGGACACATGAGATTATACTGGGTCGGGCCACCGATGTGGTGTAATACCCTACTCCAGTTTGGTGTGGTGGATTGCCTTGTAGGCTGGGGATGAACAAGTACAAGGGAAGAACAACCTCCTGAGGAGAGGTGGTCTTGAGCTCTGTGAGCTTGCGTGCTGAGGATGGTCTGAAAGATTTGTCCAAGATGAGTCCTCCCCCCCCCCATGGTGGTGGCTAGTCCTATTTATAGAGGTCCGGGTCCTCTTCTCCAATATTAGGCGGGAAGGGATCCCGCGACGACCAATTTGAAGGGGGACAACTAGTACAAGTTATCCTGACAAAAGGTGGTATTCGCCTGCCAAAGGCTCTAGTGGTGACGCCGTCGTGGGCTCTGTGATGACCTCCGTCCCGCCGTCCTGCTGGTTTTGGTCTCATTGCACCGATATGGAAACTTTTGCCTGATGCCTCGGGACTCCTCGTCTGCACCTACCCCTTTAGCATCAAAGAGGCAACCGGTACTCTGCGCGTGCTGGCGCCCTCCTAGCCTTGGTCGTCATGGCTCAAGTCATGCAAACCTCGCGAGGTGCCCCTCGCCTTGATATCTTCACTCGTCGCGAGCCAGCCTAGTGAGGCTGCCCCTGAGGAGGTCTTGTGTCGTCCGCCTCGCGAGGCTTGGCCCCTCGCGAGGGTCTTGAGTGTTTGCTGATGAAGATGGGCCGTACCAGGCCGCTGGATGAGCCACGCCCTGGGCCGCAGGCAGGCAAGTCTAGGGACCCCGTTCCCAGAACACCGACAGTAGCCCCCAGGCCCAAGGCGCGCTCGGACTTGGCTTCAAGGCGAAGCCAAGGGGCAAGTGCGGAGCGCCTCGGGCCCCAACTGCCTGTGGCCTTGATTGACGCATGGCGATTGACGGGACGTGGGCGTCTCTGCTTCCCCACGTAGCCTCGGCAACTGCCCGACTTGACGAGTCCCTGTTGCATGCAGAAAAAGGTCATCATTACCTTAGATCGTGGAGGCCGGCAGTTGGCCTCCCCTTGGCTATAAATGAGGGGAGGAGAAGGGCCCCCATTGCTCATCTCTTCCTCCATTCCGCCCGCTTCTTCGTCTTTGCCGCGACACCCATGATGCCAATGAAGAGGTTCTTGGCCGCCGAGAGGGGGAAAGCTCGCCAGGAGGGGCCTGGCTCGCCACCGCCTAGGAGGGGCGTGGTCGCCTGCGCAAGCATGCCGCAACCCCCGCTGCGGTCCCTCATGGGTGTGGGCGAACTCCCTCGGGGTCAGGTGCCGTCTTTGGCGGCTTTGACGGCGCTTCTTCGCGCGGCGGGAGCCTCCTAGGTCGGGGTAGCCCCGTCAATGAGGGGAGGCGCGCCATGGTCGCTCGGCCTCCCCGGCCGCGCTTCCACTGTCAATGAGGGGACGTGCTGCCGGAGTTTGTCGTGTGGTCAAAGAACCTAGTCAGCACTTGGCTTCAACTTCCGCGCTCCTCTGTTGGCGAACTGCCGGCCACAGGTCCCGGTGACCTTTGGCTGCAGGTCGACGGCTGCTGCAGCAAGGCTTCATGGGTCGCGGTGGAGATCTCTGCTGCGGGCGACGTAGCCCTGGCCCGCGGCTACAAGATGTTCGGCCGCATGCGTGGCCTGGGCAGGCGGTGCACCCTCCACTTCAAGTTCGACGGGGCAGCGACCCTCTTCAGGAGGGTGTTCAGGGAAGACGACCGCCACGCCAGGTGCTGCCCTGAAGACAACGATGGTGGCGAGGCGCTCGGCCTTGGCGATGGCCGTGACGAGCACGAGGGTGAACTCGCCCTCGGTGGCGGCCGCGGTTCACCCAGCTACGGCAGCTCCTCCTTTGGTGAGAGCTCAGCGGCGGTTATGACCAGCCGCCACTGAGTTGGGCACGCTTCAAGAACGGTGGCAGGTTGTCCCGTCGTCGCGCCCCAGTGAAGCATGAGGAGGGATCCGTCTGAATTCAGGGGCCGATCCTCGTGAGCTGCCGCGTCCTAGGAGCCGCTTTTGCTTGTCCTCTCCTTCCCTTTCCCCCTGCATTATGAGAAACGAGTATGGAGCCCTGCGGGGGCGTGTAATGAACCATGATGCTTACGTTGCTTTTGTGGTGTGTTTATTGCCTCCGGGTTGTGTTGTGAGATCTATGCCCTATATGGATGTAGAGGGGCAACTTAGCTCGATGCATCTAGGGTAGCTTTGACCTCATGAGGGCGCGCGTCTCTGGGCACCTGGTGGGGCTTTCCCGCTGTTGATTCGGGCGACATCGCGAAGCTGCAAAAATTCGTTAAGAAATCCTTAACCGTTCTTGCGTGAGGCCTCAGGTATGGGCTGGTTATGTCTAAACGCACCGCGTCGCAGTACCCGTGGGGCATGGATTAAAAGGGGATGCGCCGATCACAAGCTCAGACGAGAATGCCTCGCAGAGACCAGGGGAGTATGCACGCGCATACTATGTGTCCAGCCCCCCTCGCGAGGCGTGCGAGGGAGAGCGTCGGGCAACTGCCGCCCTCCCTGGCGAAAAACAAAGAATCGAGGGAAGAATCAGAAAGAAGAGGGGGTTCAACCAAACCATCGAGAAACACCAGAACTCCAAATTTCATGAAAGGCAAAGGGACAAGCCAACTACAGAAAGCAAATGAACAACCGTGCCTGGCACCTAGTCTAGTCTTCTCACCAGCGCGGAGCTAAGTGCTGCCACTAGGACGTGGGAGGGAGCCCCCGAGGCTCGAGGGCGGCACTAAGGAGACTCCGGGACATGTACATCCCCACTCATTATTACGTGAGAGTATCACGAGCAGAGACCTTCACAGGCACTGGGCCTTGCTTCATGGATAGAACTTCCAGAGGTGCTGGATGTTCCAAGAGTTCTGGATGGGGATCCCGTCCTGCGTCTCCAGGCGCGCGGCGCTAGGCTTGAAGACACGGGCAATCCTAAACTGGCCCCCACGTGGGTGAGAGCTTATGCAACCCTTCCCTGGAGAGCACCCGCCTCAGGACGAGATCGCCCACCTCGAGCGTCCTAGAGCTGACACTGCGACAGTGGTACCGTCGCAATGCCTGTTGGTATCTTGCCGCTCAGAGCGAGGCTTCACAGCGGCATTCCTCCCCCGCACAAGGTCCATCCCCCGCATGGTGTCCTACTATGTCTCATCAAACGCTAAGACCCATGCGGAACGATGCCTGACCTCATGAGGGAGAACCGCTTCTGCTCCATAGACGAGGAAGAACGGGGTCTCGCCTGTTGGCTTGGTGGCGGTGGTGCGGATGGACCACAACATAGACTGGAGCTCGTCATGCCAGCCGCAGGCTTCGAGCTTCTTCTTGAAGGTTCGGGTCTTGAGGCCTCTCAAGACCTCGGCGTTGGCGCGCTCAGCTTGGCCATTGCTCCTGGGGTGTGCCACCAAAGCGTAGCAAATCCGCGTTCCATGGGTAGCATAATAGGTCTTGAAGAGATTGCTAGTGAACTATGAGCCGTTGTCGGTGATGATGCGGTTAGGGACCCCGAACCGGCTCACGAGGCCCTTGATGAACTTAACTGCTGACCCGACTAGGATGGTGCGGACGGCTTCCACCTCTACCCATTTGGTGAACTTGTCGGTGGTGACGTAGAGGTAGCGGTAGCCCCTAGGCACTCGCGGGAACGGACCCAGGATATCCAGCCCCCCAGACCGCGAATGGCCATGAAAGTGGATAGTTTGGAGGCCCTGGGCAGGCTGGTGGATTTGCTTGGCATGGAATTGGCAGGCCTCGCAGGACCTCACCAACTCGGTTGCGTCGTTGAGTGCCGTGGGCCAGTAGAACCCGCTGTGGAATGCCTTGCCGACCAGGGTGCATGACGACGAGTGGTGCCCACAGTCTCTGCCGTGTATGTAAGCTAGCAGATCGTTCCCCTGCTCCTTGGAGATGCATTGCAAGGAAACATCATTTGGTCGCTTTCTGTATAACTCACCATCCTGTATGCAGTATGCCATAGCCTGTCGGGCCACGCGTTCCATGTCCTCCTCTTTCTCCGGCAGTGTCCCTCGTATCAGGTATGCCTTGAATTCCTCAGTCCAGCATCCCTCCCGAGGCTTAAGTGCCAGGAGAAGACGTGCTCCTGAGGTCGGACCGTAAGCGGGGGCTCCCGAGGCTGGTGGCTGGGGGAGTTCCTGTCGAGGTGATGTATTCTCCGCGGCCGCGGGGGTCGCCGAAGGCTTGAAGAGTCGTTCTTCGAAAACACCAGGTTCTTGGGGTAGACGTCTTGATGCCCTCTTGGCAGTCTTGTCGGCCTCCTTGTTGGTGTCGCGTGGCACATGTTGTAGCTCTAGGCCTAAGAATTGTTTCTCCATCTTGCGCACCTCCGCGAGGTAGGACTCCATATGCTCGTCCCTTCGTTCATACACCTTGTTAGAGAAGTTGACGAGGAGCTGGAAGTCGCCCTAGATGGTGAGACGCTTCATCCCCAAGGCCGCCGCTGCCTTGAGGCCAGCGATCAACCCCTCGTATTCCGCAATGTTGTTGGAGACCTTCTCACCCCGCTGGAAGCAGAGCTGCACGACGTAGTATAGCTTGTCTTGGGTGGGCAAGATGAGCACAGCGCCAGCCCCCGCGCCTTGGCGTGCGAAGGCGCCGTCGAAGTACATGACCCAACCATCTGGTGCTTCACTTCCTAGCGAGAGAGATAGGCTCTCGCCAACTTTAGGTTCCGGGGCGTCGGTCCATTCGGCTACGAAGTCGGCTAGGGTAGCTCCCTTGATAACCCTGGTTGTGCTGAACTCGAGCTGAAATGCCTAAAGTTCGATGTTCCACTCGGCGACCCTTCCCGCGGCATTAGGGCTCTGGAGCACCCTCTCCAGTGGGTAAGCAGAGACGACTTTGATCGGGTGGCCTTGAAAGTAATGGCACAGTTTGCGTGAGGCCACCAGGAGCGTGAGCAGAAGCTTCTGGGGCATGGGGTACCGCGCCCTTGCATCCCACAATATCGTGTTGACGAAGTACACCGGGTGCTTGACGAAGGCAGGAGCGTTGATGGAGTCCACAACTACTAGAGGTTGCGACACCTCCGGAGGTGGGGTGACCTCCGGAGCTTGGTCACCCTTCGGGGCCTCTGCCGGCCCTTGAACGCCGTCTTGTGGGGCGTGATCGTCTGTGGGCATCGTCTTGGCCTTAGTGGCACCGTCTTGTGACTGCACCATTCCAGCTGAGGGCGCAGCATTGCGCTGCGGGTTCTTGGCCCAGCGCTCCTCCCGAATTGCCACCAACGCCACGCTGGCGGAGTGAGGCGTAGCGGCCAGATAGAGCACTAGAGGCTCGAGGGGGCGAGGTGCCACCATCACCGGTGGGCTGGTTAGGTATCTCTTGAGGTCTTGAAACGCCAGATCTGCCTGTGGGGTCCATTCGAACGGGCCCTTCTTCTTCATCAGCTTGAAGAACGGCAGGGCGCGCTCCCCCAACTTGGAGATGAAGCACCCCAGCGAGGTCATGCAACCTGCAAGCTTCTGCATTTCCTTGAGAGTTTGCGGTGGGCTCATGTCTTCTATTGCCTTGACCTTCTCATGGTTAGCCTCGATCCCCCTGTGAGACACGAGGAAACCCACTAGCTTGCCGGAGGGGACACCAAACACACACTTCTCCGGGTTGAGCCGCAAATTCACCTGGGGCAGGCTAGCGAAGGTCTCCTCCAGGTCCTGAATCAGGGTTCTCGCCTCCCGAGATTTTACCACAATGTCTTCGACGTAGGCTTCAGCGTTTCTCCTGAGTTGCTGACCCAGGGCGATGTGCATCAGCCACTGGAAGGTCGCCCCAGCGTTGCGCAGTCCGAACGGCATGTAGGTGTAGCAGTACACCCCGTACGGGGTCAAGAAGGCGGTCTTCTCCACATCCTCCACTGCCATCTTGATCTGGTGGTAGCCCGAGAATGCGTGCAGGAAACGCAGCAGGTCGAACTCGGTGGTGGAGTCGACGATCTGGCCGATGCGCGGAAGCAGGAATGGGTCTTGAGGACAGACCTTGTTGATGTTGGTGAAGTAGACACACATGCGTTCCTTCTCACCTTTCTTTGGCATGACGACGGGGTTCGCCAGCCACTCCGGGTCTCGGACCTCACGAATGACACATGTCGCCTCCAGCCTGCGAGTTTCCTGGATGATGAAGGACTGCTTCTCCGTGGACTGTCGCCGCGCCTTCTACTTCACAGCGCGCATATTGGAGAACACCCTTAAGTGATGCTCGATTACCCCCCTTGGGACCCCTACCAACTGCTTGGGTTCCCAGGTGAATACATCCTTGTTCGCACGCAAGAACTTCACTAATGCCTCCTCTTGATCCCGGTTGAGGTTAGTGCCTATGGCGAAGGTGGCTCCCGAGGGTCCACCTTCCTCGACCGGCACTTGCTTCGTTTCGGCCTGGTCTTGAGTGAACAGCTTCTTCTGCTTTGCCGGCACGGCCTCCTTAGCCCCTGGGGTGGCTCCGCCAGCTGGGCTCGCTGCCGCTGTGGCCCTGAAGGTAAGCTTGAGGGCCGCCAGAGCTTCCTTGGTGTCTCCGGCCACGGTGAAGACGCTGCTGCTGCCCGCCATCTTTGGAGGTTGTAGGCCGGATGGGTCGCTGTCATGAACTGAGCCAAAGCAGGGTACCCGAGGATGACGTTGTACAGGAGGCCGATGCGGGCAATGTCAAAGTCGATGAGCTTAGAGAGGTACTTGTCCCGGGTACCAAAGGTGACCGGGAGGCGTATTTGTCCCAAGGGGCTGGTGGACCCACTGCCGACTCTGGAGAAAGGCTTGGTGGGGCGGAGCCGGCCGTACAACATGTGAAGCAAGCCGAAAGCTTCCACGGAGAGCATGTTGAGGCCTGCTCCACCATCGATGAGAGTCTTGGTCATGGCGATGTTGCAGATGGTGGGTGTGCAGAGCATTGGTAGCACACCCGAGCTAGCAGTGGTAGCGGGGTGATCCCGTGATGTAACACCCCGGATGTAACTTGCCATATTTGTAACTCCGACTCTTGCCATTTTCGGCTTTAAGTTATGAGATTCCCTTCGTGGATGGATTTTGTCTTTCGTTTCACATTTTTTTCATGTCATGCATTTCATATCATGTCATCATGTGCATCACGTATGCACTCGTGTTCGTCTCATGCATCAGAGCTTTTTCCCCATTGTCTGTTTCGCAATCCGACACTCCCACATGCACCGGCGCACCCCTCTTGTCTCTTTTTGTGAGCGGGTGTTAAACATTCTCGGAATGGGCCGAGATTTGTCAAATGGCCTTGCTACACCACCGGTGGACCGTCTGTCAAATTTCGTTCCGTTTGGAGGCCGTTTGACGCTCCAACAGTTAACCGGGTACCACAAAAGCCCCTTGTGTGTTGCAGCCCAAGACCCCTCCAAAACAGCCCAATAACCCATCTAAACCATCTCCATGTCCTCTGCCGTAGGATCATGATCGTGTGGGCGAAAACCGCACCTCATTTGGACACCCCAAACTCCACCTACCTATAAATATGCGATCCCCTCCGATTTTCGCGCAGATGAAACCCTAGCCCCGCTCCCCTCGCGCCGCCGGACGTGTCTGCCAAACACGTCGTCCGGGCCAATCACCGCGCGCCACGTCGGCAGCGCCTCCGCCTCGCCCACTCGCTGGCCGCCACCTCACCCCTGCCCTTCGTCGCGCCGCGCGAGGCCCATCCCGCCGCCGCCGCGACCCGGGCGCTCCGCTGCATGAGCGCCTCCCGTATCCGCCCGCCGGCTCCGACCTCCTCCGCCACCTCGTCACCGATCCTCCACGCCACCTCCACCGACACTGCCACCGGCCATGCTCCGGCGCTGCGCCACCCGTGTTGGTCGCCTCCGCCGCCGCCCGATGCGCCGCCTCACCGTCCTCCACGGCCAGATCCGGCCGGTCCTACTCCGGCGGGCTCCCTCTCCGGCGACCCCCGCTCCTCTCTGTCGTCCTCTCCCTCTCCGACCAGTTTTCTGGCCGCCGTCCACTTCTGCTCCGGCGAACCTCAGCGACCGCGCCCGGAACCCTGGATCTGGAATTCGGAGGGTAAAATCGCCAAAGTCCCGAATCTCTATTTTATTTTCAAGCCTACTTCACCATGCCCTATCTTGATGACCGTAGCTCCAAATCATGCATCTGATATGTTGAAATGTTCATATCGTTGAGCTCTTCATGTTAGAAGAATTTTCATGCATGTTACTGTCCATTATGATGCCATTTTCATTGATGCAAGAGTGCTATAAAATGTTAACTTCTGGTACTTATCAGATCATGGTGATTTTGTCATTTTTGTTGCATTTGATGTGTGCATCACATGAGCATGAGGTCTACATGTGTTTTGAACTACACCATGCCATCTTTACAGAGGTGAAAGTCCTGTATTTTTGTGATCTATGTGGTGACTAGCACAAGCATGCAAAGTAGGCTCCACAATGTTGCTGTTTTCAGGGACTTGGATTTTGCTAAGTCATTTTCCTACTATTATTTTGATGCCATGTAAACTTGATGCTACATTGAGCTCCATGCTTATTTTGAGATACTTCAGTAAGGATGTTTTGAAATGTGGTTATCCTCTATCCGTTAATGCCCCTGGTTGAAATTATGGAGTGCTATAGCATGTCATTTTTTTGCTCTACTTTTTCTATAAAATGTTCTTGACAGATTGTTAACATGTTAATCAATATTGCCATGGTTGTTGCTAGTGATGCATGTACCCTATGAACTTGCTCTTGCCATGTTTAGCTTCAGGAACATGTCTTCTTGCTGTTGGTATGCTTATGTTGTTATTTAATGCCTTGTGGTGAGTGGCAGGAGCTCGCAAAGTTGCTATCATGAATCTGTTTATGCCATGCTCTGTTTTTCTTCCAAGTCTGAAACTATTAATGAAACTTGCTATGTTTACATGGGTGCCATCATATCTTCTGTGCCTTTTTGGCTCATGTTTAGTAAGAGACTTTTGTTCTATGCTTTTAGTAGAATCATGCCATGCCTTTGTTTTCTATGATATGTTCCTGTAGCATGTTGTTTTCTTGCTCTAAACAGTGCTTCCTGATGTTGTTTTTGACATGTTAGTATTTTCACCTAGTCTGTGAAACTGATATCTTTTGCACTTTTGCCATGCTTGTTTGAACCTGCTCTAGTGTGATTTAGCCGTAGCTCAGTGTTCATGTTTTGTCAAGCATTTCTTTTACATCACTGTCATATGCTTTGTTGCTATGTTGGAGTGCAGTAGCTTAGTTTCTTGTTGCATTCTAAGTGCTATCAGGCTGTTAATTACAGATTTGCGTCATTCTTGTTTTGCTTGCCATTTGCAAACTGTGCATCCATTTCCGGCGATCTTTATATTGATTTCAACTGAAATCGTCTCATAATTCCAGCGGTATACTTGGTTTGCCAAGTTGATGCCTTGATCATTCTTTCCCTTCCGGAGCACGAATATGCATTGCATATCATACCTTGCATATCATGCCATGTATTGCATCATGTTGCTTGTGCATTGCACCGTGATTGATTGTTGTTCTATTGCTTGTGTTCTTGCCTTGGGTAGAGCCGGGAGATGAGTACATGAATGAGGAACCTGTTGAGTACGCTAATGAGGATCAAGCTTTCGACAACTTTGAGAACTTTGCAGGCAAGATGACCATACCCTCGAAATCACTTCTATCTTTGCTTAGTTGTTCTCTCTATCATTATGTCGCGCTACCTACCACTTGTTATAGCATGCCTCCCATATTGCCATGTCAAGCCTCTAACCCACCTTCCTAGCAAACTGTTGTTTGGCTATGTTACCGCTTTTGCTCAGCCCCTCTTATAGCGTTGCTAGTTGCAGGTGAAGTTGAAGTTTGTTCCATGTTGTAACATGGTTATGTTGGGATATAATAATATCTCTTATTTTAATTAATGCATCTATATACTTGGTAAAGGGTGGAAGGCTCGGCCTTTTACCTGGTGTTTTGTTCCACTCTTGCCACCCTAGTTTCCGTCATACCGGTGTTATGTTCCTTGATTTTGTGTTCCTTACGCGGTTGGGTGTTATGGGAACCCCTTGACAGTTTGCTTTGAATAAAACTCCTCCAGCAAGGACCAACCTTGGTTTTAACATTTGCCACCTAAGCCTTTTTCCCTTGGGTTCCATGGACTCAGGGGTCATCTTTATTTTAAACCCCCGGGCCAGTGCTCCTCTGAGTGTTGGTCCAACCTGTCAACCGTCGGTGGCCACCAGGGGTAACTCTGGGCTGGCCTACCGGAAGTTTGGACAATCCGGTGTGCCTTGAGAAAGAGATATGTGCATCTCCTATCGGGATTTGTCGGCATAGTCGGGCGGCTTTGCTGGTCTTGTTTTACCATTGTCGAAATGTCTTGTAACCGGGATTCTGAGACTGGTCGTGTCTTCCCGGGAGAAGGAATATCCTTCGTTGACCGTGAGAGCTTGTGATGGGCTAAGTTGGGACACCCCTGTAGGGTATAAATTTTCGAGAGTCGTCCCCGCGGTTATGTGGCAGACGGGAATTTTTTAATATCTGGTTGTAGAGAACTCGACACTTGACTTAATTAAAATGAATCAACCGCATGTGTAGCCGTGATGGTCTCTTTCCGGCGGAGTCCGAGAAGAGAACACGATCTTGTGTTATGCTTGAATGTAAGTAGCTTCAGGATCACTTCTTGATCACTTCTAGCTTCTCGACCATTGCATTGCTTCTCTTCTCACTCTCATTTGCGTATGTTAGCCACCATATATGATTAGTGCTTGCTGCAGCTCCACCTCACTACCTTCTCCTACCCATAAGCTTAAATAGTCTTGATCTCGCGGGTGTGAGATTGTTGAGTCCTCGTGACTCACGGATACTTCCAAACAGTTGTAGGTGCCTAGGATACCAGTGCAGGTGATGCTACCGAACTCAAGTGGGAGTTCGACGAGGATCTGGGTCGTTACTACATTTCATTTCCTGATGATCGGTAGTGGAGCCCAGTTGGGACGGTCGGGGATCTAGCATTTGGGGTTTATCTTCCTTGTATTCATATTTGACCGTAGTTGGTCTTTGAGTGTTTTGGGATGATGTATGAATATATTTATGTATTGTGTGAAGTGGCGATTGTAAGCCAACTCTTTATCCCTTTCTTATTCAGTACATGGGATTGTGTGAAGATTACCCCTCTTGCGACAAAACTACCATGCGGCTATGCCTCTAAGTCGTGCCCCGACACGTGGGAGATATAGCCGCATTATGGGTGTTACACCTGAGTCGAAGGTGAGGTCGGCCTTGGGCGCTGCCCATCCTGGAGGGGCTCCCCACTGCACAGAGGTGGCGCCCATCTGGCGGAAGAACTGTTTGGTGTGGCGGTCCGAGGGTGGCGCTTGCGAGCCGCCAAGGAGGGACACGACGGTGATAGGCATTGGTGCCGTGAAGCATGCGACGAAAAGGCCGCGCATCTCCTCCCAAGAAGCCACAGAGGATCCTGGCAGGTTGAGCATAGCCAGGCGCGTGGCGCGCCATCGAGGGACATGGGGAACCAGTTGGCAATGACCTTCTTGTCGCCTCCAGCTTCCAAGACGGCCTCCTCATACGCCAGCAGGAAGGCCGACGAATCTGCCGCGTCGTCGTAGCGAGGCGGCATCTCTAGCTTGAACTTGTGCGGCCACTACACCCGCCGCAAGGCGTGGGTGAAGGCCCTGAGCCCCCCGACGCCGCCGTGGCTGCCCGTCGATCTAGTCGGAGGAGCAACGCTGGCCATGGGGACCGGACGGAGAGGCAGAGCCGTCGGAGGAGTGGAACTTTGGCGTACGCCTACCTGGCGTGCCAAATGTTGGATTACGGGTTCCGGCAAAACCCTTGAGGGTAGAACTCTGGGGTGCGCATGAATATCTCTCTCCCCCTAGCTCACACTCTCACCATGATCTCAAATCCTAGCTCGCCGAACCCACGGAACAAGGGACACAAGAGTTTATACCGGTTCAGGCCACCGATGTGGTGTAATACCCTACTGCGGTTTGGTGTGGTGGATTGCCTAGTAGGCTGGGGATGAACAATTACAAGGGAAGAACAGCCTCCTGAGAAGAGGTGTTCTTGAGCTATGTGAGCTTGTGTGCCGAGGATGGTCTGAACGATCCGCTCAAGATGAGTCCTCCCCCCCCCCCATGATGGTGGCTAGTCCAATTTATAGAGGCCCGGGTCCTCTTCCCAAATATTAGGCGGGAAGGGATCCCGCAACGGCCAATTTGAAGGGGGTAGCTAGTACAAGTTATCCTGACAAAAGGTGGTCTTCGCCTGCCAAAGGCTCTGGCGGCGATGTCGTCATGGGCTCCGTGATGACCTCCGTCCTTCCGTCCTGCTGGTCTTGGTCTCCTTGCACCGATATGGAAACCTTTGCCTGATGCCTCGGGACTCCTCGTCTGCGCCTGCCCCTTTAGCACCAAAGAGGCAACGGTAATCTGCGTGCGCTGGCACCCGCCTGGCCTTGGTTGTTATGGCTCATGTAATGCGAACCTCGCGAGGTGCCCCTCGCCTTGACCTCTCCGCTCCTCGCGAGCCAGCCTAGTGAGGCTGCCCCTGAGAAGGTCTTCTGTTGTCTGCCTCGCGAGGCTTGGCCCCTAGCGAGGGTCTTGAGTGTTTGCTGATGAAGATGGGCCGTACCAGGCCGCGGGATGAGCCACGCCCTGGGCCACAGGCAGGCAAGTCTGGGGTCCCCCATTCCCAGAACACCGACAGGCACCCATGCGAACGGCGCGGCGGGTGTTCGATGCAAGTATGGCGCAGCCGGCCTCTGGTGCAAGTATGGCACTGAGGGCCTCTGCCCACTCCTGGCGAGGAATGGGGGTACTGACCGGACGTGTACCCAGCTGCGACGCTGTGTTGACAGCAGGCAAGTGCTAATGGATCCGATCTTGCTGTGCGTCGCGCCGCGCCTCTCGCTCTGCGGTGCTCCAATGGTCTCTCCGTGCGGCAAGCTGCAGCCTATCAGCGCGGACACGCCTAGCTTGCTCTGCGGTGCTCCATCGATCATGTTGTGCGGCGAGCTGCAGCCTGTCGGCGCTAACATGCCTATCTTGATCCGCGGCGCTCAAGCGCCATGCGCCAAAGGTCTGCTCAACCCTGGCGATGACGCACATCACATGTCGTCCATCGCATGGACGGGGAGTGCCTCGGCCTCGACAGGTCGTGGCGCCTGCTCGTTTTGCTCATCGACGAGGTTGATGGCAGAGGCAGCGCTTTGGTGGGTTGGCATGCTTGGAAAAGGTGGATGTGCTATAGGCTGCGCTTGTCTCCTCCGTGCGTCATGCACCGCCTATGCGCAATATCGCTGGGTGGCGGGAAACAGGTGAGGAAATGGTGGGAAACGGCGGCGTGTTCATAAAACGCCATCAATTAATGGAAACTTAGCATAGAAGGAACATCCAGCTAGCACAAGAAGGAGATGATGATCAGATGAACACGGACCACACTAGGGAACCGTTTCTGTTATTATCGGTATTCACACACATTTCTGATTACAGACTTGTTTGCCGCGTATCACAAACATCTTGTTATATTGGACCATTTCTGCTCTCATGTCTAAACGCAAACAGTTCATCCGAGTGAACTGCATGTCGTATATCGCACACACCTTTGATCTGGCTGATCGTTTCTTTTGTGTTGCCTAATCACAAATTGTTCATCCGAATGAACCGTATGTTGTACATCGCACACACCTTCATCTGGCTGCCCGTTTCTTTTGTTCCTCCTCATCGCAAACAATTAATCGAGCTGAACCATATGCCCTGCATCGCGCACGCAACTAAAATTTGAACCGTGTTTGATGCATCCTCCATCGCAAATATTTTGCACCTTTTTTGACGGGTTTTTTACACCACCGTTTGCGGTTATGGCATCGCACACAGTTTCCTCGAAGGGTCTCTGATAATAGTGTCGTGTTAGCAGCATCCTGCAGTAGTGCACCCCAATCATGATCATTGCAACAAGTAGTAGACATAGCAAAATTAGCATCCCCAAGCTTTCGGTTTTGCATATTATTAGCACAATTGACATTAATAGAATTTATAGTAACATCATTGCAATCATGCTTTTTATTCAAATATCTATCGCGAATCACTTTATAAAGCACTTCATCACAATTTTCAGATTCACGGATTTTAATCAAAACCCCATAAAGATAATCTAGTGCACTCAATCACTGGCAATTGGTTCACCATAATTGGATCCTTTAAAAAGATTAGCAAGTGGATGGAGATCCATAAACTCTTAGCAAGCAAAGATGCAAGCAAAAATACGGCACATGGTAACACAAGATCGAACGGAAGAAGGGCGAAAGAAAAGGGCAAATCTTTGTGAAGTGGGGGAGAGGAAAACGAGAGGCGAATGGAAAATAATGTAATGCGAGGGAGAAGAGTTCATGATGGGTACTTGGTATGTCTTGACTTGGCATAGATCTCCCCGGCAACGGCGCCAGAAATACTTCTTGCTACCTCTTGAGCATGCGTTGGTTTTCCCTTGAAGAGGAAAGGGTGATGCAGCAAAGTAGCATAAGTATTTCCCTCAGTTTTTGAGAACCAAGGTATCAATCCAGTAGGAGACAACGCATAAGTCACCTAGTACCTGCACAAACAATCAAGAACCTTGCAACCAATGTGATAAAGGGGTTGTCAATCCCTTCACGGTCACTCGCAAAAGTGGGATCTAATAAAGATAGTAAGATAAATATTTTTGGTATTTTGTTGTATAGATTGGGAAGTAAAGATTGCAAAATAGTAAACGAGATGCGATGTAAATAAAAGAGATGCAATATAATAAGAAAGAGACCTGCGGGCCATAGGTTTCACTTGTGGCTTCTCTCAAGATAGCATATATTACGGTGGGTGAACAAATTACTGTCGAGCAATTGATAGAAAAGCGCATAGTTATGAACATATCTAAGGCAATGATCATGAATATAGGCATCATGTCCGTGTCAAGTAGATCGAGACGATTCTGCATCTACTACTATTACTCCACACATCGACCGCTATCCAGCATGCATCTAGAGTATTAAGTTCATAAGAACAGAGTAACGCTTTAAGAAAGATGACATGATGTAGAGGGATAAACTCAAACGATATGATATAAATCCCATCTTTTTAGCCTTGATGGCAACAATACAATACGTGCCTTGCTGCCCCTACTGTCACTGGGAAAGGACACTGCAAGATTGAACCCAAAGCTAAGCACTTCTCCCATTGCAAGAAAGATCAATCTAGTAGGCCAAACTAAACCAATAATTCGAAGAGAGTTGCAAAGATATCAAATCATGCATATAAGAATTCAGAGAAGAACCAAATAATATTCATAGATAATGTTGTTCATAAACCCACAATTCATTGGATCTCGGCAAACACACTGCAAAAGAGTATTACATCGAATAGATCTCCAAGAACATCGAGGAGAACTTTGTATTAAGAATCAAAGAGAGAGAACAAGCCATCTAGGTAATAACTATGGACCTAAAGGTCTGTGGTAAACTATCACGCTTCATCGGATAGGGTATGGTGTTGATGTAGAAGCCCTCCATGATCGATTCTCCCTCCGGCATATCGCCGGAAGAGGCCCCAAGATGGGATCTCACGGGTACAGAAGGTTGCGGTGGTGGAAAAGTGGTCTTGTGGCTCTCTGCGGTCGATCTAGGGTATAAGAGTATATATAGGTGAAAGGAGTACGTCGGTGGAGCTACGAGGGGCCCACGAGGGTGGGGGCGCGCCTATCCCCCTGGGTGCACCCTCCTGCCTCGTGGCCGCCTCGTGGCATTCCATACTTCAACTCCAAGTCTCCTGGTTTGCTTTTGGTCCAAGAAAGATCATCGCGAAGGTTTCATTCCATTTGGTATTCCTTTTGTGTGAAACTCTAAAATAGGCAAAAAAAACAGAAACTGGCACTGGGCCTCCGATTAATAGGTTAGTCCCAAAAATAATATAAAAGAGCATATTAAAGCCCATTAAACATCCAAAACACATAATATAATAGCATGGAACAATAAAAAATTATAGATACATTGGAGACGTATCAAGCATCCCCAAGCTTAATTCCTGCTCGTCCTCGAGTAGGTAAATGATAAAAACAGAATTTTTGATGTGGAATGCTACCTAACATAATTATCAATGTAATTTTCTTTATTGTGGCATGAATGTTCAGATCTGAAAGATTCAAGACAAAAGTTTAATATTGACATAAAAGTAATAATACTTCAAGCATACTAACAAAGTAATCATGTCTTCTCAAAATAACTTGGCCAAAGAATGTTCATCCCTACAAAATCATATAGTTTGGCTATGCTCCATTTTCGTCACTCAAAATATTCAAATCATGCACAACCCTGCTGACAAGCCAAACAATTGTTTCATACTTTAGTATTCTCAAACTTTTTCAACTTTCACGCAATACATGAGCGTGAGTCATGGACATAGCACTATAGGTGGAATAGAATGGTGGTTGTGGAGAAGACAAAAGGAGGAAGATGGTCTCACATCAACTAGGCGTGTTGATGGGCTATGGAGATGCCCGTCAATAGATATCAATGTGAGTGAGTAGGGATTGCCATGCAACAGATGCACTAGAGCTATAAATGTATGAAAGCTCAGCAAAAGAAACTAAGTGGGTGTGCATCCAACTTGCTTGCTCATGAAGACCTAGGGAATTTTGAGGAAGCCCATTGTCGTAATATACAAGCCAAGTTCTATAACGAAAATTCCCACGAGTATATGAAAGTGACAAAATAAGAGACTCTCTATCATGAAGATCATGGTGCTACTTTGAAGCACAAGTGTGGAAAAAGGATAGTAGCATTGTCCCTTCTCTCTTTTTCTCTCTTTTTTTGGGCCTTCTCTTTTTTTATGGCCTTTCTTTTTTTCGTCCAGAGTCTCATCCCGACTTGTGGGGGAATCATAGTCTCCATCATCCTTTCCTCACATGGGACAATGCTCTAATAATGATGATCATCACACTTTTATTTACTTACAACTCGATACTTAGAACAAAATATGACTCTATATGAATGCCTCCGGTGGTGTACCGGGATGTGCAATGATTCATGAGTGACATGTATGAAAGAATTATAAAGGTGGCTTTGCCACAAATAATATGTCAACTACATGATCATGCAAAGCAATATGACAATGATGAAGCGTGTCATAACAAACGGAACGGTGGTACGTTGCATGACAATATATCTCGGAATGGCTATGGAAATGCCATAATAGGTAGGTATGGTGGCTGTTTTGAGGAAGTTATATGGTGGGTTTATGGTACCAGCGAAAGTTGCGCGGTACTAGGAGGCTAGGAGTGGTGGAAGGGTGAGAGTGCGTATAATCCATGGACTCAACATTAGTCATAAAGAACTCACATACTTATTGCAAAAATCTATTAGTTATCGAAACAAATTACTACGCGCATGCTCCTAGGGGGATAGATTGGTAGGAAAAGACCATCGCTCGTCCCCAACCGCTACTCATAAGGAAGACAATCAATAAATAAATCATGCTCCGACTTCATCACATAACGGTTCACCATACGTGCATGCTACGGGAATCACAAACTTTAGAACAAGTATTTCGCAAATTCACAACTACTCAACTAGCATGACTCTAATGTCACCATCTTCATATCTCAAAACAATTATCAAGTATCAAACTTCTCATAGTATTCAATGCACTTTTTATGATAGTTTTTATTATACCCATCTTGGATGCCCATCATATTAGTGAAGGAAATATGCCCTAGAGGCAATAATAAAGTTATTATTTATTTCCTCATATCATGATAAATGTTTACTATTCATGCTAGAATTGTATTAACCGGAAACTTAGTACATGTGTGAATACATAGACAAACAGAGTGTCACTAGTATGCCTCTACTTGACTAGCTCGTTGAATCAAAGATGGTTAAGTTTCCTAGCCATAGACATGAGTTGTCATTTGATTAACTGGATCACATCATTGGAGAATGATGTGATTGACTTGACCCATTCCGTTAGCTTAGCATGATGATCGTTTAGTTTGTTGCTACTGCTTTCTTCATGACTTATACATGTTCCTCTAACTATGAGATTATGCAACTCTTGAATATCGTAGGAACACCTTGTGTGCTATCAAACGTCACAACATAACTGGGTGATTATAAAGATGCTCTACAGGTGTCTCCAAAGGTGTTTGTTGGGTTGGCATAGATCGAGATTTGGATTTGTCACTCCGACTATCGGAGAGGTATCTCTGGGCCCTCTCGCTAATGCACATCCCTATAAGCCTTGCAAGCAATGTGACTAATGAGTTAGTTGCGGGATGATGCATTACAGAACGAGTAAAGAGACTTGCCGGTAACGAGATTGAACTAGGTATGATGATACCGATGATCGAATCTCGGGCAAGTAACATACCGATGACAAAGGGAACAAAGTATTGTTGTTATGTGATTTGGCCGATAAAGATCTTCGTAGAATATGTAGGAACCAATATGAGCATCCAGGTTCCGCTATTGGTTATTGACCGGAGTTGAGTCTCGGTCATGTCTACATAGTTCTCGAACCCGTAGGGTCCGCACGCTTAACATTTGGTGACGATCGGTATTATGAGTTTATGTGATTTGATGCACCGAAGGTTGTTCGGAGTCCCGAATGAGATCACGAACATGACGAGGAGTCTCGAAATGATCGAGACGTAAATATCAATATATTGGAAGGCTATATTTGGACAATGGAAAGGTTCCGAGTGATTCGGGTATTTTCGGAGTACCGGAGAGTTACGGGAATTCGCCAGAGGGGTCAATGGGCCTTAATGGGCCTTAGTGGAAAGAGAGGGAAGCAAGGAAGTGTGGGGTGCGCCCCCTAGGCCCAAACCGAATTGGTTTAGGGCTTTGGGGGGCGGCCCCTCTTTCCTTCTCTCCTCCTCCTCTTTCTTTCCCCTTCTAGTTGGACTAGGAAAGGGGGAACCTACTCCTAGTAGGAGTAGGATTCCCCCTTTGGGGCGCATCCTATGAGGCCACCGCCCCCTCCCCTTGCTCCTTTATATACGGGGGCAGGGGGCACCCTGGAACACACAAGTTGATCATTGATCTTTTAGCCGTGTGTGGTGCCCCCCTCCACCATAATCCACCTCGGTCATATCGTAGCGGTGCTTAGGCGAAGCCCTGCGTCAGTAGCTTCATCAACATCGTCATCATGCCATCGTGCTGACGGAACTCTCCCTCGAATCTCTACTGGATCGTGAGTTCGTGGGACGTCACCGAGCTGAACATGTTGAGACCGCGGAGGTGTCGTACGTTAGGTACTAGGATCGGTCGATCGTGAAGAGTACGACTACATCAACTGCGTTGTCATAACGCTTCCTCTTACGGTCTACGAGGGTACATGGACGACACTCTCCCCTCTTGTTGCTATGCATCACCATGATCTTGCGTGTGCGTAGGAAAAAAATTGAAATTACTACGTTCCCCATCAGTGGCATCCGAGCCAGGTCTATGCATAGATGTTATATGCACGAGTAGAACACAAAGGAGTTGTGGGCGTGGGTATATACATATTTCTTGTCGTTACTAGTTGATTCTTGATTCAACGGCATTGTTGGATGAAGCGGCTCAGACCGACATTACGCGTACGCCTACGCAAGACTGGTTCTACCGACGTGCTTTGCACACAGGTGGCTAGTGGGTGTCTGTTTCTCCAACTTTAGTTGAATCGGATTCAATGAATAGGGTTCTTTCTGAAGATCAAAAATCAATCACTATACCGCGTTGTGGTTTTTGATGTGTAGGCAAGAACGGTTCTTACTCAGCCCGTAGCAGCCACGTAAAACTTGCAACAACAAAGTAGAGGACGTCTAACTTGTTTTGGCAGGGCATGTTGTGATGTGATATGGTCAAGACGTGATAAGATATAAATTGTTGTATGAGATGATCATGTTTTGTTAAAGTTATCGGTAACTGGTAGAAGCCTTGTGGTTGTCTCTTCATTGCATAAGATGCAAGTGCCATGTAATTGCTTTACTTTATCGCTATGCGATAGCAATAGCTGCAAAAGCAATTGTTGATGAGATGACCATGTGACGACACATTGACAGAGATCAAGATGATGGAGATCATGGTGTCATGTCGGTGACGATAGAGATCATAACAGTGTTTTGGAGATGGAGATCAAAGGCACAAGATGATGATGGCCATATCATGTCACATATTTTGATTGCATGTGATGTTTATCCTTTATGTATCTTATTTTTCTTAGTTCAGCGGTAGCATTATAAGAAGATCTCTCACTAAATTTCAAGGTATAAGTGTTCTCCCTGAGTATGCACCGTTGCGACAGTTCGTCGTGCCGAGACACCACGTGATGATCGGGTGTGATAAGCTTTACGTTCACATACAATGGGTGCAAGCCAGTTTTGCACACGTGGAATACTACTTGACGAGCCTAGCATATGCAGATATGGCCTCAAAACACTGGAGACCAAAAGGTCGAGCATGAATCATATAGTAGATATGATCAACATAGTGATGTTCACCATTGAAAACTACTGCATCTCACATGATGATCGGACATGGTTTAGTTGATATGGATCACATGATCACTTAGATGATTAGAGCGATGTCTATCTAAGTGGGAGTTCTTAAGTAATATGATTAATTGAACTTAAATTTATCATGAACTTAGTCCTGATAGTATTTGCATATCTATGTTGTAGATCAATTGCTCGCATATAACTTTCCCGTTTTATTTATGATATGTTCCTAGAGAAAAATAATTTGAAAGATGATAGTAGCAATTATGCGGACTAGGTCCGTGATCTGCGGATTATCCTCATTGGTGCACAGAAGAATTATGTCCTTGATGCACCGCTAGGTGACAGACCTATTGCAGGAGCAGATGCACACGTTATGAACGTTTGACAAAGCTCGGTATGATGACTACTTAATAGTTTAGTGCACCATGCTTTACGGCTTAGAACCAGGACTTCAAAAACATTTTGAACGCCATGGAACATATAAGATGTTCTAAGAGTTGAAATTGGTATTTCATACTCATGCCCGTATCGAGAGGTATGAGACCTCTGACAGTACTTTCCCTACAAGGTGGAGGAGAATAGCTCAACCAGTGAGCATGTGCTCAGATTGTCTGGGTACTACAATTGCTTGAATCAAGTGGGAGTTAATCTTCCAGATAAGATAGTAATTGATAAAGTTCTCTAGTCACTATCACCCGCTATCCAGCATGCATCTAGAGTATGCATCTAGAGCATGCATCACACATCGGCCGCTATCCAGCATGCATCTAGAGTATTAAGTTCATAAGAACAGAGTAACGCTTTAAGAAAGATGACATGATGTAGAGGGATAAACTCAAACGATATGATATAAACCCCATCTTTTTATCCTTGATGGCAACAATACAATACGTGCCTTGCTGCCCCTACTGTCACTGGGAAAGGACACCGCAAGATTGAACCCAAAGCTAAGCACTTCTCCCATTGCAAGAAAGATCAATCTAGTAGGCCAAACTAAACCGGTAATTCGAAGAGAGTTGCGGAGATATCAAATCATGCATATAAGAATTCAGAGAAGAACCAAATAATATTCATAGATAATCTTGTTCATAAACCCACAATTCATCGGATCTCGGTGTCACATCCCTAGCTTCTGGTGCTGCCTGGTGTTTGCATCATGTTTAAATTTTTGAAACTTGAACTGAGGAAATTTGGAAGCCTCAAAAACTTAAATAAAAGAAGGGCAAAAACCCTAAAATCTCATTCATTGTTCCAAAATGCTCTTCTTAGATGTTTAATATTTTTGGCAAGGGTTTTGATCCAAACCAAAAATAATGAACATTTTAAAAGGATTTATTTTTGGGACTTTGAATTTAAATCATTAGCTATTTGAATTTGAATTATATTCATATAATTAGAATATAATTTCAAATACCCCTGAAATATTTTATGAGCTTTTGGAAAAGTCCATCTAGCAAAATAAAAATATTCAGAGGAGTTTTTGGCATTGTTTGAATTATTTTAAATTCAAAACAGTGGCAAAACAAATTTAAAATAAAATAAAACAGAACAGAAATATAAAACAGAGCAGAACTTACTTGGCGCTTACCTGTCCAGCCTGGCGGCCCAGCACTGTAGCTGGCTGGCCCAGCCCACTTACCTCCTCGCTCGTCGTCTTCCTCCTGCCAGTAGGCAGGAGCGAACACACGCGCGCACCGCGGAGCCGTCCACCTCCTGCTTCGCGCTGGAGGCCGCCCTTCGTCCTAATCCGCGCCACGGAGACGCCCAGCACCTTCCCCCTCACTCCCCCAAACCCTCTGGTGCCTCTCCCCTCTCCCACCGAGCTCATTCCCCTCCTCTGCTCTTCCTCCCTCTCGTCACCGAACGCGCCTGCCGCCGCTGACTTGCACCACCGCGGCCATGGCCTCTCCCTCGTCCCCTTGAGCAGCCCGGAGGCTCCGCCTCGACGCCCTCGCCCTCTCCACCGAGTCACGCCACGCCAGGTACCCGGGAACACCGCCACCACCGTCGTCTTCAAGCTCGGCGGGGCGAGATCGCCGCCGCCGTTCCGTCGTCACCAAGCCGTCCCCGAGCCCACTAGCCTGCTCTGCGAGTTTACCGTGAGCACCGGAATTTTTCCCCCCTCTTCCCTGCCTCGTTTGCACCGCGTAGCTATCAAATCCGCCGGAGCCGCGAGCTTACCACCGCCGGCGATGTCGCCGCCGCCGCGCTAGTCACTGGAGCTCGTGTCCGAGCACTCCATCGTGCTCAGCACGCTTCCAGTAGCACATATCACCCCACCACCGTCCTCCCCGTGCACCCCAACGCAATCCCGTGCACAACCGAACTCCAGCGGCCGCAAAAGAGCACGCCGCCGTCGATCTAAGTCGTCTCCGGCGACCCCACTAGCACCAGACGACGCGGACGAGGCTCGGGGTTCCAACGGTGCCATCCGCGCCTCGAACCGTGGCCTGTGCTGCGATTCCGCGCATCGCCGCCGTCTCGGACCTCGCCGGCGGTTAGTCGCCGGCAGGTTTGACCGAGTTGACCAGGGTTTGACCCCCCCTGGGTCATTAACATGTGGGCCCGAGGCCCTGCTAATTTAGTTTAGATGCTAATTAAATTTTAGCTTACCCACTGGCTCGCTGACTGTGGGCCCCAGCCCTTCTAATTACTTTAGTTAAGGGTTAACTAAACCCTGGTTAGTGCTGAGTCAATGACAGGTGGACCCCACTGGTCAGTTTGACCCGGACCAGCCCCTGTTGACTCTGCTGAGGTCAGCATGACGCCATGCTGACGCAATATTCCTTTTCTGGAATTTAGTTTATTTTATAAATAATCAGGAAATTCCAGAAATAGCTAAAACTTCAATAAATCATAGAAAATTAACCGTAACTCCAAATGAAATAATTTATATATGAAAAATTATCAGAAAAATCCAATCTATCCATCTGTACCATTTTCATGCATGTTTGAACAATGTTTGTCCTCTGTTTTGGACAAAACAAATAAAGGGCATTTAAATAATCATATATGGAGTTGGAATTTGAATCATGTATTCAAACCAACTTCATTTAAATCATAGCTAGGTGCATTAGCCCAAAACACATTCATATTGCCATGTCATAGCATGCATCATATTGTGCATTGCATTGATCGTGTTTCTTCTGTGTTTGCCGGTGTTGTTCCCCCCTCGGTAGACGTTGTTCCGACGATTGTGATCGTTGACACTGATGAAGACTCAATGCTATCTTCAGAAGTGCCAGGCAAGCAAAACCCCCTTGTTCATTCCGATACAATCCTACTCTCTCGCTCCTGCTCTCTTTTACTGCATTAGGACAACACCGATTCATCTGTTACTTGCTGCGGTAGCTGAACCCCTTTATCCTTTGCATGACCTGTCATTGCCACAGTAAATAGATGAAACCCACTAGCATGAGTAGGAGTTGTTTGAGCCCTGTTGTGCCTACTCATTCATGCTTGTTTGTCATGCCTGCTACTGCTTAGAGTTGAGTCAGGTCTGATTCATCGGGGATGAATCAGAGGTGTGTGAACATGTCCTACTGTGTGTGAGCTAAGTGTGTGAACACGATTTGGTAAAGGTAGCGGTGAGAGGCCATGTAGGAGTACATGGTGGGTTGTCTCATTGCAGCCGTCCTCAGGAACTGAGTTCTGTGTTTGTGATCCATGACCAGTTACTACCACACATTGGGTTCCGGTAACTCGACCCCTCTCGACTTATTAATCAACATGATCTCTGTCCAGGAGTTGCAACTAGTTTCTGGTGTTTGTAGGTAGTGTTAGTAGTCTACCAAGTGGCACCCGGTACAGGTGGGCTTGGGACAGACTAGGCACAGTGGCACGGTGTACCAAGTGGCACCCGGATGGTGGGCTTGGGAACCCTGCTCACATCGTTTGGGGCCGTGAGCGACACCCCGGCCGGATCTCCTTGCGGATGGAACCCGAATAGGCGATAAACCTGGACTAGAGACTTGTTCGGTTAGTCAGGTCGTGGCCGACTCCCTCGCCCGGCTTCCGCTTGAAGGTTGCCGAGGTACATGACGTGTACAGGGCGATAAGTGGCGAGAGCGTGTGTGAAGAAGTACACCCCTGCAGGGTTATCATTATCTATTCGAATAGCCGGATTCCTCGGATATGGAAACTTGGACCCCTTGCATAGTTCATAGACAAGTGAAAGTGGATACTCTAAAATACGCAAGATAAGCGTGAGTGCTATGGATGGCGTTCTCGTAGGGAGACGGGAGCGGATCCATAGTGGTGTATTGATATGGTGAATATGTGGACTCGTGTGCGCCACCTCAAAAGAGTTACATTGCAGTCGTAGTTCAGGATAGCCACCGAGTCAAAGCTGGCTTGCTGCAGTTAAACCCCACCATCCCCTTTGTTGATAATGATGCATATGTAGTTAGTTCTGATGTAAGTCTTGCTGGGTACATTTGTACTCACGTTTGCCTATTTATGTTTTTGCAGAGAGACTTCAGTCTCACTAGTAGTTCCGCGTGGACTTCGACGTTTAGCTTGTTACCTCAGCTACGATCTTGTGCCCTCGGCAGGATCTGGTAGATAGTCAGGCTTCTCAGCCTTTTTCATTTATAGTTGTCTGTACTCAGACATGTTAAGCTTCCGCATGTGCTTTGACTTGTATGCTCTGATTGTTGGGTCATGAGACCCATGTTTGTAATATCTCGCTCCTCGGAGCCTATTGAATAAATACTTGAGTCGTAGAGTCATGTTGTGATGCCATGTTGTATTTGCACATATCGAGCATATTGTGTGTATGTTATTGAAATGCTTGGTATGTGTGGGATCTGACTATCTAGTTGTTTATCCTTAGTAGCCTCTCTTACCGGGAAATGTCTCCTAGTGTTTCCACTGAGCCATGGTAGCTTGCTACTGCTCCGGAACACTTAGGCTGGCCGGCATGTGTCCTTCTTCGTTCCTGTGTCTGTCCCTTCGGGGAAATGTCACGCGATGAATACCGGAGTCCTGTTAGCCCGCTACAGCCCGGTTCACCGGAGTCCTGCTAGCCCAGTGCTACAGCCTGGATTCACTCGCTGATGACCGACACGTTCGATGCTGGGTCATGGATGCCTGTCCCTGTAAGTTAGTGCCACTTTGGGTTTACGACTAGCCATGTCAGCCCGGGCTCCTTATCATATGGATGCTAGCGACACTATCATATACGTGTGCCAAAAGGCGCAAACGGTCCCGGGCAAAGGTAAGGCGACACCCGTGGGAATACCGTGCGTGAGGCCGCAAAGTGATATGAGGTGTTACATGCTAGATCGATGTGGCATTGAGTCGGGGTCCTGACAGCGTTGGTATCAGAGCTTGACTGCCTGTAGGATTACCAAGCCAAACTGGTCGAAGTTGAGTCTAGAAATTCTTTAGTTATATAAGGGAATTGATTGTGGGATGGGAACGTAAGGCTCTTTTTACTCCTTATACCTTATGCCTTCTGATCTGAGTCATCTTATCCTTCCTACGGGGTTAAGAACTAGGCTTTCTCCTCTTTCTATCAGGATCACGTGTTACTAATCCGTAGACTTATAAGATTGTTGGATTTAAGTCTCAGTTCAGTTCCTACTACTTCTGTATGTTAACTGTTGATCTCGAAACCTTGATATTGTGCTTCTGAGTGGTTATGCCACCCTTTTGTGAATGTCTCAAATCTTTTCTGAGCATTTACAGCCGTTATGTTGTCCGAGTCATCCCAGGTTTCTAAATAGTTTGAAGCAATTTGCAAATTCCTTCCTCCCGTTTCGATGTTCCTTTGGGCCAGATTAACCACACTAATCGGTGAGTTGAGGTACTTTATTGCCTTGACATATATGTTGGAGCTGGTATTATGACCCTAGGTGTCTTAGGGGATCATCTAGTAATTTAGCCATGATTTGTGTCCCAGTGTGATGATTCTGGCCTTTATCCTCGAAAGCATCCCGTGATGCCACTTAGTAGTAGGTATTCTACTCCTGGGTTTTGAACCCGAGATTCACCCTACTTGCTTCATGTTGATAGTTTTGCTCGTTCCTTTAGGTTATTAGTAACCTTTGCATTAGTCCTCGATGTTCGTGGTATTTCCTTCTTCCAAATACTATGAACCGTTTATGGCAGATGTTCCTCGCTGATCGAAAGATCACAATCAGAGTGCTCTCGATGGGTTCTCGATTCTATATTGTGACTCTGCCAGTTCTACCTTTCTGCATGGGTTATCCGGAAGAAATATGTTGAATTCGTTAGACATGCTAGTCCACGCATCCACAACTCGGAAAATCATATGTTCCTTTGAGTTGTCCCTCTTTAGTTGTTTTCTGGCCCTCGTCTATCAATTGATAGTCAAGAGTATGTGTGCAATCGTTCATCGATACCTATTACTCTTGTGGTCCATCAAGCCATTCTATTCCGGAATGACTAGGAGAAATGAACTCCAGTACCTCATCCATATCTAGGATTGGGTCAAAGTAGTCATACTCCGCAGACCAAAATGCCAATCCAACTTTTGTTCTGTTCTACCTTGAGGTATTACCATCTTTATATCAAGAATATCATTGGAATTGCACACCCTCTTATGAATTCTTGTTGCAGTGATACTTCTTGCCATCATTATTCATTCTCGGCTTCCATGTTGTTGCAACCGGAATGCCGAAAGGTGAACTATGATGTGTGAAATCAGTACCCCTAGCAACTAGTTGCTTGGTAGTAAATGGACAATATTCTCATTCTTAGCATGTTGGTTATTGAATCACCATTCTAAGATAGATTGTGCTACCTAGTCCTTATTTCGGTGCACCCTTCAATTGATGAGTTAGGATCTTGTCAAGTCCTCACTCATTTGATCATATCGTCTTGCCTCAAAAGCGAGATTGTTCTCGAGCTTAGTAACATACCGGTGGTTCGTGATTTTCCGAATATCTTCTCGGAAGTATTACCAGGTTGTCCCCTGACTGTTATGTTGAGCTCGTGATCAAGTTGGTTTCTTGTGAACCACCCTCTCTCCAAGAATCGGTGTTGGATACCCTGAGCTAGTTGGTTAAGCTAAACAGCAACTTGGAGAGTTGGAAGATAAAAGCTTGTCTGACTTAGTTCATGTTAAGGGATATCTTTCCGTGTATGTGTGTATGTTGAAGAAAGATGATATCTTCATCGATTGGTCCCTGTGATCAGTTGTTGGACCTATTATCTTATAAAAACTTTGATTTGAGTATGGGCTATCGTCAAATCAAATCAGAACCAACGATGTTCGTAATGTTGTCTTACTCATGGTTATCCCTCGAGCATACACCATTACATCTTTTGGGTCTGACCAATGCTATGTCCTTGTTCACATAATTATGGAATTCCATTTATATGGTCATCCCGATGAATTGTTGTTAAGCCATCAGCAACATATTTAACCTCTCCATAATTGTGTTGAACATCCAGCTAGTATTGGAAACTTTTCTAAGCATTATCTTCATGACCCGCTCATGGAGCATATGTCCGGATGAAAGATGTGACTTTCTCTAATTCACGTGCACTTGGTGTAAGTTGCCGCCGTGTATCCGAGAAAGATTGTTTTTGCTTCCTTGGAATCATCCCAAGTCAGTCATGCATGTGTGAAGTATACATTGGATTGTGAGATTAGCTACCTCCATTCTATATGTGTCCCGAGCACACCAAGCCACTGATTGTTTTGTTCAAGGAGAAGAAGTTCCTTCTTAAGAGTATACCTTATGCAAGGACTTCGATATCCTCGATGATGGTTTTCCCCCGGAACTCGGTAGTGTTTTATTATAAGACTACCATGTGTTCATGTTTGTCTGTGACAGCGCGTTCACACGTGTGTAGCAGAACCAGCTCATGTTTTGGAGCTTGCTATCGTAGTTCATTTCCCGAGAATCTCGCAACGTCATCTCGTCGAATTGTGTTGCAAACTTTCTTTTTCTTCCTAGACTCGATGAGTCTGGAATATCCTGACACCAACCAGATCTGAATCTCAGGCAGATATGATGGTTGGAACATTTCCCAAGAACTATAATATTGGTCCCTCGATAACCGGTAAGGTGGATGTCATGGCCAACACACCCAGCCGGAAGACCCATTATTGTAGTATCTTGATTAAGGAGGTTGGCCACCTCCCCATAAGGATTTCGTAGGATTTACTCCCTAGTTGTTCCTTATGGATTTTTGTGTTCCTGAAGTCCGACCTTTACTTGATGTTCTAGATATCAAACCATCTCAATAAATGGATTACACTAGCACATCAAGGAGAACATTAGAAGCGGAGTGCTATTTGTCTCTCGGTCGATCATCCAGATTCTATTTCCTTGGCCCCGCCAAGGGTGAAATCTGAGAAAGTGTTATCTTTCTTTGCATCTGCATCATCCATCATCATTCATCATGGTAGCAAGTTGTGTTGCCAGGATCCTTGACACGGATATTGGTAAAATCTTGATGATTATGGAAATGCTCAAGTTCTTGAGAGCACGCGCAAGTGCTAGGTTTGATCATCGGCATTAACTGTATAGCGCTCTCAGTTTCCTCGGCAATGCTATGACCTTTTCAAACAGTGAATTCACTCTCTATTGTTGGGTTCTTCCCCAGTTACCAGAATCATTCCCATCATTTGCATTTTGTTCCTAGCTAGCACCGCCAATGTGCCATTCTACCATGGGTCTCTTCCATTTCCGGTGGTAAGCAAATTCATCCATTACGTTGTCTTCAACAAGGTAATCCACATCATCCAAGTCCGAGTATGCCATTCTACCGACCCCCTCCAAACGATCGCTTGAGAATTGCCTTAGGCTGGTATAAAGGTTTTCAATGATCTCTGAATCAAAGGTAATTCTTTTTTCCACTTAAGGTAATAATCTACGAATCACCCTCCTCCAGGATGTTCCGCTGTGGCATCATGGCAACTCAACTCCTCGCTACGTTGACAACCGTTCACCATCCTTTTAAGTGTGGAATTGTTGTCTACCTAGTGAACCTTCGACATCTGTTCCACTCCATTCATTTGGACGAATGTTTCGTGTCTCAGCTCGAGAGAGGTAGCTATGTCTCATTCCGTGAGTAATCCTGAGTTGTTCGATCTTTGAGAAGATCGACCCTTCTAGAGTCTCCTTCTTCTCTCCATGTCATATTGGCAGGATTTCTCAGAGCAAGACTTCAAGATAAAGATGGTGATTGAATCAACGTTCATTTGACGTGCTACCTGGATCGTGAAGATTATACTAGTTTGCGTTTCCCCTTCATCTTACCCTACGATTGAATCTCGAGACGAGATTCTTGTTTAGTGGGGGTGAGTTGTCACATCCCTAGCTTCTGGTGCTACCTGGTGTTTGCATCATGTTTAAATTTTTGAAACTTGAACTGAGGAAATTTGGAAGCCTCAAAAACTTAAATAAAAGAAGGGCAAAAACCCTAAAATCTCATTCATTGTTCCAAAATGCTCTTCTTAGATGTTTAATATTTTTGGCAAGGGTTTTGATCCAAACCAAAAATAATGAACATTTTAAAGGATTTATTTTGGGACTTTGAATTTAAATCATTAGCTATTTGAATTTGAATTATATTCATATAATTAGAATATAATTTCAAATACCCCTGAAATATTTTATGAGCTTTTGGAAAAGTCCATCTAGCAAAATAAAAATATTCAGAGGAGTTTTTGGCATTGTTTGAATTATTTTAAATTCAAAACAGTGGCAAAACAAATTAAAAAATAGAAAACAGAACAGAAATATAAAAAAAGAGCAGAACTTACTTGGCGCTTACCTGTCCAGCCTGGCGGCCCAGCACTGTAGCTGGCTGGCCCAGCCCACTTACCTCCTCGCTCGTCGTCTTCCTCCTGCCAGTAGGCAGGAGCGAACACACGCGCGCACCGCGGAGCCGTCCACCTCCTGCTTCGCGCTGGAGGCCGCCCTTCGTCCTAATCCGCGCCACGGAGACGCCCAGCACCTTCCCCCTCACTCCCCCAAACCCTCTGGTGCCTCTCCCCTCTCCCACCGAGCTCATTCCCCTCCTCTGCTCTTCCTCCCTCTCGTCACCGAACGCGCCTGCCGCCGCTGACTTGCACCACCGCGGCCATGGCCTCTCCCTCGTCCCCTTGAGCAGCCCGGAGGCTCCGCCTCGATGCCCTCGCCCTCTCCACCGAGTCACACCACGCCAGGTACCCGGGAACACCGCCACCACCGTCGTCTTCAAGCTCGGCGGGGCGAGATCGCCGCCGACGTTCCGCCGTCACCAAGCCGTCCCCGAGCCCACTAGCCTGCTCTGCGAGTTTACCGTGAGCACCGGAATTTTTCCCCCTCTTCCCTGCCTCGTTTGCACCGCGTAGCTATCGAATCCGCCGGAGCCACGAGCTTACCACCGCCGGCGATGTCGCCGCCGCAGCGCTAGTCACTGGAGCTCGTGTCCGAGCACTCCATCATGCTCAGCACGCTTCCAGTAGCACATATCACCCCACCACCGTCCTCCTCGTGCACCCCAACGCAATCCCGTGCACAACCGAACTCCAGCGGCCGCAAAAGAGCACGCCGCCGTCGATCTAAGTTGTCTCCGGCGACCCCACTAGCACCAGACGACGCGGACGAGGCTCGGGGTTCCAACGGTGCCATCCGCGCCTCGAATCGTGGCCTGTGTTGCGATTCCGCGCATCGCCGCCGTCTCGGACCTCGCCGGCGGTTAGTCGCCGGCAGGTTTGACCGAGTTGACTAGGGTTTGACCCCCCCTGGGTCATTAACATGTGGGCCCGAGGCCCTGCTAATTTAGTTTAGATGCTAATTAAATTTTAGCTTACCCACTGGCTCGCTGACTGTGGGCCCTAGCCCTTCTAATTACTTTAGTTAAGGGTTAACTAAACCCTGGTTAGCGCTGAGTCAATGACAGGTGGACCCCACTGGTCAGTTTGACCCGGACCAGCCCCTGTTGACTCTGCTGAGGTTAGCATGACGCCATGCTGACACAATATTCCTTTTCTGGAATTTAGTTTATTTTATAAATAATCAGGAAATTCCAGAAATAGCTAGAACTTCAATAAATCATAGAAAATTAACCGTAACTCCAAATGAAATAATTTATATATGAAAAATTATCAGAAAAATCCAATCTATCCATCTGTGCCATTTTCATGCATGTTTGAACAATGTTTGTCCTCTGTTTTGGACAAAACAAATAAAGGGCATTTAAATAATCATATATGGAGTTGGAATTTGAATCATGTATTCAAACCAACTTCATTTAAATCATAGCTAGGTGCATTAGCCCAAAACACATTCATATTGCCATGTCATAGCATGCATCATATTGTGCATTGCATTGATCGTGTTTCTTCTGTGTTTGCCGGTGTTGTTCCCCCCCGGTAGACGTTGTTCCGATGTTGTGATCGTTGACACTGATGAAGACTCAATGCTATCTTCAGAAGTGCCAGGCAAGCAAAAACCCCCTTGTTCATTTCGGTACAATCCTACTCTCTCGCTCCTGCTCTCTTTTACTGCATTAGGACAACACCGATTCATCTGTTACTTGCTGCGGTAGCTGAACCCCTTTATCCTTTGCATGACCTGTCATTGCCACAGTAAATAGATGAAACCCACTAGCATGAGTAGGAGTTGTTTGAGCCCTGTTGTGCCTACTCATTCATGTTTGTTTGTCATGCCTGCTACTGCTTAGAGTTGAGTCAGGTCTGATTCATCGGGGATGAATCAGAGGTGTGTGAACATGTCCTACTGTGTGTGAGCTAAGTGTGTGAACACGATTTGGTAAAGGTAGCGGTGAGAGGCCATGTAGGAGTACATGGTGGGTTGTCTCATTGCAGCCGTCCTCAGGAACTGAGTTCTGTGTTTGTGATCCATGACCAGTTACTACCACACATTGGGTTCCGGTAACTCGACCCCTCTCGACTTATTAATCAACATGATCTCTGTCCAGGAGTTGCAACTAGTTTCTGGTGTTTGTAGGTAGTGTTAGTAGTCTACCAAGTGGCACCCGGTACAGGTGGGCTTGGGACAGACTAGGCACAGTGGCACGGTGTACCAAGTGGCACCCGGATGGTGGGCTTGGGAACCCTGCTCACATCGTTTGGGGCCGTGAGCGACACCCCGGCCGGATCTCCTTGCGGATGGAACCCGAATAGGCGATAAACCTGGACTAGAGACTTGTTCGGTTAGTCAGGTCGTGGCCGACTCCCTCGCCCGGCTTCCGCTTGAAGGTTGCCGAGGTACATGACGTGTACAGGGCGATAAGTGGCGAAAGCGTGTGTGAAGAAGTACACCCCTGCAGGGTTATCATTATCTATTCGAATAGCCGGATTCCTCGGATATGGAAACTTGGACCCCTTGCATAGTTCATAGACAAGTGAAAGTGGATACTCTAAAATACGCAAGATAAGCGTGAGTGCTATGGATGGCGTTCTCGTAGGGAGACGGGAGCGGATCCATAGTGGTGTATTGATATGGTGAATATGTGGACTCGTGTGCGCCACCTCAAAAGAGTTACTTGCAGTCGTAGTTCAGGATAGCCACCGAGTCAAAGCTGGCTTGCTGCAGTTAAACCCCACCATCCCCTTGTTGATAATGATGCATATGTAGTTAGTTCTGATGTAAGTCTTGCTGGGTACATTTGTACTCACGTTTGCCTATTTTATGTTTTTGCAGAGAGACTTCAGTCTCACTAGTAGTTCCGCTGGACTTCGACGTTTAGCTTGTTACCTCAGCTACGATCTTGTGCCCTCGGCAGGATCTGGTAGATAGTCAGGCTTCTCAGCCTTTTTCATTTATAGTTGTCTGTACTCAGACATGTTAAGCTTCCGCATGTGCTTTGACTTGTATGCTCTGATTGTTGGGTCATGAGACCCATGTTTGTAATATCTCGCTCCTCGGAGCCTATTGAATAAATACTTGAGTCGTAGAGTCATGTTGTGATGCCATGTTGTATTTGCACATATCGAGCATATTGTGTGTATGTTATTGAAATGCTTGGTATGTGTGGGATCTGACTATCTAGTTGTTTATCCTTAGTAGCCTCTCTTACCGGGAAATGTCTCCTAGTGTTTCCACTGAGCCATGGTAGCTTGCTACTGCTCCGGAACACTTAGGCTGGCCGGCATGTGTCCTTCTTCGTTCCTGTGTCTGTCCCTTCGGGGAAATGTCACGCGATGAATACCGGAGTCCTGTTAGCCCGCTACAGCCCGGTTCACCGGAGTCCTGCTAGCCCAGTGCTACAGCCTGGATTCACTCGCTGATGACCGACACGTTCGATGTTGGGTCATGGATGCCTGTCCCTGTAAGTTTGTGCCACTTTGGGTTTACGACTAGCCATGTCAGCCCGGGCTCCTTATCATATGGATGCTAGCGACACTATCATATACGTGTGCCCAAAAGACGCAAACGGTCCCGGGCAAAGGTAAGGCGACACCCATGGGAATACCGTGCGTGAGGCCGCAAAGTGATATGAGGTGTTACATGCTAGATCGATGTGGCATTGATTCGGGGTCCTGACACTCGGCAAACACACCGCAAAAGAGTATTACATCGAATAGATCTCCAAGAACATCGAGGAGAACTTTGTATTGAGAATCAAAGAGAGAGAACAAGCCATCTAGCTAATAACTATAGACCTGAAGGTCTGTGGTAAACTATCACGCTTCATCGGATAGGGTATGGTGTTGATGTAGAAGCCCTCCATGATCGATTCTCCCTCCGGCATATCGCCGGAAGAGGCCCCAAGATGGGATCTCACGGGTACAGAAGGTTGTGGCGGTGGAAAAGTGGTTTCTTGGCTCTCTGCGATCGATCTAGGGTATAAGAGTATATATAGGTGAAAGAAGTACGTCGGTGGAGCTACGAGGGGCCCACGAGGGTGGGGGCGCGCCCTCCTGCCTCGTGGCCGCCTCGTGGCGTTCCATACTTCACCTCCAAGTCTCCTGGTTTGCTTTCGGTCCAAGAAAGATCATCACGAAGGTTTCATTCCATTTGGTATTCCTTTTCTGTGAAACTCTAAAATAGGCAAAAAAAACAGAAACTGGCACTGGGCCTCCGATTAATAGGTTAGTCCCAAAAATAATATAAAAGAGCATATTAAAGCCCATTAAACATCCAAAACACATACTATAATAGCATGGAATAATCAAAAATTATAGATACGTTGGAGACGTATCAAGCATCCCCAAGCTTAATTCCTGCTCGTCCTCGAGTAGGTAAATGATAAAAACAGAATTTTTGATGTGGAATGCTACCTAACGTAATTATCAATGTAATTTTCTTTATTGTGGCATGAATGTTCAGATCCGAAAGATTCAAGACAAAAGTTTAATATTGACATAAAAGTAATAATACTTCAAGCATACTAACAAAGTAATCATGTCTTCTCAAAATAACTTGGCCAAAGAATGTTCATCCCTACAAAATCATATAGTTTGGCTATGCTCCATCTTCGTCACTCAAAATATTCAAATCATGCACAACCCTGCTGACAAGCCAAACAATTGTTTCATACTTTAGTATTCTCAAACTTTTTCAACTTTCACGCAATACATGAGCGTGAGTCATGGACATATCACTATAGGTGGAATAGAATGGTGGTTGTGGAGAAGACAAAAGGAGGAAGATGGTCTCACATCAACTAGGCGTATTGATGGGCTATGGAGATGCCCATCAATAGATATCAATGTGAGTGAGTAGGGATTGCCATGCAACAGATGCACTAGAGCTATAAATGTATGAAAGCTCAACAAAAGAAACTAAGTGGGTGTGCATCCAATTTGCTTGCTCACGAAGACCTAGGGAATTTTGAGGAAGCCCATCATTGGAATATACAAGCCAAGTTCTATATTGTAAAATTCCCACTAGTATATGAAAGTGACAAAATAAGAGACTCTCTATCATGAAGATCATGGTGCTACTTTGAAGCACAAGTGTGGAAAAAGGATAGTAGCATTGTCCCTTCTCTCTTTTTCTCTCTTTTTTTGGGCCTTCTCTTTTTTCTTTGGACTTTCTCTTTTTTTCCTCACATGGGACAATGCTCTAGTAATGATGATCATCACACTTTTATTTACTTACAACTAAAGAATTACAACTCAAGAATATGACTCTATATGAATGCCTCCGGCGGTGTACCGGGATGTGCAATGAATCAAGAGTGACATGTATGAAAAAATTTATGAATGGTGGCTTTGCCACAAATATGATGTCAACTACATGATCATGCAAAGCAATATGACAATGATGAAGCGTGTCATAATAAACAAAATGGTGGAAAGTTGCATGGGAATATATCTCCGAATGGCTATGGAAATGCCATAATAGGTAGGTATGGTGGCTGTTTTGAGGAAGGTAAATGGTGGGTTTATGATACCGGCGAAAGTTGCTTGGTACTAGAGAGGCTAGCAACGGTGGAAGGGTGAGAGTGCGTATAATCCATGGACTCAACATTAGTCATAAAGAACTCACATACTTATTCCAAAAATCTACAAGTCATCAAAACCAAGCACTACGCGCATGCTCCTAGGGGTTAGATTGGTAGGAAAAGACCATCGCTCGTCCCCGACTGCCACTCATAAGGAAGACAATCAAAGAAACACCTCATGCTTCAAATTTGTTACACAACGATTACCATACGTGCATGCTACGGGACTTGCAAATCTCAACACAAGTATTTCTCAAATTCACAACTACTCAACTAGCATGACTCTAATATCACCATCCTCATGTCTCAAAACAATCATCAAGTATCAAACTTCTCATAGTATTCAACGCACTTTATATGAAAGTTTTATTATACCCATCTTGGATGCCCATCATATTATTACTAGTTTTATAGCCAAAGTAAATTACCATGCTGTTCTAAAAGACTCCCAAAATAATATAAGTGAAGCATGAGAGATCAATAATTTCTATAAAATAAAACCGCCACCATGCTCTAAAAAGATACTCCCTCCGTTCCATATTAGTTGTCGCTCAAACGGATGTATCTAGCACTGAAATACCTCTAGATACATCCATTTCAGAGACAAGTAATTCCAAACAGAGGGAGTATAAGTGAAGCACTAGAGCAAAATTATCTAGCTCAAAAGATATAAGTGGAGCACATAGAGTATTCCAATAAATTCCAATTCATGCGTGTCTCTCCAAAAAGGTGTGTACAGCAAGGATGATTATGGTAAACTAAAAAGCAAAGTCTCAAATCATACAAGAAGCTCCAAGCAGAACACATATCATGTGGTGAATAATATAGCCTCAAGTAAAGTTACCGATAGACGAAGACGAAAGAGGGGATGCCTTCCGGGGCATCCCCAAGCTTAGGCTTTTGGTTGTCCTTGAATTTTACCTTGGGGTGCCTTGGGCATACCCAAGCTTAGGCTCTTGCCACTCCTTATTCCAAAATCCATCAAATCTTTACCCAAAAACTTGAAAACTTCACAACACAAAACTTCAACCGAAAATCTCATGTGCTCCATTAGTATAAGAAAATAAACCACCACTTTAAGGTATTGTAATGAACTCATTCTTTATTTATATTGGTGTTAAACCTACTATATTCCAACTTCTCTATGTTTCATACCCCGAGACTACTCATAGATTCATCAAAATAAGCAAACAACACACGAAAAACAGAATCTGTCAAAAACAGAACATTCTTTAGCAATCTAGAGGTTTCGAATACTTCTGTAACTCCAACAATTCTGAAAAATTAGGACGACGAGGATAAAAAGTATATTTATCTACTGCAGTTGGAATTGGTATTTTCTCGCTCTCTGCTAAAAAATGATAACTATTTTCATCAGCGCATACTTTCTATTTTTATCAGCAAGATTAAACAACAATCACCCAAGAAGATCCTAAAGGCTTTACTTGGCACAAAAACTAATTAAAACATTAAAAACACAATCATAGCATAACCTAGATGAATTATCTATTACTAAATAGGAGCAAAAAGCAAAGAACAAAAATAAAATTGGGTTGCCTCCCAGCAAGCGCTTATTGTTTAACGCCCCTAGGTAGGCATTGAGGTTTCAATGATGCTCACATGAAAGACAAAAATTGAAGCACAAAGAGAGCATCATAAAACATGTGACAAACACACTTAAGTCTAACATACTTCCTATGCATAGGCATCTTATAAGCAAAAAAATTATCAAGGCAAGCAAAAACTAGTATATGCAAGTAAGAAGAAAGGAACAATAGCAATCTCCACATAACGAGAGGTAATTTAGCAACATGAAAATTTCTACAACCATATTTCCCTCTCTCATAATAATTACATGTAGGATCATAATCAATTTCAACAATATAACTATCATATAAAATTTTCTCTTAATGATCCACATGCATGCAAAGTTGACACTCTTCTGAAATAGTGGGATTATCATAAAATAAAGTCTTGACCTCTCTGAACCCACTTTTATCAAAAACTTCATAAGATTGAACATTATCCAAATATGTGGGATCTAAAGTTGACACTCTTCCAAACCCACTTTCAGTATTATTGCAAACATTATTATCAATATCATATTCAGCATGGGGCTTAAATAAGTTTTCAAGATCATAAGAAGAATCACCACTGGTATGCGTCGGTCCTAAACAAACGGTTTAAACCCCTTTCCTCCACAACATTCGGAACCGTCGCCAAGTGAGTGTGTGTGATAGGGTGTCCTTCCCACACGACCTAGAAATTGTCGGGGATAGGCCCTCCTGGGACCCAGGCTGGGGCCGTGTGTGATCGGGTGAGGGATCAAAACCCAATCATTTCCGTAGGTATGTACATCCCACACGGTAATCCAAGAAAATCATTTCCTTAGGTATGTACATCCGACACGGTGAATCCCAGAAAAACATTTCCGTTCGTATGTATATCACACATAGTCAATCCAAGGAATGTGTTTCCATTCTTATGTACATCCCACACACAGTCAATCCAGGGAACCCGTTTCCGTATGGACGTACACCCCACACAGTTTTATGTGTAGGCTCGTGTGTGAAATGTGTAACTATCACACACGGTTTGCCATGGTTAACTGTTTGCTTTTATCAACTATATGACACATGATTTGATGAAGAAAACTGTGTGGCATTGGGCTAACCATCGCAAGCTCTTTTACTGCTACAACCGTTTGCAAAGGTCCATGACACATTTAGTAGGTTTATTTGTTTATAATTAATAATTCCAATATTACGCAAATTCATATTTCATATCGAACAACTGTTTGCCAATTTCAAATCAGACACATAAATATATTATAATATCACATTACTGTAGCTACATGAAAACAGTGTGTGGGAGCTATTGTGGCTCGTCGCCTCCATCTTAATAAATCACAGGGTGAAATACATGGTGGGATTTATGCTACTCGTTTGGCGGCTCACTTTGAGGTTGAGATACGCCCTCATGATTTCCCTCTGACCAAAGTTTACCTAGACCGTGCAGCCATGGATCACCACCATTTTACTAATATCAAATCTCCTCAAATCCCTATTCCGTATAACCTGGTTTTTAGTGTGAGGACTCGTGATGTTATTCCATTGCCTACTCCTGTCTTGTTTGATTCTGTTGCCAGGGGCGGATATAGGATTATGCCAGCAGATATCATCGCCTACCGGAATGCTCTGGCTACTGCTGAGGCAGCACACGAGGCACCTCCGCAGTGGGATGAGTGGATGCCCGCTCTTCAGGATAACTAATACCCTCCAGGCTACTAATCGACTACCCAGTTAGGCCAAAAGCCTAAGCTTGGGGGAGTATGTGTCTTTCACCGACATTACATACATGTCCACTTATTTCATTTGTCGGTGCTCACACTTTTTCATTGTATCATCCATGCTTAGATTTATTTTCTTGCTTTCTTCTTGTGTGTTCGAAAAACTTTAGAAAAGCAAAACAAATTAGTCGTAGTTAATTTACTTTCTACGCATGCTTAGTAGTAGTACTAAAAAGAAAATCCAAAAAGATTCCCTTATTATTCTTTTGCTTGTTGGGAGCTTTTCCGTGTAAATAGTTTTTCTCATTTTTTCTTTTCCCTTTTATTTGCTTGTTGAAGAAAACCAAAAACTCCAAAATATTTCAGTGTGTTTCTCTGAAATTCTTTTTTTTTATTTGAGTTTTATTGAGGAGAAGACCACGATGAAAATGTTGAGTGGCTCTCATATGAATAATTGTTGAACTAATAAAGAGCCCATTTTACCTTGTCTTCTCCTGTTGAATAAAATGTTTGCAGATTACAGCTTAGTCCATGGCACTCTTGCACTATTATTATTTTCATATCATTCGGTCGTGCAAGTGAAAGGCAATAATGACGACATTCGCTGAACTGGCCTTGGCAAAGAGAAACTGGTATGAACTTGACTTGTCTTGTCTGTGTAAATATGTTTAACCTAGCGTCCATGATTCAGCCTATTATGATTAAACATGTTTGCAATGACGATTAGATATTATACTTTCTCATGCCATGCATAAGTAGCTGGGAGTTAATAATGATTTAGCTTGGATATCAACATAGCATTAAAATGATTGTGATGTAGTATAATGATACAGTATCCTCCTCTGAATGTTCAAGTGGCTTGACTTGGTACATGTTCATGCATGTACTTGAATCAAAACCAACATAGCCTCTATAATATTTATGTTCATGGTGTTCATAGCCTACTCATGCTAGTGTCCAATGTTACTTATGCATAATGCATGGTTATGATTGTTGTTGCTCTCTAGCTGGCTGCTTCTCCATCTTAATTGCTAGCCTTCGCCTGTACTAAGTGGGAACTCTGCTTGTACATAAAAAACCTTGAACCCAAAGTTATTCCAGATGAGTCCACCATGCATACCTATATACGGTATTACCCTGCCGTCCTAAGTAAATTTGCATGTGCCACCTCTAAAAACTTCTAAAAAAATTATCCGTTTTGTGTGCCTGGATCGTTCATGGAACGATAGGAGGTGGTTGATATCTTCCGTGCTAAGCAGGTTATTCTTAGGTCGAGTGTTTATTCACTCGCCATTGCATGAGAAAATGGGCGGTAATAGGGATGCCCAGTCCCAAAATGCAAACATGAAAAAGAGTTCATCTCTGAAATAATGAAACAAAAACTCCCAATGGAGTCAAAACCTTTAATTTTACCGCTTGGGAACCGCCACTAGTGTGCTTAGCATGGAAGATGTTGACAACTGATGGTCGTGAAGTGAATAAGAAGGGTGCATGTCTCAAAATATAATTTATCTTTGTTTTAAAAACTGAGCTCTGGCACCTCTGCAAATCACTGCTTCCCTCTACGAAGGGACTTTCTATTTATTTTTATGTTGTGTCACCACCTTCTAAAACAAGCGCCAGAAACCGAGTAGAGCACAACGGTCATGATTTATGCATTGTGTGTAGCTAATGTTGGGTGCATCATGACTGGATCTTTTCTACCATGAATTACAATGTTTAGTCGCTGCTTGAACTTTTGAGGTGCTCTGCATTTATGTTTTGCAGTCTCGGAAAGGGCTAGCGAGATACCACTATTGTCATATTATATCGTGGTTGTTTTGACAACATGTTGCCATTTGAGATATCTTATTATTGCTCGCTAGGTGATTATGCCATTGATATGAATCATTATAATCTTTAAGTTTTATTGTTGACATGGTTAGTTATAATGTTGGGTGTAACATGGGTGTTGTTTAAGCTTATTTATGCAAACAAGAGCAAAAGAGTTCGTAAAAGTTTTTCTTTCTCACTTTCAATTTATCAACTGAATTGCTTGAGGACAAGCAAAGGTTTAAGCCTGGGGGATTTGATACGTCTCCAACGTACCAACCTTTTCTCACGCTTTTCCTCTTGTTTTGGACTCTAATTTGCATGATTTGTATGAAAATAACCCCGGACTGACGCTGTTTTCAGCAGAACTACAATGGTGTTGTTTTTATGCAGAAATAAAAGTTCTCGGAATGGAACGAAGCTTTTTGAGGATTTTTTATATCAATAATAAGAATTACTAGAGCCAAGACCCACCAGAGAGAGGCCCCTAGGTGGGCACAACCCACCAGGGTGCGCCCTCTCTCCTGGCGCACCCAAGTAGGTTATACCCACCTGGTGACCCCGCTGACGACCCCCTGATACTATAAAATAACATGTTTCCATAAAAAATCAAGGAGAAAGAATTATCGCGATCCATGAGACGGAGCCGCCGCCAAGCCTTGTTCCTCCTCGGGAGGGCAGATCTGGAGTCCATTTGGGGCTCCGGAGAGGGGGATCTTCGTTCTTCATCATCACCAACCCTTCTCCATCACCAATTCCATGATGCTCCCCACCGGGAGTGAGTAATTCCTTCGTAGGCTCGTTGGTCGATGAGGAGTTGGATGAGATTCATCATGTAATCGAGTTAGTTTTGTTACGACTTGATCTCTAGTATCCACCATGTTCTTAGATTGATGTTGCTATGACTTTGCCATGCTTAATGCTTGTCACTTTAGGCTTGGGTGCCATGATTTCAGATCTGAACCGTTTATGAATTCATCATTATATCCATGTTCTAGATCTGATCTTGCAAGTTATAGTCACCTACTACGCGTTATGATCCGGCAACCCCGGAGTGACAATAACCAGGCCCACTCCCGGTGATGATCGTAGTTTGAGGAGTTCATGTATTCACTATGCGTTAATGCTTTGTTCTGGTTCTCTATTAAAAAGAGGCCTTAATATCCCTTAGTTTCCAATATGGACCCCGCTGCCACGGGAGGGTAGGACAAAAGATGTCATGCAAGTTCTTTTAATAAAGCATGTATGACTATTTACGGAATACAAGCCTACATTATATCGATGAACTGGAGCTAGTGTCGTATCGCCCTAGGCTATAACTGTCACATGATGAATATCATCCAACAAGTCATCGATCCAATGCCTATGAACTTTTAATATTGTTTCTGCTAAGTTATTACTGCTATCATCACTGTTACACTTGCTACAAAATTACTGCTATCACCGTTACTATTACTATTTCTACTGATCACTTTGTTGCAGATAATTAATCTCTAGGTGTGGTTGAATTGACAACTCAGCTACTAATACCTTCAAATATTCTTTGGCTCCCCTTGTGTCGAATCTATAAATTTGGGTTGAATGCTTATCCTCGAAAACAGTTGTGATCCCCTATACTTTTGGGTTATCATGCAATAAGAACGATGACATGATGTAGACAAGATCAGTTTATCTATTGCATAGATATAGATCCCATCTTTTTATCCTTAGTAGCAATGATACATACGTGTCGGTTCCCTTTCTATCACTAGGATCAAGCACTGTAAGATCGAACCCACTACCGAGCACCTCTTACCATTGCAAGATAAATAGATCAACTTGGCAAAACAAAACCCAAATATCAGAGAAGAAATACGAGGTTGTAAGAGATCATGCATATAAGAGATCAAAGAAACTCAAATAACTTTCATGGATACAAAAAGATATGACTGATCATAAACTCAAAGTTCATCAGATCCCAACAAACACACCGCAAAAAGAGTTACATCATATGGATCTACAAGAGACCACTGTATTGAGAATCAAGAGAGAGAGAGAGAGAGAGAGAGAGAGAGAGAGAGAGAGAGATGAAGCCATCTAGTTACTAACTACGGACCTGAAGGTCTACAAAGAACTACTCACGCATCATCGGAGAGGCACCAATGGATGTGGTGAACCCCATCAGAGATGGTGTCTAGATTGGATCTGGTGGTTCTAGACTCTGCGGCGGCTGGATGAATATTTCGTCGACTGCCCTAGTGTTTTGGGAATATTTGGGTATTTATAGTGCAAAGAGGCGGTCCGGGGGGTGGGTTGTCCCCTCCTCGGGACTCCCCCTGGGTGCAACCAGGGCCCAACATGTTCCTTCTGGTCCATAAGAAATCTCCGTAAAGTTTCGTGGCATTTGGACTCCGTCTGATATTGATTTTCTGCGATGTAAAAAACACAGAAAAACAGGAACTGTCACTTGGCACTATCTCAATAGGTTAGTACCGAAAATGATATAAAATGACTATAAGATGATTATAAAACATCCAAGATTGATAATATAACAGCATGGAACAATCAAAAATTATAGATACGTTGGAGACGTATCAGCGTGCAACAATGGCTGCAAGGTTATAATCCCTTTCACCGGTGAGAGCAGTACGTATGAGGCTCAAGTCTGGAGCACAAAGCATGCTACGGTCTTGCTTGCCTACTATGCATTTCCTATTAAATAACACAAAGTACTGAATTGCGGGAAAATGAATGCTCTTTATTCCACCTTGAGTCACTCGCCTCCTTTCACCGTAACAAAGGCTCGTCAAGAATGTTTCGAACTCAGCCTTTGGTGGTTCGTCAAACGAACCCCAAAATGGAAGCTTGCCGTGAGAAGCAAAATTCTCTAGTGATATGGTAAATGGACTATCATAAATCATAAACGACACCCAAGACTCACATGGAAAATATTTAAATCCTTTGACAAATGATTCAGTGAGAAGTTGGTGTTGTTCACACTTATCTAAAAGGTAGGGACCGAGACCAGCATTGTGAACATATTGCTCAAATTCCTCCTTAATGCCCACACGCACCATATACTCATCGCAAGGCCATAAGCATGTTTTGGTGGCGGCATCTCGCGTGGAACTTTCACTCGGTTCAACATAAGACCGGCGAGCATAACTGTCACTAGAAGATGCCCCCGAGGATCGTCTCCTTGAAGAACTCCTTCCAAATAATTTCATCATGTCAGCGTACGATTTTCTGGAAAAAAAAATTTTGGGGTGACAAAAATTTGTCAACAAAACTTTATAAAATTGATAGCAACTACTCATAGGGATACATAGAAGCCATAGCAAGCATTCAAACTACTTAGAACACTAAGAATTTAACATGCAAGCACCAAGAGTAGCTAAGTATTCAAAGTATAAACCACTAAAACAAAAACTAATTGGACAAACGGTGGAGTCACATACCAAGCAACAATCCCCCGAAACAGTTTCAGAAATGGAGCTTCTAGCAAAGAGATTGAAATCCACGGGTTTGAGCTCAAGAACACAGGAGAGAGAGCAATGGAGATTTGTTTTCTATAGGTAAGTGATGATGTGGGATGAAGAGGTAACTGAGGGGGCCACGTGGGGACCACAACCCACCAGGGCGCGCCTGGGGGTGCTGGCGCGGCCAGGTGGGTTGTGCCCACCGGGTGCACCTCCCTCTGATTTTTATTGCACCAAAAATTCTCAAATATTCAGAAAAAATTGTGTAAATTTTTAGGGCATTATAAGAACTTTTATTTTTGTGTCATTTTTTATTGCACGGGAAATTCAGAAAATAGACAAAATATGGAATTTTATTTTATTTAACCAATAAAAACAGAAAACAAAAGGTAGGGACAGAAGGTAGTGCTTACTAAATTCATCAACTTCATACTGTTCAAAAATGATGCATTAATAAGGTTGATCAAGTCTTATTAACAAGCACTTTCGATTAGCATGAAACCGAAGAACTACTGTAAATCACTAGGTTACCTCAATGGGGATATGCATTTCCCCAACAATAAGTATTTCATATTTCTTTTTGACAGTAGGTAGAGGTATTTGAAAATTTTCAATAGTGATTGTCGAAGATTTTTCAATAACATTAATACCATTCACTTGGAATTATTTCTTCGGAAAGTGCACCATATGCTCATTGCCATTAATATGAAAAGTGACCTTGCTTTTATTGCAATCAATAATAGCCCCTGCAGTGTTCAAGAAGGGTCTACCAAGTATAATCGACATGTTGTCGTCCTCGGGCATATCAAGTATAACAAAGTCAGTCAAAATAGTAACATTAGCAACAAAAATGGGCACATCCTCACAGATACCGATAGGTATGGCAATTGATTTGTCAGCCATTTGCAAAGATATTTCAGTAGGTGTGATTTTATTCAAGTCAAGTCTTTTATATAAAGAGAAAGGCGCAACACTAACACCTGCTCCTAAATCACACAAAGTAGTTTTCACAGAATTCTTTTTGATAGAGCAAGGTATAGTTGGTATTCCCAGACCTCCAAGTTTTTTAGGTACTCCGTCTTTAAAGGTATAATTAGCAGGCATATTGGAGATTTCAGCTTTCGGTATTTTTCTCTTATTTGTGATGGTGTCTTTCATATACTTTGCATAAGGAGGCATTTTCAAGATATCAGTCAAGCGAGTACGCAAAAAGACTGGCCTCAGCATTTCAGCAAAGCGTTCAAATTCTTCATCATCATTCTTTTTAGTTGACTTAGGTGTAAAAGGCATAGGTTTTTGAACCCACGGTTCTCTTTCTTTACCGTGTTTTCTAGCCACAAAGTCTCTTCTGTCATATTTTTTATTCTTAGCTTGTGGGTTATCAAGATCAACAGGTGGTTCTGTCTCAACATCATTATCTGGTTCTTTATCATTGGTTGGTTGAGAGTCTTCATGAACCTCATCATTTTCTTTTTCATTATCATTAGGTGAGTGTTCATTACCAGACTGAGTTTCAGCATCAGAGATAGAAGTTTCATTATCATTGTTAGGAGGTTTCTCTATTTCAGGTTCACTAGGAGCATGTGAAGTCCTATCATTCTTCTTTTTCTTTTTCTTTTTAGAACTAGGTGCACTAGCATTAGCTCTTTGTGAATCTTGTTCAATTCTTTTAGGCTGTCCCTTAGGATAAAGTGGTTCCTGAGTGATTTTACCTCCTCTAGTTGCAACTCTAACAGCAAAGTCATGCATATTATTATTCATTTCATCAAGCAATTCTCTTTGAGATTTAGCAACTTATTCTAATTGAGTCTGGACCATAGAAGCATGTTTTAACACCTCTGACATCATTTGATATTCTAAATAACAAGTCACTCAAGCAAGCAATCATATCAGAATTATATTTCAATTGTTTCATAACATTTGCATTGAAGTGATCTTGTTTCCTAATGTAGTTTTCAAACTCATAAAGGCATTGACTAGGATGCATGTTGTGAGGATTGTCATTATCATTAAACTTCATAAGAGAATTTACCTCTACCACCTTAGGCAGTGGTGGTGTATTAAGCCCATGTATTTCTTCAATAGGAGGTAAATTTTTAACATCCTCATCTTTAATACATTTTTCCTTCATAGATTTCTTTGCCTCTTGCATATCTTCAGGACTGAGATATAATATACCCATATTCTTCGGAGTGGGTTTAGATGGTGGTTCAGGAATAGTCCAATCATCATAGTTTTTCAATATGTTATTCAATAATTCTTCAGCTTGACCAATAGTTCATTTCCTGAAAACACAACCAGCACAACTATCTAGGAAGTCCCTAGAAGCATCGGTTAGTCCACTATAGAAGATATTAAGTATTTTATTTTTCTTAAGAGGATGATCAGGGAAAGCATTAAGTAACTGGCAAATCCTCCCCCAAGCTTGTGAGAGAATCTCTTCTTTAGTTTGGGCAAAGTTAAATATTTCCTGTAAGGTAGCTTGTTTCTTATGAGCAGGAAAATATTTTTCAGAGAAGTAGTAAATCATATCATAGGGACTACGCTCACAACCAGGAGCAAGAGTATCGAACCAAGCTTTAGCATCACCCTTTAATGAGAAAGAAAATAATTTGAGAATAAAGTAATAGCGAGTTTTCTCATCATGAGTAAAAAGGGTGGCTATATCATTCAACTTAGTAAGATGTGCCACAATAGTTTCAGTTTCATAACCATGGAAAGGATCAGATTCAACCAAAGTAATTAACTCTGGGTTGATAGAGAATTCATGATCCTTATCATCAATAAAGATAGGTGAGGTAGCAAACTTAGGATCACATTTCATTCTAGCATTCAGAGATTTTTCTTTATACTTGTGTAGTAATTTCTCTAGATCATCTCTATCATTATAAGCAACAATATCTCTAGTTGTTTCTTCATTCATAACATAAACTTCCGGTACCTTAGGTAATTTATATCTAGGAAGGAAATTTCTGGCAGGTGTTTCAGCAGTTTCAGTTTCAATCTCATCATCAAATTCAACAACATCATGTTGTATTACTCTAGCAATTTGTTCATCAAGAAATTCACCAAGTGGCACATCATCATTAACAAGCAAAGTACTAGCATCATTCATAGTAGAAGTATCATCATCAATAACTTGTGACATATCAGAATTAATAGCATGTGGTGGTGTTGCAAGTTTATTCATAACAGAAGGTGAATCTAAAGCAGAACTGGATGGCAGTTCCTTACCTCCCCTCGTACTTGAGGGAAATATCTTAGTCTTAGGATCCTTCAGATTCTTCATAGTGATAAATTGATAATAATCCCAAGTGACTCAACAAATATAGCTATGCTCCCCGACAACGGCGCTAGAAAAAGGTCTTGATAACCCACAAGTATAGGGGATCGCAACAGTTTTCGAGGGTAGAGTATTCAACCCAAAGTTATAGATTCGACACAAGGGGAGCCAAACAATATTTGAAGGTATTAGCAACTAAGTTGTCAATTCAGCCACACCTGGAGATTAATTATCTACAACAAAGTGATCAGTAGCAAAGTAGTTTGATAGTTTTGATAGTAGTGATAGCAGCAATAGTAACAGTAACAGTGATAGCAGTAATTTTGTAGCAAGTGTAATAGTGATGATAGCAGTACTAACTTAGCAAAAACAATATGGAAAAGTTCATAGGCATTGGATCGGTGACTTGTTGGATGATATTCATCATGTGACAGTTATAACCTAGGGCTATTAGGTACTAGCTCCAGTTCATCGATATAATGTAGGTACATATTCCGTAAATAGTCATATGTGCTTTATTAAAAGAACTCGCATGACATCTTTTGTCCTACCCTCCCGTGGCAGCGGGGTCCATAATGGAAACTCAGGGATATTAAGGCCTCCTTTTAATAAAGAACCGAAACAAAGCATTAACACATAGTGAATACATGAACTCCTCAAACTACGGTAATTACCGGAAGAAGTCCCGGTTATTATCACTCCAGGGTTACTACATCATAACACGCAGTAGGTGACTATAACTTGCAAGATTGGATCTAGAACATGGATATAATGGTGATAACATAAACGGTTCTGATCTGAAATCATGGCACCCGGGCCCAAAGTGACAAGCATTAAGCATGGCAAAGTCATAGCAACATCAATCTAAGGACATAGTGGATACTAGGGATCAAGCCCTAACAAAACTAACTCGATTACATGATGAATCTCATCCAACTCCTCACCGATCAGCGAGCCTACGAAGGAATTACTCACTCCCGGTGGGGAGCATCATGGAATTGGCGATGGAGAAGGGTTGGTGATGACGAAGAACGAAGATCCCCCTCTCTGGAGCCCCAAACGGACTCCAAATCTTCCCTCCCGATTAAGAATAGGGCTTGGCGGCGGCTCCATTTCATGGATCGCGATAATTCTTTCTCCCTTATTTTTTATCCAAAATAGTAATTTATAGCGTTGGTTTTCAGGGTCTGCGGGGCCACCAGGTGGGGACAACCCACCTGGGCATGCCAGGAGAGGGGGGCACGCCCTGGTGGGTTGTGCCCACCCAGGTGCCCCTCTCTGGCAGGTCTTGGCTCCAGAAATTCTTATATATTATATAAAAATTCCTCACAAAGTTTCGTTCCATTCCGAGAACTTTTATTTCTACACAAAAACAACACCATGGTAGTTCTGCTGAAAACAGCGTCAGTCCGGGGTTAGTTTCGTTCAAATCGTGCAAATTAGAGTCCAAAACAAGAGGAATTGCGCTAGGAAAAGTAGATACGTTGGAGACATATCAGCGGCCCGGAACAACCTTACATGACCACGTTCATGAGACTATTTCCACCGATAGACATGCAACTTGTTTTGCATAAAGGTGGCTGGCGGTTGTATGTTTCTCCAACTTTAGTTGAATCGAATTTGACTACGGCCGGTGATACGTCTCCAACGTATCTATAATTTTTTATTGTTCTATGATGTTATGTTATCAATCTTGGATGTTTTATAATCATTTTATATCATTTTTTGGTACTAACCTATTGACATAGTGCTAAGTGTGAGTTGCTGTTTTTTCATGTTTTTTAGATCGCAGAAAATCAATACAAAACGGAGTCCAAATGCCACGAAACTTTACGGAGATTTTTTTGGGACCAGAAGGAACATAATGGGCCCTGGCTGCGCCTGGGGGGGTGCTCCGAGTAGAGCACAACCCACCAGGGCGCGCGTTGTGCCCACCTCGGGTGCCCCCCGGACCGCCTCTTTGCTATATAAATACCCCAATATTCCCAAAACCCTAGGGGAGTCGGCGAAATATTCATCCAGCCGCCGCAGAGTCCAGAACCACCAGATCCAATCTAAACACCATCTCGGATGGGGTTCACCACCTCCATTGGTGCATCTCCGATGATGCGTGAGTAGTTCTTTGTAGACCTTCTGTTGGGGATATTACTACTAGTATGACCCGCCCAGGAGGGGCCGGGTCAGCCCTAATGGCGGGTTACATAAGAAGCCCAATATACAGTCAAGATGATAGTTTATTAAACATATAGAAAGCCAAAAGGCCTTGGGCCGGCTTAAGGCCCGTTATTATAAACCGCCATATGGGCAGCAAGACTTGTAAAGAAAGGCATGTAAAGGAAGTCACCGAGCCGGACACGGTTATGAGCCGACCGGGACTCTGTAGGCCACCAAGCGTCAACCCGTGTATATAGGGGGACGACCCGGTGGCGGTTTAGGGTAAGAAACAACCAAGTCGATAACCAAGCCAGCGAGTTGAGCCTCTTGAAGATCGAAACCACATCAATACCAATCCCAACTAGACGTAGGCTTTTACCTTCATCGTAAGGGGCCGAATTAGTATAAAAACTCTCTCATGTCCTTTGTCCTGATTAACCCCTTTAAGATTCCTAGTGCGATGGCCCTACGACTAAGTCCTTACTCAAGGACAACTGTCGTGACATTTCCACGACAGTTGGCGCCCACCGTGGGGCCAGCGCACGCTGGATTTGAGTTCTTGAAGGGCAACTTCGAAGGGCTCAAGGGATACGCTGTGGGCCGGATGACCAAGAGTCGTCGCGGCAAACTCTTCATCGACGACGAAGGCTGGGGCCTCGAGGACGGCTCGATCGAGTACGGGTACCGGGTCCCCTTCGGCGGAATTCACATCTTCATCGGCCGGATCGGCGAGTCAGGCCCTGAGCCGGACGTCCACACCAACCTTGTCGAAACGGCTCAGTTCTCCGGGTCCACCCGTGTTCAATCTATTGTGACGCATGCCTTTGTAGGCTGCGTCCATGGAGGTGAATAGTTCGAAGGATCGATGGAAGGCGGGGAGACGGCCTTCTGCTCTGGTACTGCATCATCAACAGGTGAAACGGACTCGTTGTACCAACTGCAAGACGGCATGCTTGGGGGCTGTTCCGATGGCAGCAGTATTCCGGACCCCTTTGAGCCGCCGAATTGGGCCGGAGTCTTCATGGCGGGGACGTAGCCCAGGCAGAACTCCACCGTAGCAACAGCGACAGCCACCGGGTCGGCAGTGGCCGGGTCAGGAGACCCCGCGTGCCCCTGGCTCAGGTTCTAATGGACCTCATGGATAAACTAACAGCTCTGTTAACCGCTGTGGTAGAACCGGCGGATAAAGCCCAGCATAACGCAGAAGTGGCACACGTTCGGGAGGAGATGGTGCAAGCGAAGGAAAATTTAGCCACGGAAGAAACCCGGATGGCAGCAGAACGAGCAGCTCTGGATGCTCATACCCAACAACTTCAAGCAAAAACTTTCCGGCTCTCGGTGGATCTTAATGCATCAAACGAGGTCATGAGGAGGAGGCACCAGGAAACTCAGTCGCGTCTGCCTCTAACGCTGGATCCAAGGAACCTGTTCCATACACCCGGAGCTCGGGGGAGCAACCCGCCGGAAGCAAACCGGGTCGCGACACCCGGTGCACTGGTCCAGCCACGGACCATGGAGCCGCCTCACATGAATACAGCTCCTCCTCGTTACGTAGCAACACCTCCGGGTCACTTCTCCAGCCCCATGGAAAACCTCATCGCAGCATCGGCTCGTTTGGCAGCTCTCCCAATGGAAGGTGACTCGCCCGCAGCCATTGAAACCCGGAGGGTAAGAGAACTACTTCAGACAACTTTGGCCCAGTAGGATGCATACTCTTACAGTCGAGACAGGATTCATTCAACCCCTCGCCCAAGCCGGAGCCCGAGCTACAGTAGGCACATGGAGTCCGCAGAAATGTCAAGTAACGCTCAACGCCACAACCAGCCGTACAGGCATGAGATGGTGCGGGCTGGAGCTCTTAACTTGGCGGATCAGGAGAAGATTCATCAAGAGGCGGAACGAGCGGCTCAGATAGCAGCAGAGCAGGCGGCTCACCAGACCTTTCCGGCTTATCCAGCAACCTCGGTTGAGGCAGGAGTGGCCACGAGAACCGGAGGCGTGCCTTGCTTGGTACCAGCCATACGCAATGAGCGGTTGCCAAAGGATTTCAAGGGGCCTCGTAAGGTGCCTAACTACACGGCCGACCTACAGCCGGGGGCTTGGATTGAGAGTTATGAGATGGCTATGGAGCTATTGGAGGTGAGCGGTGCTGCAATGGCCAAATACTTTACCATGATGTTAGATGGAACAGCTCAGACTTGGTTGAAGGGATTGCCACCCAATTCCATTGGCTCATGGGCAGAGTTGAAAGCGCAGTTCATCCAGAACTTTAAGGATACATGTAAGCAGCCAATGTCGATTGTGAACCTGACCAATTGCAAGCAAGAGGATGGAGAATCTACAACCCATTGGGTGCGCCGGGTCAAGGAGATAATACATGCATCTGATAAGATGGATGCCGGCTCAGCAGTTTTGATGTTGGAGAAAAATTGCCGTTTTGAACCTCTGAAGCAGAAGTTGGGATGGCTTAAACATGACTGTAATGACATGTGGACACTGATGGCAGCTCTTGTCAAGTATGCTGACTCTGATACCACCAAAGACCCGGTGTCTGATGAAGAAAAGGCAACGAAGGGAAAGAAGAACGGCAATGGCAAGGGTCACCAACATAACCCGGCGAATCAAGGAGGTAATAAACGTAAGGCTGATGAGTTTGTTGCTGATACTAATGCATAGGGTGGTAATCAGCAACGCAAGGGCAGACAGCCCCCTCAGTTGGGCGGGTCAGGCCCTACCCTTGAACAACTGTTGAATAAACCTTGTCCGAAACACGGTACCCGTGAGAAGCCGGCCACCCACCTGCGGAAGGACTGCACAATCATGAAGGCATTTAAAAATTGAAACGCATTTGATGGGGGGTCATGGCCCAGGTGGCGGCTCAGGTGGCGGCGGCTTTCATGGCCCGGGCGCCGGTTCAACTGGAGGAGGTTTTCACGGTCAAGGTCATCCTAGTCACCAAGGCGGATATAATCAGCAACCCGGCCAAGGGAATCAGTAGCAGCAATCCGGTTATCAAAGCAACCCAAAGCAGTTGAATAGTGGGCAGTATCATGTATTTACTACCAGTTTATGCAAGAGGGACCATAAGCTTCACAAGAGGGCCGTCAATGCCGTGGAGCCGGCAATTCCACGTTATCTACGTTGGTCAGAGCAACCTATTGTGTGGAGCAGAGAGGATCACCCGCCCCAGGTTGATAATCCGGGTCACTTGGTCTTGGTAGTGGCACCTCCAGTTGGTGGGTATAAGTTTACTAAGGTACTCATGGATGGAGGCGGCAGCATCAACTTCCTTTATTATGAGACGTTTCGCCGGATGGGATTGACGGGCAAGAATCTTAAACAATCCAACACTGTTTTTCATGGTGTGGTACCTGGTAAGTCGGCATACCCAATTGGTAAGATCGAACTGGAAGTAGCCTTTGGGGATGAGTATGACTCCAGAGCAGAAAAATTAACCTTTGAAGTGGTTAAAATCAAAAGTCCATATCATGCTCTGTTTGGATGCCTGACTTATGCCAAGTTCATGGCTCGGCCATGTTATGTATATTTGTAGCTCAAGATGCTGGGTCACAAGGGCACCATTACAGTCCATGTGAGCCGGAAGATAGCCTTGGAATGTGAAGAAGGGGATGCTGCCTATGCTGAATCTGTTTGTGCAACAGAGGAGTTGAAATTCTACAAGGATCATGTTGACCCAGCGGACATGACGTCATCAAAGAAACCGGCGACAGAGCATGAGCCGGAGTTAAAGTTCAAATCAGCTGATGATAGTAAGATGGTTGACTTTGTGCCTGGCGATTCATCCAAACAGTTCATCATTAGCACAAACTTGGAACTAAAATAGGAAAGCGCGCTCATCGAGTTCATCCATGAGAACCTGGACATCTTTGCATGGAAACCTTCAGACATGCCGGGTGTCCCGAGGGAACTCGCTGAGCACACTCTTAATATCGATCCAAAGTTTAAACCTGTTAGACAGTTTCTCCGGCGGTTCAATGAAGAAAGGCGCAAGGCCATCGAAGAAGAGGTGGCCCGACTCTTGGCAGTCGAGTTCATTGTGGAGGTCTTTTACCTAGAATGGTTAGCTAACCCGGTGCTGGTACTCAAAAATAATGGCACCTGGCGTATGTGTGTGGATTACACAGACTTGAACAAAGCCTGTCCGGCTAATCCTTTTGCTCTTCCCCGTATTGATCAGATCATTGATGCTACGGCGGGTTGCGCACGGTTGAGTTTCTTAGATGCTTACTCCGGTTATCATCAGATTAAGATGGTAGTCAAGGATCAAGGGAAGACAGCGTTTATAAATCCTTTTGGGGCTTTCTGCTATGTGTCTATGCCCTTTGGACTTAAGGGTGCCCAGGCGACTTACCAGCGGTGTGTACAGAATTGTCTTCACAATCAAATTGGGCGCAATGTTCATGCCTATGTGGATGATATAGTTGTGAAATCCAGGGAAGAGGAAACCTTGGTCACAGACCTGAAAGAGACTTTTGATAATCTTCGGGTGTACAAGATGATGCTTAACCCGGCTAAGTGTGTTTTTGGAGTGCCAGCCGGCAAGCTCTTGGGGGTTTTGGTGTCTAACCGAGGTATTGAAGCTAACCCCGAGAAAATCAAGGCAATTACATCTCTAGCCAAACCAACCTGCGTCAATGATGTTCAATGACTGGCGGGTCGTGTGGCTGCTTTAAGTCGGTTCATAAGCCGGTTAGGGGAAAAGGCTATGCCTCTGTATCAGTTGATGAAGAAAACAGATGCTTTTGTTTGGAGCGATGCTGCGAACGCTGCTTTCGAGGATCTGAAGGCACAACTGGCTGAGCCGTCGGTCCTAGCTGCTCCAATTGAGAAAGAGCCGCTATTGTTATATGTGGCTGCCAACTCATGGGTTGTTAGTGTGGCTATGGTGGTAGAGTGCAAGGAGGCTGGCAAAGAGCATCCGGTTCAGCGGCCGGTTTATTATGTCAGTGAAGTGCTAATTGAATCTAAGCAACAATATCCACATTGGCAGAAGCTTGTTTATGGGGTGTTCATGGCAAGCCGGAAGCTTAAGCATTACTTTCAGGGACATCCAATCACTATGGTTAGCTCTGCTCCTTTGGGGGACATTATTCAAAACAGAGAAGCCACGGGGAGAGTTGCCAAGTGGGCAATTGAGCTTGGGTCTCATGGGCTGAAGTATGTTCCACGTACTACAATTAAGTCTCAAGCCTTGGTTGACTTCATCAATGACTGGACAGAGATGCAGATGCCAGAAGAAAAGCCGGACAACACATATTGGACTATTCATTTTGCTGGATCCAGGCAATTGGAAGGCTCGGGGGATGGAGTCGTATTAACTTCCCCACGAGGTGATAAATTTTGTTATGTGTTGCGGTTGATGTTTTCATGCACTAACAACGAAGCAGAGTATGAAGCATTGCTCCATGGTCTTCGAGTGGCAAAGGAGATGATCTTGAGCTAGGTTAGATGTCTTGGTGACTCAGATCTAGTGGCTCAGCAAGTATCTAGCAAGTGGGATTCCAAGGACCCTCTCATGGCGGCTTATCGCTGAGAGGTCTATGCTGTTGCAGGATATTTTAAAGGTTATCAGGTGGAACATATTGACCGCCGAAAGAACGAAGCAGCTGATGCTTTAAGCCGGCTGGGGTCGCAGCATAAGCCGGTACCACCCAACACCTTTTTAGATGTTTTGCATAACCCCTCTGTCAAGTTGCCCACAGAAGAAGATTTAGCTATTCCTGACCCAAAGGCGCAGTTAGTGGCGGCTCTTCATGTCATCCCAGATTGGACAGTGCCGTTCTTGGCTTACATGACCCGGGGAGAGTTACCAGCAGATGAGACCCTGGCTCGACAGATAACTTGGCGGTCTAAGTCCATGACGGTTTCAGATGGAGAATTGTTTCATCGCAGTGTTTCCGGAGCGTTTCAATGATGTGTTTCTCCCAAAGAAGGTCAAGAAATTCTTCGTCAGACATGGCGTTTCGTCACGGTTTTTACTGGTTGACAGCTCACGCTGATGCGGAAGATCTGGTCAGTAGATGTGATGGATGTCAAAAATTTGCACGACGAGTGCATGTGCCAGCTCAGGAACTCCGGATGATTCCAATCACTTGGCCGTTTGTAGTCAGGGGGCTTGACATGGTAGGACCTTTCAAAAGGTCTAAGGATAAAAAGACACATCTCTTGGTGGCTATTGATAAATTTACTAAGTGGGTTGAGGCAGAGCCTGTGAGTAAGTGTGATGCGGCCACGGCGGTTCAGTTCACGAAAAAAGTGATCTTCCATTTCGATCTTCCGCACAGTATTATCACAGACAATGGCACTAATCTGTCTCAAGGAGCTATGGAAGAGTTTTGTCAGCGAGAGCACATCCGGCTTGATGTTTCTTCTGTAGCTCATCCTCAATCTAATGGTCAAGCCGAGAGAGCCAATCAGGAAATTCTAAAAGGGCTAAAGCCCCGGCTTATGGTTCCTTTATAGAGAACGCCGGGTTGTTGGGTAGAGGAGTTACCCTTAGTGTTATGGAGCATCAATACTATGCCCAACAGGTCTACGGGTTACACACCCTTCTTCATGGTTTATGGGGCAGAAGCAGTATTGCCCAGTGACATCCGTCATGACTCGCCCCATGTGGTGGCTTATGTTGAAGCTAACAACGAAAAAGCCACACAGGATGCACTTGACTTGTTGGATGAAGAAAGATTCTTAGCAGCAGCGCGGTCAGCAATTTATCAACAGGACCTGCATCGTTATCACAACCGCCGGGTTAAGTCCAGGACTTTTCAGGAAGGCGATTTGGTGCTGTGGCTCATCCAAGATCTTTCAGATGCGCATAAGTTATCCCCACCTTGGGAAGGACCCTTTATGGTTAGTAAAAATTTAAACAATGGGTCCTACTACCTCATTGACGTTCGAGAGCATGCAGACTCACGTAAATCGGAAGAGGAGACCCGCCGGCCATGGAACATTGCTCAACTTCGGCCATATTACACCTGAGCCACCAGCTCTCATCATGTACATACGTTCACATTGTATATACTATGATAAGCAATAAAGTAAGACCATCGGTCTCTTTTCTTTCATAGATTATACATCTTTATTATTTCTTACAAATGACTATTAAGGAGCTGATCATATTTGAATCAAGTTTAACCTTTTTGGTTCAGCTCACGATCGTATCCGAATCTAGCTGCAAATCTCAAGGTCACTTGGGGGCTTCCTATTCAAACATAGGTCGTATTCGAACCAAAGAGAACATAGCTGTCGTAACCCTCTTGATCGGCTCAAGGCCAAACTCACTTGGGGGCTTCTTGATCGTATTCGAATCATAGCTTAACCCCTTTTGAGTCCGACTTGGATCGTATTCGAATCAGGGTCGTTATAAACCTCTCAAGGTCATTTGGGGGCTTCCTGTTCAAACATAGGTCGTATTTGAACCAAAGAGAACATAGTTGTCGGTACCCTCTTGATCGGCGCAACGCCAAAGCCACTGGGGGCTATATGGTCGTATTCGAACCTTAGCTTAACCCCTTTGGTCTGGTTTACTGATCGTATTCGAATCAGAAACCCCTAACTTTTTGAATACAGAGTTAAAATTATATCGCTTGCCCTTTAGTTTTTGTTGTTTCAATACTACACATAAGTTAGCCTGGTTTTCTTCACCGGCTCGATTATTCGACAACACAGCCAACCGGGTTATTCAGGCCGGTGGTTCAAAAATCTAAAGGTATGAGCTGCTAAGATATGATGATCATTGGGTATTCAAGAAGTATTACTTCTTCATATATATTGAATTCTCAATTTCATCATCTGGGTTATTTAAACCGGCGATCTAAGGATCAACAAGGACAAGGTATGTTCTTGCCCATATGCGCTTACTTGTTGCATTAAAGAGTTGTTATTAAACCTTATCCTTTATTTGTATTTGTCTCTGCTATTTGTTAAGGTAAAAATATGGACCATAAATTAGGTGCTTTAAACCCATTTTGGTTCTAAACCGCCTTGCCAGCCTATTTTCTTATATTCACAGGAACAGAGTTCAACCATTGCAGAGACAAACATTAAATAATGCATACATTGACTTCTAAAACACAGTTTCACATATAAGTATTTTGTGCATGATGGCACAGGCAAACAGGCAGTGTTTTAGCAGATAAGTTATTACAAGGCTTTATAAAGCCTATGAAGATGATCATTGTCCCTCCCTCGTCGGCCCAACATCTTGAATCTGCTGAAAGTTGGGTTTTGACCAGTCATAGCCGTTCATGGCGACAAATTCAGCTTCGTCGTCAATCAGGCCGACCGGGTCAACCTCCGGGGCAAATGTGTCTTCTCTCACCGGTGGGATCTAGTCTGTTACTTTATATGAGGGAGGGGCCATCTTCTTATTCTCACTATCAAAACCCGGCTGATACTTGTCCACATTGGTGTCATCTCCAAGGCTAGTCGCCTGAGGCCGGACTTCACGGACGCAGGCTACAAAGTCATCCTGATCAAAAGGAGACCCGTCCTCCTTCATGGTAGGATAGCCCCTTGCCACGTCTGCCGGGTCTAAATCTGGCACCCAAGCCTTGGAGCGGCTTAGGGCAGTCAAAGCTCCGGCTCACGCACAGGAGCGTTTCACTTCTTGGAATCTGGCAGGAAGGATGGACAGCTTCTTCAGGACGTCATTGATCCGGTTAGACCCTTGATTAGTAGGAGAGATGGCAGCCAGAGCTCGTTGTGCGCCGTTGTGTAGTTAAAGTATATACCGCCTTCAGCTTAATCAACGAGTCTTGGTTCTTACTTCGCGGACCTGCATATATTTTCACAGAGTTAGTTGGCAGATCATATTCTGGTTTGACAAGAGAAATATATGAAAGATCACATCAGGAAGCTTACCAAAGATAGCAGCGACCATCTGGGACACCCGGCTCTTTAAACCGTTCAGCTCGGTTGTTATTTCTTTCAGAGTTGTTTCGGCTGTCTCAGCTCGCCGGGTCAGAAGTATTTTCTCATCTTCCCAAGTTTTCTCTTTGGCAGCAAAGTTGGTCTTCAAATTCTCCATTTCAGAAAGGCTTATTTGCAGTTTGGAGGTGGAAGACTTGATTTCTGATTCCTGGCTCGCTAGCCGGGTCTTTGCGTCAGTCAATTGAGAGTTTAGTTCAGACAATGCATTATGTGAAACATTCAGATAAAGTCAAGACTTGGTTCTAAATTCCAGTATCCAAATTCAAGATTCAAATCCCAAGTACTTCACTAATAAACCACTTGGCACTTGGGGGCTAATGTATGCCAAATCAAAATTTTACAACTCTAACAACATTTTGAAGTCCCAAGTCCTTTGCAAAGTAATAACACTTGGCACTTGGGGGCTAATGTACGCAGTTCAGCAAGTTTATCAAGGATAAACCAAAATGTTAAGTACTTTGCAGATGGTTTTGAAATTCGGAAGTACCGATTCATTAATGATCAAAATAAACCGGTACTTGGGGACTACGGGTGAAGTCTTGTTCTATCAATATTAGGCAAAGATTCAGAGGTAAAGATCTCGGCCTATATTTTAAGTCTACAGGTTATTCTGTTCCTCTCATAATCTACAGACTTGGGGGCTGAAGGAATATTGGTAACCCGGAAACAACGTACCTCATATTTCAACTGAAGCTGCTTGACCATCTCGATCTCAGACTCACGACTGTACATGACTGAGATAGCCGGATAAGATATCATTGGCATTAAGACGGTCGTAGTTGGCAACATCAAAGCGAACCTTTTGCCTCTCCAATGCTTCCTGCTTAGCTGTGCACCAAGCCAACACCGTTGGGTTCCCCGGCTCAACAAAGCGACTCCCAGTAATTTGAACATCTTGAACACGTGGAGACGGCGGGTCAGTTGAGCTTGACGGTCCAACTGTGGAAGGATTCATAGTGGTGTTGTCAAGGGACGGCTCCGAAGGCTTTGCTTCATTGATAATAGGCGGGTCTTCTAGGGCGGCAGTTAATGGAGAAGGCAGCCTAGCCGGCTCAGATGCTGGTACTGGCGGGTCTTCCGCTGGTTTAGCCACCTTCGATTTCTTGGATTTAGCCTGGCCACTAAAGAATAATATGGCAGAATTGTCAGCGTAAAGATACAATTGAGCAACCTGGAAGTAAGGAGGAGTTATGATTACCCAGGAGCAGTCTTGAAAGGCGGCAATTGTGTTTGAGATGAGTCATCTGAGAACGAGACACCTCCTGAAAGGATAAAGGAAAGAGTTAAAAGAAATGTAAGGAGCGGGATTCATTAAAATGAGTTAAATACAGTAATAATTAAACCTCGTTCGGGCATTTCCGAGGGGTCTGTTGAAGGACAACAGCCGGTTCATCCTCAATTCCAACTTCACAGCGGCTTTCATGTTGCTGCTTTTTCAAATGAAAGTTGGGATCCAAGTGAGCTAAAGGGTTAGAAAACCTTACTTTATGGATCACTCGTCGAACTTTGTGTCTTGGTAAGGGCTTTGAGTCAGAGGAAATGATAGTTACCTCTACTTCCTCGACTTGACTGGCCCAGTGTCATCCTGGTAAGGATCAGTGTTAATAAGATTGTTAAAAAAATGGCCAAGGGAGTCAAGGGCTACCTCCGAGTCAGATGTGTCATCAAGCTTCATTAAATCTTCAGCAGTGGTTTTCTTCTTCTTCTTTGATTTCCGGGCTATTTTCTTGGCGTTCATGGCGGCGAGTTTCGCCTTCTTGGCAGCTTCGTGATCATATTTCACTTTCCAAAAGTCAGAATTGGCCTACGAAGACAAGAAGAAGGATCAATAATAAACAAATACGACTGGACAAAATACAAAGGAAAAAAGATTAGAATATCCTTACTTCTGGTATCGGGTTAAGCTTACAAAAGGGACTTAACCCAACAACACTACAGTCTTCATATTGCACATTTACCAAAAGGTTTGACATTGCGACAATGTCCCCTTCAGTTAGATCAACCGGGGAATGACGGAGTGAATCATCCGGTTCTCCGCCATATTCATACATCAATTTTGAACAACGACTTAATGGGATAATCCGCCATGAGATCCAGCAGCGGGTTAGATCAACTCCGGTTAAACCGTTCCCCAGCAAACCGTTGAGTCTTCTGATAGATGGAAGCAACTTCTTGCGTTCAGCAATGGTAAGTTTATCTGGCAGAGTGAACTTGGAGTCAAGACAATCGGGGCGGTAACCCGGCAGTGGCTTCTCATTGGCGCATAAGATGTCCTGACAGTAAAACCAGGTTTGATTCCAATCCTTTGGGTGACTTGGCAAAACTATGAGAGGGAAGACAGCCGGCACTGAATAGAGATGCCTCCAAGCTCTAAACTAAGGCCATTGGTGCACTCATTTTGCCGGTTCAGATAGAAGTATTCTCTAAATAGTTCCACAGTCGGCTCTTGCTGAAGATATACCTCATAGAGCACCTGGAAGTTACACATATTGGATATGGAATTGGGCCCAATATCCTGAGGATGAAGTTTGAAAAAGTGAAGAACTTCTCTGAAAAACTTTGAACCGGGCGGTGAGAAGCCCCGGTTCATGTGGTCAGTAAAGACAATTACTTCGCCTGCTTTTGGATTTGGTCGTTCTTCTTCCGGGTCAGGAGCACGATAAGACATGATGTTTCGTGAGGGCAGAAACCCGATGAGGAAGAACTCTTTTAAACGCTCCTCAGTTATGGTTGAGGGGACCCAGTTACAGATGGTGGGTGTCTTTGATGGCATGATGTGCAAAGGACTGAAAAAGAAAAAACAACTTGTCGGTTCAGTTTACGGCCAAATTAACAGTTAAAGGTTAAAGGTGTAAAACAAGTAACGGCGGCTTAACTAAGGGCTAATGACATATATGGAAAAGAAAGCCGGAACGGTAAGCCGCCATGACTACCGATTTTATCAGAAAGCAGATTCAGCTAAGTGTTGGCATAAACAAGTTTCACCAAGCTATCATTATTATTTTGGATCAAATGGCTGTTCTAAAAATGAAATTTTCTAGACCTAAAAACCTGGTACAGATGAGTTTGTCGGCTATAAAGAACCATCTATACAAAGAAAAAGAGATCTACTGATATAAAAAATGAATGCCAAACAGCTACCACGCGAGTTATATCTCTTTTTTGGATCAAAAGAAGTTGCGGAGAAGATCTACAAGATGATCCGTGGTGAACAAGTGAAGAACATTGAAGAACTCGCAAACCTAGAACAGATCTAGGTGCGTGAGAGAGAAGAAACTTACAAGATGTAGGCTTGCCGTGAAGAGTCACCATGTTCTCTGGACGGACTCAGGGTGATGCAGCAGACAAGCTTGACGACGACGATGAGAGTTGCAGCCGCGGTGGAGCTCGAGCAGTGGTGGAGGTTGCGAGAGGAAGAAGATGAGAAAGAAAGGAGAATGAGAAGGACCGGCCGCGTGCCTATTTATAAGGGCAGATGCGAACAGACGGGCGCGAAAATCAAGGGAGAACCAGATAATGGATATCCAACTATATAGACGCCTCGATTCTCGGGAAGCATTAAAGATCAAAGATCCGTTGGAAGATGACGGCATGAAAGTTTTTGTGTTTTCAAAAGATGATGTCACGGCGGGTTACAAAGTTTTTTCAGGAAGAAGATAGGTTTCGTTTAAGTATTGAAGATTGACAAAGAACAAAGTTCAAAGTCAACCTGGGGCCTAATGTTGGGGATATTACTACCAGTATGACACGCCCAGGAGGGGCCAGGTCAGCCCTAATGGCGGGTTACATAAGAAGCCCAATATACAGTCAAGATGATAGTTTATTAAACATATAGAAAGCCCAAAGGCCTCGGGCCATCTTAAGGCCCGTTATTATAAACCGCCATATGGGCAGCAAGACTTGTAAAGAAAGGCATGTAAAGGAAGTCACCGAGCCGGACACGGTTATGAGCCGGCCGGGACTCTGTAGGCCGCCAGGCGTCAACCCGTGTATATAAGGGGATGACCCGGTGGCGGTTTAGGGTAAGAAACAACCAAGTCGATAACCAAGCCGGCGAGTTGAGCCTCTTGGAGATCAAAACCACAGCAATACCAATCCCAACTAGACGTAGGCTTTTACCTTCATCGTAAGGGGCCGAACTAGTATAAAAACTCTCTCGTGTCCTTTGTCCCGATTAACCCCTTTAAGCTTCCTAGTGTGATGGCCCTACGACTAAGTCCTTACTCTAGGACAACTGCCGTGACATTTCCACGACACCTTCGGGTCCGTAGTTAGTAGCTACATGGCTTCCTCACTCTCTCTCTTGATTCTCAATACAGTGGTTTCTTGGAGATCCATATGATGTAACTCTTTTGCGGTGTGTTTGTTGGGATTGATGAACATTGAGTTTATGATCAGGTCTATCGTTTTATATCCATGAAAGTATTTGAGTTTCTTTGATCTCTTTTATGCATGATTGCTTATAGCCTCGTATTTATTCTTCGATATTTGGGTTTTGTTTGGCCAACTTGATCTATTTATCTTGCAATGTGAAGAGGTGCTTTGTAGTGGGTTCGATCTTACGGTGCTTGATCCCAGTGACAGAAGGGGAACCGACACGTATGTATCATTGCTACTAATAAAACGATGGGGTTTATCTCTACATAGATAGATCTTGTCTACATCATGTCATCGTTCTTATTGCATTACTCCGTTTCTCCATGAACTATAATACACTAGATGCATGCTGGATAGCGGTCGATGTGTGGAGTAATAGTAGTAGATGCAGGCAGGACTCCGTCTACTAATCTTGGACGTGATGCCTATGTAATGATCATTGCCGGGATATCGTCATGAGTATTTGAAGTTATATCAATTGCCCAACAATAATTTGTTCACCCACTGTCTACTATTTTTTTTTGAGAGAAGCCACTAGTGAAACCTACGACCCCCGGGTCTCTTTCTCATATATTTGCCTTTGCGATCTACTTTTCCTTTGCATTTATTTTCAGGACTATTAATCCAAAAATCCAAAAATAATTTGCTGCACTTTATTTTATTTGTGATCTATTTATTCAATCTACGACAATCTTTCTCCCGTCCACGCACCAATTTGAGGCGTCGTACCCCGGAAGGGATTGACAGCCCCTTTAACACGTCGGGTTGCGAGAAGTTGTTATTTGTGTGTAGGGATTGTTTACATTGTGTTCCCTGGTTCTCGTACTGGTTTGATAACCTTGGTTTCATATCTGAGGGAAATACCTACCGCCGTTGTGCTGCATCATCCCTTCCTCTTTGGGGAAATACCGATGTAGCTTCAAGCGACATCAAAAGAAATTTCTGGCACCGTTGCCGGGGAGGATCTTCAACATATAATAGGTTCCTAATCACAAATCTCATCTCCTCACAATTTACATTATTTGCCATTTTCCTCTCGTTTTCCTCTCCCCCACTTCACACAAGTTTGTCGTTTTATTCGCCTCTTTTTTTTCGTTCACCGTTTTCTTGTCAGATCTATTTTTGAGTGCAATCTTGTTGTGTGGTCATCATGACTCAAGAGAACACCAAGTTATGCGATTTCTCAAATACCAACAACAATGATTTTGTCGGCACTCCGCTTGCTCCTCCCGCCACTAGTGCGGAGTCTTGTGATATTAATACTGCTTTGTTGAATCTTGTTATGAAAGATCAATTTTCCGGTACTCATAATGACGATGTCGCGTCCCATCTTAATACCTTCATGGAATTATGTGATATGCAAAAGAAAACATGTGGAAAATTATGTCGTGAAGATGAATTTATTTCCCTTTTCTTTGCATGATTCTGCAAAAAATTGGTTCTCTTCTTTGCCTCGCAATAGTATCAATTCTTGGAATAAGTGCAAAGATGCTTTTATCACTAAGTATTTTCCCCCCGCAAAAATTATTTCCCTTAGAACCCAGATCATGAATTTCAAGCAACTTGAACATGAGCATGTTGCACAATCTTTGGAAAGGATGAAAATGATGCTAAGGAATTGCCCAACTCATGGGATAAATCTTTGGATGATCATACACAAATTTTATGCAGGGTTGAATTTTGTTTCTCATAATCTTTTAGATTCCGCCGTGGGTGGTAATTTTATGGAAATTACTTTGGGTGAAGCCACAAAATTTCTTGATAATATTATGGCAAATTATTCGCAATGGCATACCGAAAGAGCTCCTCCTAGTAAAAAAGTTAATTCGGTTGAAGAAATTTCTTCTTTGAGTGAAAAAGTTGATGCTCTTATGAAATTGGTTGCTGGTAAAAGTGCTCCTATTGATTTTAATGATATGCCTTTGTCTACTTTGATTGAGCAAAATAGTGATGCCATAGATGTGAATTTTATCTCTCGAAATAATTTCAACAACAATGCTTATAGAGGTAATTTTAATCCTAGGCCTTTTCCTAGTAATTCCTCTAATAATTATGGTAATTCCTATGGAAATCAATCTTATAATAATAATAATAGGTACACCTCTGATATTTAAAACAATATTAAAGAATTTATCAAGACGCAAAAAGTTTTCAAGACTTCCATAGAAGAAAAGTTGAGTAAGACTGATGATTTGTCTAGAAGCGTTGATAGAATTGCTCATGATGTGGAAAATCTCAAGATGCAAATTTTTGTGCGTAAAGTAGATGAATCAATTAAAGATCTTTATGTTTCTATGGATTAAAGTAAGAAAAGAACCGCTATGCTTAGAGCTAAAAGAGAATTTTTAGAAAAAGCATTTTCTAGTGATTACTTTCACAAAAGTGATGAAGATCTTAAAATGATTGGTGTTTCTTCTATTGATTCCTTGTTTAGTAAAGTTAAGATTGATGAAAAAGGGATTTGAGAAGAGTCAACTTTAGTTAGAAGGCGTCCCATTGATTCAGAGAGTGAAAATCTTGTTGAGAAAATGATAAAAGTGGGTTTCGAGAGGTCAAAAGTTTAGCTAGTGATGTGCCCCCTCTTTTGAATTACAAAGACTTTAATTATGATAGTTGCTCTTTGATTTATTGTATTTCTTTGTTGCAATCCATGGTAAATTCACCCCGTGCTTATGAACAAAATAAAGCTTTCACTAAACATATTGTTGATGCTATGATGAAAGCTTTTGAAGAAAAATTGGAATTATAAGTTTCAATTCCTAGGAAATTGCATGATGAATGGGAACCTACTATCAAAGTCAAGATTAAAAATTATGAGTATTTTGCTTTGTGTGACTTGGGTGCTAGTGTTTCCACAATTCTAAAATATTTATGTGATGCACTTGGTCTTACCGATATTCAATCATGTTCTTTGAATTTGCACTTGGCGGAATGCACTATTAAAAGGCTTATGGGAAGAATTAATGATGTTCTTATTCTTGCAAATATAAATTATGTGCCCATAGATTTTATTGTTCTTGATATTGATTGCAATCCGTCTTGTCCAATTATTCTTGGTAGCCCGTTTTTACGCACTATTGGTGTCGTGATTGATATGAAAGAAGGCAATATTAAGCTCCAATTTCCTTTGAGGAAGGGTATGGAACACTTTCCTAGAACAAGAATTATTCCACCATATGAATCAATCGTGAGGGCATCTTATGGATCTCGAAACAAGGATGACAAAACTTAGATCCTTGCTTTATGCCTAGCTAAGGGCGTAAAACTGTAGCGCTTGTTGGGAGGCAACCCAATGAATAAAATTTATTTTTGATTTTTGCTTCCTGTTTTTGAGTGTTAGAAAAATTATGCTACTGTTATTATTGTGTTTTTTATGTTTTAATTAGTGTTTGTGCCAAGTAAAGCCTTTAGGATCTTCTTGGGTGATAGTTGTTTGATCTTGCTGAAAAAACAGAAACTTTTGCACTCACAAAAATAATTCTAATTTTTTACTAGAGAGCGATAAAATACCCATTCCACTTGAGGTAGATTGATATACAAATTTCTCAGGTCATCCTAATATTTCATAGTTTTTGGAGTTACATAAGTATTCAAAATAGTCAGATTGCTAGAGACTATTCTGTTTTTGACAGATTCTGTTTTCTTTGCGTTGTGTGCTTATTTTGATGGCTCTATGGTTTTCTTTGATGAGTTTTTGCCATAGAAAAGTTGGGATACAGTAGAGAGAATGCAATAACAAAATATGAATTGGTTTGATACAACACTTATAGTAGTGATTTATTTTCTTATGATAACGGATCTCACGAAGGTTTTGTTGAGTTTTGTGTGATCGAAGTGTTCAAGTTTTGGGTTATCTTACGATGGATGAATAAATAAGGAGTAGAAGAGCCTAAGCTTGGGTATGCCTCGGCATCCCAAGCTATTATCCAAAAATGAGCAACCAACTAAGCTTGGGGATGCCCCCGAGTGGCATCCCCTCTTTCTTCTAACGACCATCGGTCTTCTACTCGAAGCTATATTTTTATTCGTCACATACTATGTGTTTTTCTTGGAGCATATTGTATGATGTGTGTCTTTGCTTGTTTTATTTTGTGTTTTAATTCATCAGTCCTTACTGGATACACCTTTTTGAGAGAGCCAAAATTATGTCATGACTTGTTAGAATTGCTCTCTTTGCTTCACTTAAATCTTTTATGAGCTATGGACTTGCTCTAGTGCTTCACTTATATCTTTTTGAGCATGGTGTGCTTTAGTATTTTTGAATAAATGACTCTCTTGCTTCACTTAGATTTATTTGAGAGTTAGTAAAATTTTCAATAAATTCTCTCTTGCTTCACTTAAATTAATTTGAGAGAAAGAAAGAAATATTATGCTCATGATCTTCACTTATATTTGTTTGAGCTTATGAAAAGCAACACATGAAAATTAGTCCCAAAGTGATAGATATCCAAGAAGAATATAATAAAAAAATTCATGAAGATCATTGGACAAAATAAACTTGATTCTTAGTAATAGTTTTGAGATATGATGATGTGATATGTGAGTCATCTTGATGAGTAATTATGCTTTAGTAAGAATATTCGTGTTAAGGTTTGTGATTCCCTATGCAAGCACAAAAGTCAATAGTCATGCAATGAAATTATATCCTACTTGTGGTGCATTATTTGGTGTTAATTATGCTTAATGCTTGCGAATGAGATTATCCATTTCTTGATTGGTCGCTTCTCAATCTTTTGCTAGCCTTCATTTTGCACTAAGTATGATCTCTACTTGTGCATCCAAAATCCTTTAAACCAGTTTTGCCACACGACTCCATTATATCTACCTATATGTGGTATTCTTTTGCCGTTCTAAGCAAATTTGCATGTGCCATCTCTAATTTTCAAAATAAACTTCTCTTTTGTGTGTTTGTTTCGCTCGCGGAGCGATGAGGTTTGGCTAATATTTTCCATGCTAGATGTGTTATTCTCACGATGAGTGTTTATTCACTTGTCATTGCACGAGAGTAAGGCAAAGGTATTAGGGATGCCCAGTGCCGAAATGAAAAATGAATTTACTCTATGTTGTCAAATAATAAATTCCTTGGAAAGTGTTGGTAGGAGGGAAACCATGGATACGGCTAGCCATGGAAAGTGAAAGTATGGTGGAAAAAGGAATAAACTTTGTTGGTGGGATGGATATATCTAAGCATGGGAAGCACTGGGAACTCTAAGTCGTTTTTGTTGGTGGGGGATACACCTCCCAAAATGTTTTTATCTCTAAGTTTTTCGCTTTGAGCTCTGGCACCTCTACAAATCCCTACTTCCCTCTGCGAAGGGCCTCTCTTTTACTTTATGCAATTTTTATTTGAATTTGAGTCTCCATCTTCTCTTATAAAAGCACCAACTAGGAGGCAATATGATCGTACTTGAGTATTGGGTGTAGCTAATATGCGAGTGTGTCTCATGAATGGATCAATGGTTGAGCATGATGGGATAGGGATAACTTATTTTAGCGTTGATATTTTGAAAGACATGGTTGCTTGTTGATATGCTTGAGTATTTAAATTATCATGTCAAAACTAGACTATTGCTTTGAATCACATAAAATTCCAAATGTCCATGCTATAAAGAAAGAATATTGTTGGGGATATGACTACCAAGTATGACCCGCCCAGGAGGGGCCAGGTCAACTACAATGGCGATTTACATAAATAAAGCCCAAGAGTATACAAGATGCGGTTTACGATTAGGCTTATAATAGGCCCAAGCTAGGAGGCGGCTTATGGCCCGTAAGTATAAATCGCCATGTATGAATAGACTTGTAATGCAAGGCATGTAAGATACGTCACCAAGCCGGACACATTGTATGAGCCAGTCGGGACTCTATAGGCCGCAGGGCGTCAACCCGTGTATATAAGGGGACGACCCGATGGCGGCTTAGGGCAAGAAACAACAGATTGAGAGCCAAGTTAAGCAGATTCGCTCCTTGGTCATCGAAACCTAGCAATACCATAACAACTGGACTAGGCCTTTACCTTCACTGGAAGGGGCCGAACCAGTATAAACCTCTCGTGTCCTTTGTCCCGATTAACCCCTTTAAGCTTCCTACTTGCGATGGCTCCACGACTAAGTCCTTTCACTAGGACATCTGCCGTGACAATTCCATGATAGTTGGCGCCCACCGTGGGGCCAACGCACGGTGGATTTGAGTTCTTGAAGGGCAACTTCGAAGGGCTCAAGGGATACGCTATGGGCCAGATGACCAAGAGTCATCGCGGCAAGCTCTACATCGACGATGCAGGCTGGGGCCCCGACGTCGGCTCAATTGAGTATGGGTACCGGGTCCCCTTCGGCGGGATCCACGTCTTCATCAGCCGGATCGGCGAGCCGGGTCCTGAGCCGGACATCTGCATCGACATCATCGATATGGCTCAGCGCGCGAGACCCGCCCGGGCTCAGCCGGCTATGAAGCGTGCCTTCGTGGGATGCATCCATGGAGGGGAATTTTCTGAAGGATCTGTGTCTTGTGGCGAGACGGCCGTCCAATCTGATGGCAAGTCATCCACGGGTGAGACAGATTCGTTGTATCAACTGCAAGATGGTGGGCTTGGGGGTTGTTCCGATGGCAGCAGTATTCCGGACCCCTTTGAGCCGCCGAGCAGAGCGGGGATCTTCATGACTGGCACGCAAGCCGCTCAAAACTCTACTGCTGCGGCAGCGATAACCACCAAGTCAGCAACGGCCGGGGCAGGAGGCCCCGCGCGCCCACCGGCTCAGGTGCTGATGGATCTCGTGGACAGGATGACAGCCCTGTTGACTGCCGTGGTTGACCCGGCGGATCAGGCTCATCACGATGCAGAGGTGGCACGGTTACGTGAGGAGGTAGCACAAGCCAAAGAAAACTTAGCGGCGGAGGATGTCAGGATGGCCGCAGAGCGGGCGGCTTTGGATGCTCGAGCTCAGCAGCTTCAATCAAAGGCTTTTCGGCTCACAATGGACCTAAACGCATCAAACGAGGTCATGAGGAGAAGGCACCAGAAGACTCAGTCACGTCTACCTCTGACTTACGATCCTAGGAACCTCTTCCACACACCCGGTGCGGGCCCCAGTCACCCACCGCCTGGGCCTGGGGCGCCGGTTCAGCCCCGGGCTATGGAACCCCCTCGTGTGAATACTGCTACACCTCATTATGTACCAACACCACCGGGTCATTTTTCTAACCCTTTGGAGAACATGATCGCTGCGGCGGCACGATTGGCGGCTCTCCCAGCGGAGGGTGATTCTCCAATGGCGATGGAGACCCGAAGGGTCAGAGAACTTCTTCAGACGGCTCTGGCGCAGCAGGAGGCTTATTCTTATAGTCGAGACAGGATTCATTCGACCCCTCGCCCAAGCCAGAGCCCGAGTTATAGCAAGCACGTGGATTCAGTAGCAGTTTCAAGCAACGTCCGGCACCGTGACTAGCCACGCAGGCATGACCCAGCGCGGGATGGAGCCCTTAACTTGGTTGACCAGGATAGGATCCGCCAAGAGGCTGAGCAGGCGGTTCAATAGGCAGCTGAGCAGGCGGTTCACCAGGCTTTTCCGGTTTATCCGACGACCTCTGTTGAGGCAAGCGTGGCCACAAGGATAGGAGGTGTCCCTTGCTTGGTGTTGGCTCTGCGTAATGAGCGTTTGCCAAAGGATTTCAAGGGGCCTCGGAAGGTGCCCAATTATATGGCCGATTTACAGCCAGGAGCATGGATTGAAAGCTATGAGATGGCCATGGAGTTATTGGAGGTCAGTGACGCCGCAATGGCCCAGTACTTCACTATGATGTTAGATGGAACAGCTCGCACTTGGTTAAAGGGGCTGCCACCCAATTCCATCGGCTCACAGGCAGAGTTAAAAGCCCAGTTTATTCAGAACTTTAAAGACACTTGCAAGCAGCCCATGTCAATTGTGGATTTAACTAATTGTAAACAAGAGGAAGGAGAGTCCACGACCCATTGGGTGCGCTGGGTCAAAGCCATAATACATTCATTTGATAAGATGGATGCCGGCTCTGCAGTCTTAATGTTGGAGAAAAATTGCCGTTTACGCCTCTAAAACAAAAGTTGGGCTGGCTCAAATGCCATTGTAATGACATGGGCCAGCTGATGGCGGCTGTGGTCAAATATGCTGACTCTGATAGTACCAAGGATCCCGAGTCTGACGAGGAAAAGACAGGGAAGGGGAAGATGAACGGCAAGGGTCATCAACATAACCCGGCAAACCAAGGAGGCAATAATAAACGTAAGGCTGACGGTAGTTTGGAGTTTGTGGCTAACACCAACACGCAAGGCAACAATCAGCGACGTGAGGGGAGGCCACCTCCTCGGTCTGGCGGGTCAGGACCCACTCTTGAGCAGCTGTTAAATGAGTCTTGTCCAAGGCACGACACTCAGCAGAAGCCAGCCACTCACCTATGGAAGGACTGTATGTTCATGAAAGCTTTCAAGAATTCTAACATGTTCAATAGCAATCATGGGTCGGGCGGTGGCTCAGGTGGTGGCGGTTTTCATGGGCCGGGCGGCGGTTCAAATTCCAATTTTCAAGGCTCCCAAGGAAATCAAGGTGGGTACGGTCAGCAATCTGGCCAAGGTGGTCAGCAGCAGCAACAGCAATCTGGATACCAGAGCAATCCAAAGCAGTTGAGCAATGGATAGTATCATGTATTCACCACCAGTTTGTGCAGGCAAGACCAGAAGCTTCACAAGAGGGCTATGAACACTGTTGAGCCGGCAGTCCCTCGTTATTTGAGATGGTCCGAGCAGCCTATTCTATGGAGTAGATAGGATCACCCTCCCCGGTTTGACAATCCGGGTCATCTGGCTTTGGTGGTGGCGCCTCAAGTTGGTGGATATAAATTCACTAAAGTACTCATGTACGGAGGCAGTAGCATCAACATCCTCTATTATGAGACATTCCGTTGCACGGGGTTGACTGACAAAAGTCTTAAGACGTCCAACACTGTTTTTCATGGAGTGGTGCCTGGTAAGTCAGCATACCCAGTCGGTAAGATTGAGCTGGAGGTAGCTTTTGGAGATGAGCATGATTCCAGGGCTGAGAAATTAACCTTTGAGGTGGTCAAAATCAAGAGCCCATATCATGCCCTGTTCGGGTGACCGGCTTATGCCAAGTTCATGGCACGACCTTGTTATGTTTATTTACATCTCAAAATGTCGGGTCATAAGGGCACCATCACAGTGCATGGGAGCCGAAAGATAGCCTTGGAATGTGAGGAAGGCGACGCTACTTATGCGGAATCTTCTTGTGCAACAGAGGAGTTAAAGTTCTATAAAGATAATGTTGACCCGGCTGACATGACGTCTTTGAAAAAGCCAACTACATAGCATGAGCCGTTGCTGAAGTTTAAATCGGCGGATGACACTAAGCTTGTTGATTTTGTTCGAGGTGACTCATCTAAGCAGTTTAGTATCAGTGCTAATCTGGATCCCAAATAGGAAAGTGCGCTCATCGAGTTCATCCGTGAGAACCGGGACATCTTTGCATGGAAGCCTTCTGACATGCCGGGTGTACCGAGAGAACTCGCTGAGCACACTCTCAACATTGATCCAAAATTTAAGCCGGTCAGGCAGTTTCTACGGCGGTTCAATGAGGAAAGGCACAAGGCCATTGGTGAAGAGGTGGTCCGGCTCTTGGTGGTCGGGTTCATTATTGAAGTTTTTCATCCAGAGTGGTTGGCTAACCCGGTGCTTGTACTTAAAAAGAACGACACCTGGCGTATGTGTGTGGATTACACGGACTTAAACAAAGCTTGTTCGGCTGATCCTTTTGCTCTCCCTCGTATTGATCAAATGATTGATGCTATGGCAGGTTCTGAGCGTTTGAGCTTTTTGGATGCTTATTCTGGTTATCATCATATCAAGATGGCAGTTAAGGACTAGGAGAAGACAACTTTTATTACTCCATTTGGAGCCTTCTGCTATGTGTCCATGCCTTTTGGGCTTAAGAGTGCCCAGGCGACTTATCAGCGGTGTGTGCAGAACTGTCTTCACAATCAGATTGGGCATAATGTTCATGCTTATGTGGACGATATAGTGGTGAAATCCAGAGAGAAGGAAACCTTGATAGATGATCTGAAGGAAACCTTTGATAACCTCCGGGTCTACAAGATGATGCTTAACCCGGCCAAGTGCGTTTTTGGAGTGCTGGGGGGCAAGCTTTTGGGTTTTTTGGTTTCTAACAGAGTCATTGAGGCTAACCCGGAGCAAATCAAAGCGATTACGTCTTTGGCTAAGCCGGCGTGCATTAATGACGTTCAGCGGCTGGCGGGTCGTGTTGCAGCTTTGAGCCGGTTCATAAGCCGGTTAGGTGAGAAGGACATACCACTGTATCAAATGATGAAGAAGACAGATGATTTTGTCTGGAGTGATGCTGCTAACTCTGCCTTTGAAGATCTGAAAAGACAGCTCACTGAGCCGCCGGTTCTTGCTACTCCCATTGATAAAGAGCCACTGTTGTTGTATGTGGCTGCCAACACACGTGCTGTCAGTGTGGCCATTGTTGTAGAGCACAAAGAGGATGGAAAGGAATATCCGGTTCAACGGCCAGTTTACTACGTCAGTGAGGTGCTCATTGAGTCCAAACAGAGATACCCACATTGGCAGAAACTTGTTTATGGGGTGTTCATGGCAAGCCGGAAGCTTAAGCATTACTTCCAGGGTCATCCTATCACTGTGGTTAGCTCTGCTCCTTTAGGAGATATTATTCAAAATAGAGAAGCCACAGGACGAGTTGCCAAGTGGGCCATTGAGCTTGGGCCTCATGGTTTAAAGTATGTGCCACGTACTGCCATCAAATCTCAAGCATTAGTGGACTTCATCAATGATTGGACAGGACTGCAGATGCCTGAAGAGAAGCCGGACAACACATATTGGGTTGTTCATTTTGATGGGTCCAAGCAATTATAGGCCTCGGGGGCTGGAGTTGTCTTAGCTTCCCCTCGAGGTGATAAATTTTGTTATGTACTAAGGTTAATGTTTCCCTGTACTAACAATGCAACTGAGTATGAGGCTTTGCTCCATGGTCTTCGGATGGCTAAAGAGATGAGTTTGAGCTGGGTAAGGTGCTTTGGCGACTCGGATTTGGTGGCTCAACAAGTATCAGGCAAGTGGGACTCCAAGGATCCTCTCATGGTGGCTTATCGCCGTGAAGTTGATGCCATTGCTGGACACTTCAAGGGTTACCAAGTGGAACACATTGATCCCAGAAAGAATGAAGCGGCTGATGCATTAAGCCGGCTGGGGTCTCAGCGTAAGCCGGTGCCACCTAACACTTTCTTAGATGTTCTACATAATCCTTCTGTCAAGTTGCTTACAGAGGAAGACCTGGCTATTCCAGACCAGGAAGCACAATTGGTGGCGGCTCTTCACGTCATCCCGGATTGGACAGTGCCATATTTGGCTTATATGACCCAGGGTGAGTTGCCTGAGGATGAGACCTTGGCTAGACAGATAACCTGGCGGTCTAAATCAATGACAATTACCAACGGTGAGTTACATCATCGCAGTGTCACCGGGGCGTTTCAACATTGTGTCTCTCCTAAGGAAGGTCAAGAAATTCTTCGTGAGATCCATGAAGGAGATTGTGGCCATCATGCCGGTTCAAAGTCTCTTGTGGCCGAGGCTTTCCTTCATGGTTTTTACTGGCTAACGTCAGTCAGTGATGCGGAGGATCTGGTCAGTAGGTGCGATGGTTGTCAAAAATTCATATGACGGGCGCACGTGCCGGCTCAAGAATTGCGGATGATTCCAATTACTTCGTCGTTTGCAATCTAGGGGCTCGATATGGTAGGATCTTTCAAAAGATCCAAAGATAAAAAGACACACCTTTTGGTGGCAGTTGACAAATTCATGAAGTGGGTGGAGGCAGAGCCGGTTAGTAAGTGTGATGCAGCCGCGGCGGTTCAATTCATGAAAAAGGTGATCTTTCATTTTGGCTTTCCACACAGCATTATAACTGACAATGGTACTAATCTGTCCAAGGGTGCGATGGAAGAATTTTGTCAACGTGAGCATATCCGGCTTGATGTTTCATCAGTAGCTCACCCCCAATCCAATGGTCAAGCTGAGAGAGCAAATCAGGAAATCTTGAAAGGTCTCAAGCCCCAGCTTATGGTTCCTTTACAACGGACGCCGGGTTGTTGGGTGGAGGAGTTGCCCTCTGTGATATGGAGCATTAATACCACCCCTAACAGATCTATGGGTTATACGCCTTTCTTCATGGTTTATGGAGCGGAGGCAGTCCTACCTAGTGACATCCGGCATGACTCGCCCCACGTGGCGGCTTACGTTGAAGCTGATAACGAACAAGCCCGTCAGGATGCACTTGACCTGTTAGATGAAGAGCGTGACTTAGCAGCAGCCTGCCCGGCGATTTACCAACAGGACCTGCGTCGTTATCACAGCCGCCGGGTTAAGTCCAGAACCTTCCAGGAAGGTGACTTGGTGCTCCGACTCATCCAGGACCAAACTGATGCACACAAATTATCCCCACCTTGGGAAGGACCCTTTGTGGTCAGCAGGAACTTGAACAATGGGTCATACTACCTCATCGATGTTCTAGAGCACAAAGACTCACGTAAGTCGGAGGAAGAGACCCGACGGCCGTGGAATATCGCTCATCTTCGGCCTTACTATACTTGAGCCACCGGCTCTCATAATGTACATACTTTGACATTGTATATATTATGATAAGTAATAAAGCAGGACCTGTGTCCTTTTCATTCTCAATAATCACGTGCCTTTATTCTTATACTTTCAAAATGACCAATTAGGGGCTGATTATATTCAAATCTAGCTTAACCCTTCGGTCCGTCTCATGATCGTATTCGAATCTAGCCTTTAAATCTTATGATCACTAGGGGGCTTCCTGTTCAAACATAGGTTGTATTCAAACCAAAGAGAACATAGCTGTCGGTACCCTCTTGATCGGCACAATGCCAAACTCACTAGGGGGCTTCTTGATCGTATTCGAATCATAGCTTAACCCCTTTTGGGTCCGACTTGGGTCGTATTCGAATCAGGGTCGTTAAAAACCTCTCAAGATCATTTGGGGGCTTCCTATTCAAACATAGGTCGTATTCGAACCAAAGAGAACATAGCTGTCGGTACCCTCTTGATCGGTGCAACGCCAAAGCCACTGGGGGCTACATGATCGTATTCGAATCCTAGCTTAACCCCTTTGGTCCAGTTTACTGATCGTATTCGAATCAGAAGCCTCCAAATTTTTCTTGATGTTTGACTTACATTGTTTGAAAGACAATCCTTTGTTTTTTCCGGTTTTGTTGTCTAAATCTAAGTGTAAGTATGGTTTCAATATAAACCGGCTTGGGTTTTTGACAATGAATTGCCAGTGTATAACAGTCATCATACATATGGAAGTATTGGCTTCTAAAGATTGGGTGATCACCCTTACTGTCCGGGTCACATAAGCCGGCAGTCCAGATTCAAGAACACAGGTATGATGTTGTCGTTTAAATTCATAACAGGCTTCTCTGTGTTTTTCTTCAATCACAGGCTTTCCAGCCTTAACTATCCTTACACCAAGCCTTCATAATACAGTTATGTTAGGTTCTATGGTTGTGCACTGGGCGATTTTGACCCGTCCGATGATAAGTCGCCAGGACAATTTTCATATCTTCCATGCAGGAATAGATTCACACAATACTGATATTGTAAAGGATGAAAGGCATATCCTCACATTACGGATAAAAGTGATGTACGATGCACAATATGCACGATGGCATAAGCACAACATGAAGTTTTAAGCTAGCCTATTACAAGGCACTTGGAGCCCAACAAGATAATACTGTTTTTCTCATAAGCAGAGGATAAACTAAAGCTGGTTCATTAATCCTGGCCGCATTGTTTGGATGGTTACGACTCATCCCTCGCCGGTCCATCTTCCTCCATCGTTTGGAAACTGGGCTTGGACCAATCAAAGCCGTGAAGAGCAACGAACTCAGCTTCATCATCAATTAGACCAGACAGGTCAATTTCCGGGGCAAAGGTGTGCTGGCGAACCGGCGGGATTAGATCTGTCACTTTATATGAAGGAGTTGCCATCTTTTTATTCTCAGCATCAAAACTCGGCTGATACTTATCAACATTCGTCTCGTCGCCAAGGATGGTAGCATGAGGACGAATTTCCCTCATGCAAGCAGCAAAAACTTCTTGATCAAACGGAGTCCCGTCTTCCTTAAAGCTAGGATACCCCTTGGCTACATCCACCGGGTCTAGATCCGGCACCCAGGCTTTGGAGCGGCTTAGAGCAGTTAGGGCTCCGGCTCTCGCACAGGACTGCTTGACTTCTTGGAATCTGGCGGGTAAGATAGATAACTTCTTCAAGACATCACTCAATAGGTTTGGTCCTTGGTTAGCTGGGAGATAATGGCAAGGGCCCGTTGAGCTCCAGTATACAGTTGCTCCACCATGGTGTAAACCGCCTTGAGCTTTATCAAGCTGTTTTGTCTCAGATTGCTGCTCCATGGACCTATGAGGTATTCCAAAAGGTTAAGCAGACGACTTACGTTATGATGGCAAAAATAGAGTTTAAGTAAGTAATATGATAACTCACCGAAGATTGCAGAGACCATCTGAGACACACGGCTCTTTAAACCAGTGAGTTCAGCGGTAACTTCCTTGAGAGCCGCCTCGGCCGTCTCGGCCCGCTGTGTCAGCAAGGTTTTTTCGTCGGCCCAAGATTCTTTTGTCTACATTAAAACTGGTCTTCAGTTTCTCTGCTTCAGATATGCTGAACTGGAGTTTAGATTCAGTATTCTTTATCTCAGTCTCTTGAGCCGCCAACTGGGTTTTCGCATCAGTCAGTTGAGAATCCAAGTCAGTTATGGCGGTCTGCAGGCATACATAAATGTGTCAAGGTTTATTCCAATATAGGTCCTAATGATTAAAGTCCCAAGTGCTTTGCACAGCAATACCACTCGGCACATGGGGGCTAATGTCTGCCAAAGCCCATGTTCAAGAATTCATCCGATTAACCAGTTAATTTGCCGATTAATCCCTACTCATAGGGTCCCCGAGTAGCTGATTACCCGATAAATCGTCCGATTAATTGATTAAATGGCCGATTAACTTGCCGATTAGCCTATTAATCCCCTACTCACCAGCCGACCGAGCAGCTACCAGTTAACGATTTCCTCAATAATGGCCAAAGCAATTCTTAAATGCAGAAAAGACTCTTCTAAAAAAGTCCCAAGTGTTTTACAGGTAACAACGCTTGGCACTTGGGGGCTAATGCATGGTATTCAGAGAGTTTTTTCCCTCTTGAGCCGGATAACAACATTAGTTTTGACTGGTTCAAAGAAGTTATGAAGTTAAGTACCGGCTCATTCATGATGAATTAAGCCAGCCCTTGGGGACTACAGGTGAAGTTATGCTAATCAGATAAATCCGGTTAAACATTTTAAACCGGACTTGGGGAAAATCTAGGTCAGAACATCAACCTATATCACAAGTCTACAGATCATTCAAGTTTATCATAATTAGGAGACTTGGGGGCTGGCAGAGCATATAAACTAATGAAAGTTGGAGAGCATACCTCATATTTTAATTGCAGCTGTTTGACCATCTCAATTTCAGAGTCACGGCTGGAATGCACGTGACTAAGGTAGCCAGATAGCACGTCACTAATACTCAGGTGAGAATAGTGAGAGATGTCAAACCGCACTTTTTGCTTTTCTAAAGCCTCTTTCTTGGCGGAGTGTCTGGCCAGCACAATTGGATTGCCCGGTTCAACGAATCTACTACCAGTGATTAAAACATCATTGTCATAAGCCGCTGGCGGGTTAGCTGAGCTTGATGGTTCAATAGTAGATGGATTGAGAATGGTTTCATCAACAGACGGCTCAGGAGGATCTGATTGAACATTGACAGCGGGATCTTCTGGTGCTTCAGGTTGCCCCGGGGCAGGAGTTGGCAGTGCTGGTTCAGCGGCTTTCGGATTTTCAGTCGGCTTAGCCACCCTGGACTTCTTGGGTTTTTCTTGACCACTAAGAAGAAATTTGACGAGTTAGTATAATGATATGGACATGAAGATGCAGAAGAAAGATAACTATCCTAACCCAGGGGCAGTCTTGAAAGTCGGAAGTTGGGTTTGTGAAGAATCACCAGAAGAGCGAGAGATCTCCTACAAAAAGTGAAATCACAGTTAAAAAGAGCAAGGAAATAGATTCACTGATAAAGGCAAAAGTCAAAAGTGAAAGAAACCTCATTCTGGTGTTTCTGATGAGTTTTGATAAGCTGGAGGACGGTTCATCATCGTCATTGGTCCAGGTCTGACAGCAACTCTCATGTTGTTGTTTTTTCAAAAGAAAATGAGGATCTAAATAAGCCAAGGGGTATGAAAACCTTACTTTCCGGGTTACCCGTCGAGGTTTCTACCTTGGCAAAGGTTCTGAGTCGGAGGAAATAATTACCTCTTCTTCCATTGCCTGGCTGGCCCCCGTGTCATCCTGGTAATAGTCAGTGTCAATAAGGTTGTTAAAAAGGAGGCCAAGAGAGTCAAGGGCTACCTCCGACTCAGAGACGTCATCCAACTTGAACATATCAGAAGCAGTTGTTTTCTTCTTATATTTTCTGGTCGTCTTCTTGGCGGCTATGACGGCGGCTCTAGCTTCTTGGCAGCCTCATGATCATATTTGGCCTTCCAAAAGTCGGATTTGGCCTGTAGGCAAATAACAGGTTGAAAATCATGCAAGCACTTGACAACTGAACTACTGAAGAAGGAGTCAAGGGGATTTACCTCTGGTGCCGGGTTAAGTTTGCAGAAAGGATTCAATCCTACTTTGCTACAGTCTTCATATTTGTTGTTGACAAGAGTGGTTGACATCTCAACAATAGCTTCTTCAGTCAGACGAAGGGAGCTATGACGTAATGTATCGTCCGTTCCTCCGGTGTAGTTGCACATCAAGTCAGACCGGCGGCTTAGAGGGATGATTCGCCATGCGATCCAACAGCGGATCAAGTTAACTCCTGTTAAGCCATTCCCCAGCAAAGCTTGAACCCTTTTGAGGGTTGGTTGAAGTTTCTTGCGCTCAGCGGTAGAGAGTTTGTCAGGGAGAACATATTTAGAGTCAAGGCACTCAGCATGATAACCCGACATTGGTTTTTCATCAGCTGGCGATGTGTCTTTACAATAAAACCAAGTTTGGTTCCAGTCCTTGGGATGGCTTGGCAAGACTACTAAAGGAAAGACAGCATCTCGTCTGCGCTGAATAGAAATTCCACCAAGTTCCAAGCAGGGCCGTTGGTGTATTCATTCTGGCAGTTCAAATAGAAATACTCTTTGAAGAGTTCAACAGTAGGTGCTTCTTGAAGATAAACTTCACAGAAAACTTGGAAATTACAGATGTTTGATAAGGAATTGGGTCCAAGGTCTTGTGGATGAAGTTTGAAGAAATGAAGAACATCTCTGAAGAGTTTTGAGCTGGGTGGTGAAAAACCCCGGTTCATATGGCCAGTAAAGACGATGACTTCACCATCCTTGGGCTGAGGTCTTTCTTCGGCCAGGTCAGGGGCGCGATAGGACATAATGCTCTTCTCTGGTAAATATCCAATGGTGACAGAATCCTTCAGAGTGTCATCAGTAACTGTGGAAGGGACCCAGTTGCAAATTGTCGTCGTTTTTGGCAACATGGCGAAAGGACAAGCTAAAAAGGAAGTAATTTGTCGGTTCAAGTTAAGTGCTGGAATCACATGTTAGTGATTGCAATACAGATGAGTAATGTCGGCTTAAATAAGGGCTAATGGTATATGAAGGAAAAATGAGCCGCCATGACTAAAGATATTCAAAAGTTGCCAGTGACAAAAAATTGGTTAAGTGCTGAGGTAAACAAGTTTCACAGGCTGCAGATTTTATTTTGGATCAACGGTTGTTCAGAAAAGAAAAATAAATCTAGACCTAAAAGTCAGTGCAGATGAGTTCATAAGCTTGTACAGGATTTTTCTTCAAAGAAAGGGGATCTACTGATATTGAAAGTAGAAATAAAATAGTACCATATCAGTTTAACACCGTTCTCAGATCAAAGAGGCTTGCAGTATAACCTGAAGGATGAACTAACGATGAACTCTAACGAACTATGAAGAACATGAAGGAGCTCGCAAACCCTAGTGCGGATCTAAGGTACGGAAAAGCAGAAAATTACAACTGTGGATCTGTTGAGGAGGGTCGCCACCGCTGGTCTGGATCGATTCAGGTTGACGCAGCGGCCGAGGTTGAAGAGGACGAAGTGCTCTGTGACAGTGGTGGAGCTCGAGCGACAGAGGGGTTGCGAGAGAAGGAAGAAGAACATTGAGGAAGATCAGCCGTGCCTATTTATAAGGAGATAGGCAAACAGGCAGGCGCGAAAAACAAGGAAGGCAAATGAAAGTTATCCAGCTAGATGGATGCCTCGATTTTCGGAAAGACATTAAGATAAAGATCTGTTAAGGTGATGTCGTGGCGGGTTTCCAAAAATTCCGGAGATGACGTCATGGCGGGTTACAAGGCTTTCACAGTAGTGGTAGATGGATTTTTTCTAAGTGTTGAAGATTGACATGAACAAAGTTCAAATCAACCTAGGGCCTAATGTTGGGGATATGACTACCAGGTATGACCCGCCCAGGAGGGGCCGAGTCAACTACAATGGCGGTTTACATAAATAAGGCCCAAGAGTATACAAGATGACAGTTTACGATTAGGCTTATAATAGGCCCAAGCCAGGAGGCGGCTTATGGCCCGTAAGTATAAACTGCCATGTATGTAAGACTTGTAATGCCGGGACTCTGTACGCCGCAGGGCGTCAACCCATGTATATAAGGGGACGACCCAACGGCGGCTTAGGGCAAGAAACAACAGATAAAGAGCCAAGTTAAGCGGATTCGCTCCTTGGTCATCGAAACCTAGAAATACCATAACAACTGGACTAGGCCTTTACCTTCACTGCAAGGGGCCGAACCAGTATAAACCTCTCGTGTCCTTTGTCCCGATTAACCCCTTTAAGCTTCCTAGTTGCGATGGCTCCACGACTAAGTCCTTTCACTAGGACATCTGCCATGAAAATTCCACGACAAATATGATATGACATGTTAGGCATCATTCCACATCAAAAATTCTATTTTTATCACTTACCTACTCGAGGACGAGTAGGAGTTAAGCTTGGGGATGCTGATACATCTCCAACATATCTATAATTTTTTATTGTTCCATGATGTTATATTATCAATCTTGGATGTTTCATAATCATTTTATAGTCATTTTATATCATTTTTGGTACTAACCTATTGACATAGTGCCAAGTGCCAGTTGTTTTTTTCCCATGTTTTTTACATCACAGAAAATCAATACCAAATGGAGTCCAAATGCCACAAAACTTTACGAAGAATTTTTTTGACCAGAAGGAACATATTGGGCCCTGGCTGCACCTAGGGGTGCTCCAAGGAGAGCACAACCCACCAGGGCACGCCAGGAGGCCCAGGCGCGCCCTGGTGGGTTGTGCCCACCTTGGGTGCCCCCCGGACCACCTCTTTGCTCTATAAATACCCCAATATTCCCAAAACCCAAGGGGAGTCGGCGAAATATTCATCCAGCCGCCGCAGAGTCCAGAACCACCAGATCTAATCTAGACACCATCTCGGATGGGGTTCACCACCTCCATTGGTGCCTCTCCGATGATGCGTGAGTAGTTCCTTGTAGACCTTCGGGTTCGTAGTTAGTAGCTAGATGGCTTCCTCTCTCTCTCTTGATTCTCAATACAATGGTCTCTTGGAGATGCATATGATGTGACTCTTTTGCGGTGTGTTTGTTGGGATCGATGAACTTTGAGTTTATGATCAGATCTATCTTTTTATATCCATGAAAGAATTTGAGTTTCTTTGATCTCTTTAATGCATGATTGCTTATGGCCTCGTATTTCTTCTCCAATATTTGGGTTTTGTTTGGCCAACTTGATCTATTTATGTTGCAATGGGAAGAGGTGCTTTGTAGTGGGTTCGATCTTACGGTGCTTGATCCTAGTGACAGAAGGGGAACCGACATGTATGTATCGTTGCTACTAAGGATAAAACGATGGTCTATCTCTACATAGATAGATCTTGTCTACATCATGTCATCGTTCTTATTGCATTACTCTGTTTCTCCATGAACTTAATACACTAGATGCATGTTGGATAGCGGTCGATGTGTGGAGTAATAGTAGTAGATGTAGGTAGGAGTCGGTCTACTAATCTTGGACGTGATGCCTATGTAATGATCATTGCCTGGATATCGTCATGAGTATTTGAAGTTCTATCAATTGCCCAGCAGTAATTTGTTCACCCACCATTTGCTATTTTTCTCGAGAGAAGCCACTAGTGAAACCTACGGCCCCCGGGTCTCTTCCTCATATATTTGCCTTTACGATCTACTTTTCCTTTGCATTTATTTTCAGATCTATTAATCCAAAAATACAAAAATACTTTGGTGCACTTTATTTTATTTTCGATCTACTTATTCAATCTACTACAATCTTTCTCCCGTCCACGCATCAATTTGAGGCGATGTACCCTGGAAGGGATTGACAACCCCTTTAACATGTCGTGTTGTGAGAAGTTGTTATTTGTGTGTAGGGGTTGTTCATGTTGTGTTGCTTGGTTCTCCTACTGGTTCGATAACCTTGGTTTCATATCTGAGGGAAATACCTACCGCCGTTGTGCTACATCATCCCTTCCTCTTTGGGGAAATACCAATGTAGCTTCAAGTGACATCAGCCGGTCCTTGCTGAAGGTTAAAACAGCACACTTGACAAAAAAATCGTTGTGGTTTTGATGCATAGGTAAGAACCGTTCTTACTAGAAGCACATAGCAGCCACGTAAAACTTGCAACTACAAAGTAGAGGACGTCTAACTTGTTTTTGCAGGGCATGTTGTGATATGATATGGTCAAGACATGATGTGATATACGTTATTGTATGAGATGATCATGTTTTGTAGAAGTTATCGGCAACTGGCAGGAGCCTTATGGTTGTCGCTTTATTGTATGAAATGCAATCACCATGTAATTGCTTTAGTTTATCACTATGGGTTAGCGATAGTCGTAGGAGCAATAGTTGGGACACAACGACGCTATGATGGAGATCAAGGTGTCAAGCCGGTGACGATGGAGATCGTGACGGTGCTTTGGAGATGGAGATCAAAGGCACAAGATGATGATGGCCATATCATGTCACATATTTTCATTGCATGTGATGTTTATCTTTTATTCATCTTATTTTGCTTAGTATGGCGGTAGCATTATAAGATGATCCCTCACTAAATTTCAGGGTATAAGTGTTCTCCCTGAGTATGCACCGTTGCGATAGTTCATCATGCCGAGACACCACATGATGATCGGGTGTGATAAGCTCTACGTTCACATACAACGGGTGCAAGATAGTTTTGCACGTGCGGAATACTCGGGTTAAACTTGACGGGCCTAGCATGTACAGACATGGCCTCGGAACACTGAGACCGAAAGGTCGAACGTGAATCATATAGTAGATATGATCAACATAGAGATGTTAACCATTGAAAACTACTCCATCTCACGTGATGATCGGACATGGTTTAGTTGATATGGATCACGGGATCATTTAGATGACAAGAGGGATGTCTATCTAAGTGGGAGTTCTTAAGTAATATGATAAAATTGAACTTAAATTTATCATGAATTTAGTCCTGATAGTTTTTGCATAGCTATGTTGTAGATTAATGGCCCGTGCTATCGTTCCCTTGAATTTTAATGCGTTCCTAGAGAAAGCTAAGTTGAAAGATGATGGTAGCAACTACACGGACTGGGTCCTTAACTTGAGGATTATCCTCATTGCTGCACAGAAGAATTATGTCCTTGATGCACCGCTAGGTGCAAGGCCTACTACAGGAGCAACTCTGGACGTTATGAACAGCTGGCAAGCTAAATCTGATGACTACTCGATAGTTCAGTGTGCCATGCTTTACGGCTTAGAATCGGGACTTCAAAGACGTTTTAAACATCATGGACCATACGAGATGTTCTAGGAGTTGAAGTTAATATTTCAAGCAAATGCCCGAGTTGAGAGATATGAAGTCTCCAACAAGTTCTATAGCTGCAAGATGGAGGAGAACAGTTCTGTTAGTGAACACATACTCAGAATGTCTGGGTACCATAACCACTTGACTCAGCTGGGAGTTAATCTTCCGGATGATAGCGTCATTGATAGAGTTCACCAAGCTATAAAGGCTTCGTGATGAACTATAATATGCAAGTGATGGAAAAGACTATTCCCGAGCTCTTCGCAATGCTCAAAGCTGTGGAGGTAGAAATCAAGAAGGAGCATCAAGTGTTGATGGTTAAAAAAACCACTAGTTTCAAGAAAAAAGGCAAAGGAAAGAAGGGGAACTTCAATAAGAATAGCAAGCAAGTCACTGCTCCCGGGAAGAAGCCCAAGTCTGGACCTAAGCCTGAAACTGAGTGCTTCTACTGCAAAGGGACTGGTCACTGGAAGCGGAACTGTCCCAAGTATTTGGCGGATAAGAAGGATGGCAAAGTGAAAGTTATATTTGATATACATGGTATTGATGTGTACCTTACTAATGCTCGTAGTAGCGCCTGGGTATTTGATACTGGTTCTGTTGCTCATATTTGCAACTCGAAACATGGGCTACGAATTAAACGAAGATTGACTAAGGACGAGGTGACAATGTGTGTCAGAAATGGTTCCAAGGTCGATGTGATCGCCGTCGGCATGCTACTTCTACATCTACCTTCGGGATTAGTTTTAGACCTGAATAATTGTTATTTGGTACCAGCATTGAGCAAGAACATTATATCTGGATCCTGTTTGATGCGAGACGGTTATTCATTTAAATCAAAGAATAATGGTTCTTCTATTTGTTGACGCTCAAAAGTGGCACGATTATAAAGAGTGGCTTGAAGCTGTGTCAAGATTAATTCAAAATTACTATTGAAAGTCACCATGAGATGGCTCTCTTCAAGAAGATCAAGATGAATATGAAGATGGTCTAAAACGGAGCTCGGATGCAAAAGTTATGACAAGTTCAGAGATGCTCATGTCGACACCAGATTAAAGAATGGATAGAAAACCCATTAAGATGGCTTCAAATTGAGAAAGTTTCAACATGAAAGTTGTGTGTCTCGTCGAAACGATCGATTTCGATATAAATATCATCCCAATCCAAGGTCGTATGCAAAAGTTAGAGCCCTCACAACGCGACCCTCCAGTGAGCAAAATAGGACGCCCGGAACCAAACACATATGAGGGTATGTCTGATGATCTGTGTAAATAATAGCTGTTTTGCGCGAGCGATTTGACCCTTGAGATGACCTCTGATGAAAAAACGTTCAACATGAAAGTTGTTCGTCTCGTCGAAACGGTCAAGATTGCTTTTGGTCTCGTTTCCATCCGAGGTCGTTTACCGCCTCAAAAAAGACCCACAATATGCAGCCAGTTTTAGACCGAACAGTTTTGGAAAGTTCGGACAAAACCAATCCGAATTTGACTAGGGTTTTGGACGTGAATCCAAGTATTTTCCTCGCATGGGAAGTCCAGCCCCCTCTTATATAGCTAAGGGGTGACGGCCGATTGAACAACACACAATCGAACAAACACATCTACTACTTTTTCTTGTTCATCTACTTTTTATCTCTCCTTTGTATCTTTCTTCTCGTTCTTCGCTAGTTCTTCATGCTGGAGGGCTGCGGATCCATGAGGCTCTAGGGGCGAGCGAATCGACCTGGAGCAGCCCATAGCCGCCGCGAGCCCTGACGGGCTCCCTCCCGGGCAAACGGGGCTTCGGGTCTACAAAAGCATCTGCCAGCTGTCCTGCGTATCGCGTTGCCGGTCAGATCTCCTTCGACGCGAGCTGCGGTGCATCACCCCCGGCGTCGAGGGTACACGGTGACGTGTTCGTGTGTGAACACACTTTTTGGCGACTCCGTTGGGGACGAAGCTTTGAACGGTCTCCAGCCCGTTCTTGCTACGAAGAGATCATCATCAAGTTGCTGCAATCTACAAAGGTAATATGAATACCCAATTCCCCTTTGTAGATGCAAATAATCCATATGTCGTTGCTGGATCACCTAATGAGTGTAATGTATCGGCTAGCCCTAGTTTTATCAATTATGCATCTAATTATGCGCAAGGGCCGATGCAAAACAATCTTCTTGCTTCAAATTCTTATGATTTTAGCAACATACAACATATGTATCCAAACTCTCATGCATCGGCAACCCCACAAATCCATATGCCGATGAACAACATGATGGGTTTGGTTAATCAACTTGAAACACCTCATGTTAAAATTTCCAATAGCATACAAGAAAGTGTTTCACCTTTTTATTCATCGGCAACTAATTTGCAATATGTGAATCCAACCTTGCCGATGGATGGGAGAATTGGCCATGCTACTACTAGCTATTCGGCCAGTTACTCTCAACCATCATATGCTACATCTCATGTTAGTAATTTTTCGGCACCATACACAACTGTAGATGCTCATAATTCGGTTTCACACCTTTCTGGTCATAGCCGAATAAATGTAAATTTTACAGGAGCAGTTGTGCCAAATATTGTAGAAGATGAGGTAGTGGTGGCTGCATTGAAGAGTTTAGCCCAAAATAAGAGGATTAGTGCTCTTTGCCTTAAACAACATGAAAAGGGGCTATTTCCTGATTATGCCGCAATAAAAGCTAGAGTTTTGCAAGAAAATGAATCTTTGCCAATTGATAAAATTGCCGAGCAAAAATATGGTTTTACAACAATGCATATGCCTTCACCTAGTACAACATCATATTATACACCCCCACTATTGCAAAATTTCAGCAACAACCGTGTGTCATTGCTGAAAGAATCTAAAAGCATTGGGGGGCAATCGTATCCGGAGTGGGCTGAAATTGAGAAAAAGCTTAAAGCCAACTTTGCCGCTCGCCGTCAGAAAAAAATAGAAAAAGAATTGGCTCAGATAAAAGAAGGTTTGCCAATTGGTAGTATCAATGAAAAGAAGGATGATTTGGAACTTGAAACTGCTTCGGTTGAAAAAGCCGAATCAAGTAGTATATATTCCGAATCCATCAAATCCAAAGAGGCAAGCATTATTGAGAAAGGGCATGGCAAGCATAGCAAAACAACCGTGCTTGATTTTTCTGAAGTTAATGGAACCTACTTCCTGCCCTATGAGTTCTGTGCCGTAGAAATTGACAAGTCTCAAGGACAAGAGCAAGTAGCCAAACAAAGTTCGGTTGATAAGGATCTTCAAGGTAATGATTCACGGAATAAAGAAAAAGATGATGAAGAGGCGTTGGGGAGCCACCCAAAGATGAAGCAAGATATTGTTCAAGCCACACCACTATCATGCTCTCCCAACATATTTGAAGAGGTATGTTTAGCAAGTAATTTACCTATTTTCAGATTTGGTCAAAACTTTATTGTTGATGCATCCATCAGAAAAATCCTCTTAAGTAATTTTGAAAGACCAATGAAGAAGGGTAATTTACTTGTTAGCAATAAAATTATTATGGAACATATCGTCAACCCATTGCGCCATTTATAAAGACCGATAATGACTTATTATTACAGCCAAAGTTTTCCCCGTTGGTTTATCGAAGGTTCATATCTAGTTGGGTAGCTTTGCTTATTTCGTACTTGGCTTGCACTTGGTCTCAACTGAGACATGTATATTCTAAATATCTTCGTTTCAGAAATTTAAAGCCAAGATTAAATTCTGTTGAGAAAACCGATGCTAGTATAATATCTTACCCAAAGACATCGGAGATAGAGTGCAAAACACAATGCATAGCCGAATGGTGTGATGCAAAATCTGAACCATTCGTTTGCTTAATTCCAAAGCCGTTCTCACAGCAAGATCGGCTAGAAAACAAGAACTATACCTTCAATTCAAGCATGTGTGATCAAATATTTGATTTGTTGCTGAAAAATAATTACATTACAATTCTTGGTCACCATGTTAAGCCATCAATCCAAGGACGAATGTATTGTAAGTTGCATGTTTCGCCCAAGCATAATTTTGAGGATTGCAACATGTTTCGTCAAATAGTTAAATCGGCCATTGAAAAAGGACGATTGAAGTTTGTTGAAACACCAAGAGATGACCAGTCTATTTCGATTGGTCCCGATGGCAAAAAGTTTTTGCATCGGCTGCTTCAAGCCGATCCATTTAAAGAGAAGGTAAAAACTGCAGGTGATGGGATCAAGCTTTCAAGTAAAGAAGTTGTTGAAGAGCATAATGAACATAATCTTGAGGGTGAGAATTCCATCGAAGCTACAATGGAGACGCCAAGGACTGGGGGGGCAGCAAGCAAATCGAACGATCGATGAAAGCAAACCAAAAGGAAACAAAGGCCTAAATAAGCGCAAGTGTAAGAGATCAAAAATCACCTTCGTTGAATTATTGGATAAATATCAAAAGAAGAGTGAAGAGAAGAATGCTTATCGGCCCAATCATGCAAAGAAACCAAGGTCACCCCCAAGGCGCAAATATGAAGATTGGTATTGGCAAAGTGAGAATTTTAATGCAACATATTCATTTCCTTATTTTGTGCCGCCAATGCCAATGCCGTGGATGCCTCCCTATGCTCATATAGATCCATATCCATCATGGGACAGGTATGATACAAGGGCACATTCTCCTTTTAGACCATCTCACCAATATTATGCAGCTCCGAGAAGATCAATATCTGAACAATCACATGTTAAAGACCGTTTCAATCATAAGGAATCGGTCCAGAGCTCAAGGATGAAGAAAGAGGTGGTCAAGCAAGTTTACCGTGTTAAAAGAGATGGTCGTAAGAATGCAACTTCAGATTTGATCTCAAATAAAAAAGAGCCAATTAAAGTGTTAACATTGGCTACTAAAGGCAATAAGACAAAGCAACCAATTATTGAGAGTCAAAGTGCCAAATCTGAAGAAAAGAAGTTGAGAGTGCATAAGGCCAAAAAGGAACTGCCATTGGTCAAAACAGAATTACAGCAGAGATGCCCACTCGGCTTAACGTATTGGCAAAAGAAGGAATTACAAAATCTTAGTGCACAAGAGCTGAGACAGAAGAACATGGCATGGGTTCCCAAGAGGATCATTCATAACAAAAATGATGTGCATGCTTCTATTGCAACAAGTACAATAAAAGTGAAGAAAGAGAAGAATGGAAGCAACAAACAATTAAGCCGAAGGTGTGGATCACAACATCAAAATCTTCGGTTAGCACATCATCCATTTTCTTCAACAATGCGATTGATGCCTTTGCCATGGAATTCATCCACAGGTATGATCAGTTACCCTCCATGGACTTATTTTGATCCATGGATGCAACATAATTTTCTATATCATGACAGTGTTACCAAATCACTATACATTTGGTTAGTTACATTTTTGTTGCTAATACAAAGGGGCCAAAATATCTTATTGCTATTTCATTTGTTTATTTTGGCTATACATACTTTGGTGGGTGAATACTACATGGACCTCATTGTAATGGCCGATATTTATCTATCGCCCTAAGAATATATCTAAGAATGGTCGGTGTGGTATTCTAACATCGTCCTTAGTTTGAGATAAGTGCTTGCAAAGGAATTTTTCAAATTGATGCCATTGAAGATATTATGCATAGACCAATTCACCAAGATTGCAAAGTGAACTTATGTTTTGATTGAGTGTGCTTTGGCTTATTAGTATTCAGAATTTATGTAAGGCCAAATCATGGTTGATTTTATTATTGAGCATCATATTGACATCATGCATAATATTGGTTTTAGCTTGATCTCTCTAGTACCATGGAGGTTATATATTGATGGTCAAATTTGTAGCAATGGCCAAGGTGTTGGTGTTGTTTATATATCTCCTTATGATGCTATTTTGTGAAACCTCATGCCGCTTAAAATATTTATGCACAAATGATCAAAGCCAAATATGCATTGTTATTCGGATTGGAGCTTTTCCTTGCTATAGGTGCTATGCATATTGAGGCTTTCGGTGATTTGTTATTAGTAGTGCAACTAATATCCAAAGTCTTTCTATGTCTTGACGAATCACTTCATGTTTATCTTGATAAATGGCTAGATATAATTTCTACTTTAGATTATTTTAGCATTGCTCATATATCTAGACATGATAATTGGAGAGAGTTGGCTTAGTAAGCATCCGGCTACCACGTCGGTCATGGTGTATTGCACATCTATCAATAGCCGATGCTTATTCTTGCCAACATAGGTAAGGCCGAATTGGAGCTCACCACCTCGGCCACTAATGAAACTTTTATGCAGGAGAAATAAGGATCGGAGGAGTTCATTCTTGATTATCTGTAAAATCCTAGCGAAAGGGTGAACAATATGGTTCGGAGGATGGTTTTGATCTATGGAACCTTATCACCGGATTGTTATGGAAGTTGAGAAGTCTTCACCCAAGTTTGCATCAAGAAGTTCACACAAGACATGGCCGATATATATTTATCGTCTTAAGAAATATAAATGGCCGATGGAGTGTTGACATCGTCCTTAGAACAAACTTGGTACAAATTATTTTTCGGCACGCTAGCTTTGCCGAAAAACAGGGGGGCATGTGTTGACGCTCAAAAGTGGCACGATTATAAAGAGTGGCTTGAAGCTGTATCAAGATTAATTCAAACTTACTATTGAAAGTCACCATGAGATGGCTCTCTTCAAGAAGATCAAGATGAATATGAAGATGGTCTAAAACGGAGCTCGGATGCAAAAGTTATGACAAGTTCAAAGATGCTCATGTCGACACCAGATTAAAGAATGGATAGAAAACGCATTAAGATGGCTTCAAATTGAGAAAGTTTCAACATGAAAGTTGTGCGTCTCGTCGAAACAATCGATTTCGATATAAATATCATCCCAATCAGAGGTCGTATGCAAAAGTTAGGGCCCTCACAGCGCGACCCTCCAGTGAGCAAAATATGACGCCTGGAACCAAACACATATGAGGGTATGTCTGATGATCTGCGTAAATAATAGCTGTTTTGCGCGAGCGATTTGACCCTTGAGATGACCTCTGATGAAAAAACTTCAACATGAAAGTTGTTCGTCTCGTCGAAACGGTCAAGATTGCTTTTGGTCTCGTTTCCATCCGAGGTCGTTTACCGCCTCAAAAAAGACCCACAATATGCAGCCAATTTTAGACCGAACAGTTTTGGAAAGTTCGGACAAAACCAATCCGAATTTGACTAGGGTTTTGGACGTGAATTCAAGTCTTTTCCTCGCACGGGAAGTCCAGCCCCCTCTTATATAGCTAAGGGGTGACGGCCGATTGAACAACACACAATCGAACAAACACATCTACTACTTTTTCGTGTTCATCTACTTTTTATCTCTCCTTTGTATCTTTCTTCTCGTTCTTCGCTAGTTCTTCATGCTGGAGGGCTGCGGATCCACGAGGCTCTAGGGGCGATTGAATTGACCTAGAGCAGCCCATAGCCGCCGCGAGCCCTGACGGGGTCTCTCCCGGGCAAACGGGGCTTCGGGTCTACAAAAGCATCTGCCGGCTGTCCTGTGTATCGCGCTGCCGGTCAGATCTCCTTCGATGCGAGCTGCGGTGCATCACCCCCGGCGTCGAGGGTACACGGTGACGTGTTTGTGTCGAACACTATTTATAAGAGTAATATATTTTATGGTCATGCACCCTTGATGATGTTGGGGAACATAGTAATTTCAAAAAAATTCCTACGCACACGCAAGATCATGGTGATGCATAACAACGAGAGAGGAGAGTGTTGTCTACGTACCCTCGTAGACCGAAAGCGGAAGCGTTAGCGCAACGCGGTTGATGTAGTCGTACGTCTTCACGGCCCGACCGATCAAGCACCGAAACTACGGCACCTCCGAGTTCTAGCACATGTTCAGCTCGATGACGATCCCCGGACTCCGATCCAGCAGAATGTCGGGGAAGAGTTTCGTCAGCACGACGGCGTGGCGACGATCTTGATGTTCTACCGTCGCAGGGCTTCACCTAAGCACCGCTACAGTATTATCGAGGATTATGGTGGAAGGGGGCACCGCACACGGCTAAGAGATCAATGATCAATTGTTGTGTCTTTGGGGTGCCTCCTGCACCTGTATATAAAAGAGCAAGGGAGGAGGAGGGCGGCCCTAGGAGGGGGCGCGCCAAGTGTGGAGTCCTACTAGGACTCCCTAGTCCTAGTAGGATTCCACCTCCCATATGGAATAGGATAAGAGGAAGGGAAAAGGAGAAGGAAGGAAGGGGGCGCCCCCCTGCCCTAGTCCAATTCGGACCAGACCAAGGGGAGGGGTGCGGCCACCCTTGAGGCCCTTTTCCTTCCTTCCCGTATGGCCCAATAAGGCCCAATACGTATTCCCGTAACTCTCTGGTACTCCAAAAAATACCCGAATCACTCGAAACCTTTCTGATGTCCGAATATAGTCGTCCAATATATCGATCTTTACGTCTCGACCATTTCGAGACTCCTCGTCATGTCCCTGATCTCATCCGGGACTCCGAACTCCTTCGGTACATCAAAACTCATAAACTCATAATATAACTGTCATTGAAACCTTAAGCGTGCGGACCCTATGGGTTCGAGAACAATGTAGACATGACCGAGACACGTCTCTGGTCAATAACCAATAGCAGAACCTGGATGCTCATATTGGCTCCAACATATTCTACGAAGATCTTTATCGGTCAGACTGCATAACAACATACGTTGTTCCCTTTGTCATCGGTATGTTACTTGCCCGAGATTTGATCGTCGGTATCTCAATACCTAGTTCAATCTCGTTACCGGCAAGTCTCTTTACTCGTTCTGTAATACATCATCCTGCAACTAACTCATTAGTTGCAATGTTTGCAAGGCTTAAGTGATGTGCATTACCGAGAGGGCCCAGAGATACCTCTCCGACAATCGGAGTGACAAATCCTAATCTCGAAATACGCCAACCCAACAATTACCGTCGGAGACACCTGTAGAGCACCTTTATAATCACCCAGTTACGTTGTGATGTTTGGTGGCACACAAAGTGTTCCTCCGGTAAACGGGAGTTGCATAATCTCATAGTTATAGGAACATGTATAAGTCATGAAGAAAGCAATAGCAACAAACTAAACGATCAAGTGCTATGCTAACGGAATGGGTCAAGTCAATCACATCATTTTCCTAATGATGTGATCCCGTTAATCAAATGACAACTCATGTCTATGGTTAGGAAACATAACCATCTTTGATTAACGAGCTAGTCAAGTAGAGGCATACTAGTGACACTCTGTTTGTCTATGTATTCACACATGTTTTATGTTTCCGGTTAATACAATTCTAGCATGAATAATAAACATTTATCATGATATAAGGAAATAAATAATAACTATTATTGCCTCTAGGGCATATTTCCTTCAGATGAGTGGTCTATTCTTGTTGAATCTCGATTGTGGTGATACACATATTCATAATATTGATGCAAAAAGATGCAAAGTTAATAATGATAGTGCAACTTACTTGTGGCGCTGCCATTTAGGTCATATTGGTGTAAAGCGCATGAAAAACTCCATGCTGATGGAATTTTGGAATCACTTGATTATGAATCACTTGATGCTTGCGAACCATGCCTCATGGGCAAGATGACTAAGACTCCATTCTCCGGAACAATAGAGCGAGCCACTGACTTATTGGAAATAATACATACTGATGTATGCGGTCCGATGAGTATTGAGGCTCGCGGCGGGGATCGTTATTTTCTGACCTTCACAGATGATTTGAGCAAATATGGGTATATCTACTTAATGAAATATAAGTCTGAAACATTTGAAAAGTTCAAAGTTTTAGAGTAAAGTAGAAAATCATCATAACAAGAAAATAAAGTTTCTACGATCTGATCGTGGAGGCGAATATTTGAGTTACAGGTTTGGTCTTCATTCAAAACAATGTGGAATAGTTTCACAACTCAAGCCACCTGGAACACCACAGCGAAATGGTGTGTCCGAACATCGAAACCATACTTTATTAGATATGGTGCGATCTATGATGTCTCTTGCCGATTTACCACTTTCATTTGGGGTTATGCATTAGAGACAGTTGCATTCACATTAAATAGGGCACCATCTAAATCCGTTGAGACGACACCATATGAACTGTGGTTTGGCAAGAAACATAAGTTGCCGTTTCTTCAAGTTTGGGGTTGTGATGCTTATGTGAAAAAGCTTCAGCCTGATAAGCTCGAACACAAATCGGAGAAGTGCATCTTCATAGGATACCCAAAATAAAGTGTTGGGTACACCTTCTATCATAGATTCGAAGGCAAGATATTTGTTGCTAAGAATGGATCCTTTCTAGAGAAGGAGTTTCTCTCGAAAGAAGTGAGTGGGAAGAAAGTAGAACTTGATGAGGTAGTTGTACATTCTCTCGAATTGGAAAGTAGTTCATCGCAGAAATCAGTTCCAGTGATGCCTACACCAATTAGTGAGGAAGTTAATGATGATGATCATGAAACTTCAGATCAAGTTACTACTGAACCTCGTAGGTCAACCAGAGTGATACAGTAATCATGTTCTGGAATTCATGTTACTAGACCATGACGAACCTACAAACTATGAGGAAGTGATGATGAGCCTAGATTCCGCAAAATGGCTTGAGGCCATGAAATCTGAAATGGGATCCATGTATGAGAACAAAGTATGGACTTTGGTTGACTTGCCCGATGATCGGCAAGCCATAGAGAATAAATGGATCTTTAAGAAGAAGACTGACGATGATGGTAATGTTACTGTCTACAAAGCTCGACTTGTTACAAAAGGTTTTCGACAAGTTCAATGAGTTGTCTACAATGAGACCTTCTCACCCGTAGCGATGCTTAAGTCTATCCGAACCATGTTAGCAATTGCCGCATTTTATGATTATGAAATTTGGCAAATGGACGTCAAAACTGCATTCCTTAATGGATTTCTTAAAGAAGAGTTGTATATGATGGAATTAGAAGGTTTTGTCGATCCTAAAGGTGCTAACAAAGTGTGCAAGCTCTAGCGGTCCATTTATGGACTGGTGCAATCCTCTCGGAGTTGGAATATATGCTTTGATAGTGTGATCAAAGCATATGGTTTTATACATACTTTTGGAGAAGCATGTATTTACAAGAAAGTGAGTGCGGGCTCTATAGCATTTCTAATTTATATGTGGATGACATATTGTTGATTGGAAATAATGTAGAATTTCTGGATAGCATAAAAGGATACTTGAATAAGAATTTTTCAATGAAAGACCTTAGTGAAGCTGCTTATATATTGGGCATCAAGATCTATAGATATAGATCAAGACGCTTAATTGGACTTTCACAAAGCACATACCTTGATAAAGTTTTGAAGAAGTTCAAAATAGGATCAGTCAAAGAAAGGGTTCTTGCCTGTGTTACAAGGTGTGAAGTTGAGTCAGACTCAATGCCCGACCTCTACAAAAGATAGAGAGAAAATGAAAGTCATTCCCTATGCCTCGGCCATAGGCCCTATCATGTATGCAATGTTGTGTACCAGGCCTGATGTGTGCCTTGCCATAAGTTTAGCAGGGAGGTACCAAAGTAATCCAGGAGTGGATCACTGGACAGCGGTCAAGAACATCCTGTGTCGGTGTACTAGAATAGGGGTACCCTAGTACCCCGAACTTGTGCACGGGCAGTTGCAGCACCCCGCGGCAAGGCTTGCCGGGCGAACGCCAAGACCCTCCAATGTTCCCTTGGAGCCATCCAAGAACAAAGTATATAAGCTAAGGAGACAAGACCCCGGCAAGAGGAGCTTGCCGGGAAGGCCAATCAAGGCGCACCAAGGAACTTGCCACGACGCGCCACTCGCTCCGGCAAGGCAGCAAGGCCCCGGCAAGAGGAGCTTGCCGGGAAGACCAACCAAGGTACCTCGAAGCCCGGCGAGTGACAAGCCTCCGGGCCCGACAAGATAGCAGCAGCGGCAAGACACTTGCCGTGGCAGGCGGCCACTCTGCGTCCACGCTCCAGCGCACCACCAACGTGTCGCTCTGGGGGCCTCCCCGGGCGCGCGTGGCAGGAGGCTGTGCAGCCAGCGGTGCGCAGCGGCATGCGAAGCTGACAAGATCGCCATCGTGGCGAACGGTGGCGCCCCTAACGGTCCTTTTCTGCACTGTTCGGGCGACTCAGACGGGCATTTAATGCCCTTGTCCCCTGCCGTCAGGGTTAGGTAGGGTGCACTGTACAAGCAACTGTATCAACTACCTCGCTTTTTACGTTTTTACCCTCCTCTGCGTTGCCACCTGTCGGTGACCCCTTTAGCGTATAAAAGGAGGCCCATGCGCAACGTGGAGGGGGTTCGGTTCATTCGGTTCGAAGCCTGAGACAGTCGGCTTTGATCCATTCGTAGCCCAGAAAACACATCACTCTCTCGCTCGAGAGCAAGAACACCAGATAATACAACCAGACAAGCAGCAGTAGGAGTGTTATCTCTCCGGAGAGCTCCGAAGCTGGGTAAACTGCTCGTGTGCCTCGCCTCGATCTGCTCTTCGTGCGACCTCCGCCCCCCGCCGAACCGAAAGGGGCCCGGTCCGCCGGCCCCATAGGTGTTCATGGTTCAGTTATCCCCGACATCTTTGGCGTGCCAGGTTGGGGGGCGTCGAGATTGCGTGAACCTGATCCGGCGTTCACATGAGCTAGATCCTTATTCCCTTCATCAACATGCCACCGAAGAAGAAGACTTCGGCGGCGGCCGCTCCATCCACGTCACTTCCGCCACCGTTGGAGCAAACGAGTGGTGGGATGGACGCCGGCGGAAGAAAGGACGTCGACGAGGAAGTCCATGATGCCGCCAGGTCCAAGAACAAGGTTGCACCAACCTCGGCGACTGTACATGTTCCACGCCACTCTCAGGAGGCGCAAGATCAACAGCGTCATGGCACTAGCAGTGCCATACGCATGATAGCCCAAGACCAAGCTGGTGGATCTCGGAACGCTCAAGACCAGCATGCACGCCAGCGTGCTGGCACGAGCAGGGCACGGTCGCCTGGACGGGATACTGCTCCTTCTAACATAGTTAGAAGTTCGAGCACGTCCCGCTCCTCGCGCCGTCCGCCACTGCCACCCACTACCCCAGCAGAAGCTTTGGCGCAAGCTCAACTTCTCCTAGACTACCCTCCGACGTCAGACAAGATCGATGAATGGACAGCCACCATTCAGAGTCTCATCAGCTATGCCAATGGCGACACTCCACGGCGGCCGAGCGCGTTGCCGCCGCGGCAGGACCGCCGGACGCGAGCTGGTGGCGATGAAACGGGCGGAGGTGCAACTACCATGCAATCACCGCCCCGAAGGCCAAGATCGCCGACTCGCCGGATCCACCTCGACAGCGACTCCACTACATCGTCGGATCCACGAGCTCGTCGCGATCAGCGCCAAGTTCTTCATGATCGACAACAAGAAGACGCTCGAACCCGCATCGAGCGCCGAAGAGAAGCGCGACGTCAATCCGACAAGCGCGCTGGGCCCTCTGTTGACATGCATGCACCAGGGGAACCAGGCGATCTGTCGTACGCGGTAGGTTGTCTTGCGTTCACTCGTGAGCTGCGGCAAGTCCAGTGGCCCAGCACAAAGAACTTCAAGCCAGACGTACCGGAGAAGTACGATGGCAAGACGCATCCGTCAGAGTTCCTCAGTATCTACACCATTGCGGTGCAAGCTGCCGGAGGACGAGATGACAAGATCCTTGCCAACTACTTCCCGCTGGTGCTCAAGCCCAATGTCAGATCCTGGCTCATGCACTTGCCAGACAACTCCATATCCTCTTGGGCTGATTTGTGCCATCAGTTTGTCGGCGCCTTTACCGGCGGACACAAGCCTCATGGCCAGGAGAGTGATCTTCATCTGCTCGCCCAAAAGGAAGGAGAGCCCTTGCGCAAGTACATCCAGAGATTCAGTAGTGTGCAGCACAACATCCCAGACGTACACCCTGACGCGGTGATCAGCGCATTCCATCAAAACGTGCGGAACCGCAGGATGCGGGAGGAAATGGCGATGTGCAAGATCAGGGACGTCAGTGAGTTATATGCATTGGCTGACAAGAGCGCGCGTGCTGAGGAAGGGAGGAGACTCCCCGGAGAAAATATAGGAGCGGGAGGATCTGACAGCGAAGATGCTGCCCCGACAAGGAAAAACCGGCGGCGGAACAACAAAAGGAGGAAAGGCAAAGAAGTGCTAGTTGTTGGGCAGTTCGGCAACGGTGGCGGCGCCAAGGAAGCCAAAGCTGGTGACTCCGGCAAGGAGATTGCTGCAGAGGTGGCGGTCGCCGAAAAGCAGGACGGCACCAACAAGCAGTATTGCAAGATTCACCGCACCAAGGGCCATGATCTTCAGAACTGTAAGAGAGTCGAGCAGCTTGTTGAGCAACAGAAAGCTGAATACGAGCGGCGCGACAAAGAGAAGGCCCAAGAAGGAGCTGGTGGATCCGGCAAGAAACGTCCCGGCCGAGGAGGACGCCGCGGCAAGGCCAAGCAGCGGCAAGGAGACAGACCTCCTCGCGGGCAGGTCCAATGAAATGGACTCCGGAAGCGAAGGCTGCGCTGCAGGACTTGAAGAGATACCTGTCCTCCGCTCCAACACTTGTCGCACCTAAGCCGCAAGAGAAGTTGCTGCTGTATATAGCGGCAACCAATCAAGTGTTTAGTGCTGCGTTAGTGGCAGAGAGGGAGGCGGATGATGAGCCAGCAACCACGGCAGGCCCATCTGGCGACAAGCAGGGGGCTTCGCCGACAAGCTCTGGTCCCAACAAACATGAGTTTGCGCAGGAGCATGATAAGATGCCAAGGAGAATGGTGCAGCGCCCAGTTTACTTTGTCAGTTCCCTTCTGCAGGGGGCTAGATCAAAGTACTCTGGTGTGCAGAAGTTGCTTTTCGGCCTCCTCATGGCCTCGAGGAAGCTGCACCATTACTTCCAAGCACATGAGATCACAGTCGTCACTCGCTTTCCACAGAAGAGGATACTGCAAAATCCAGAAGCAACGGGCAGGATTGTCGAGTGGGCGCTGGAACTGTCAAGCTTTGGCCTCAAGTTTGAGAGCACCTCAACTATCCAAAGCAGAGCATTGGCAGAGTTCATGGCAGAGTGGACGCCAACCCCAGATGAAGAAATTCCAGAAACGAGCATCCCCGTCAAAGAGGCAAGCAAAGAGTGGCTGATGTACTTTGATGGTGCCTTCTCGCTGCAAGGTGCCGGTGCAGGCGTGCTGCTTGTCGCACCCACCGGAGAACACCTCAAGTACGTAGTCCAGATGCACTTTCCCAAAGAGCAAGCAACCAACAATACTACAGAGTATGAAGGATTGCTTGCCGGTCTCAGAATTGCAGCAGACCTTGGGATTAAGAAGCTCATTGTCAGGGGTGACTCACAGCTTGTCGTCCGACAAGTGAACAAAAACTACCAGAGTCCGTTGATGGAAGCTTATGTCGATGAAGTGAGGAAGCTAGAAGAGCACTTTGACGGCCTACAAATGGAGCATATCCCAAGAGCTCAGAATGATATTGCTGACGGCCTGTCAAAGTGCGCCGCACTAAAGTTACCTGTGGAACCGGGGATCTTTGTGCTTAAGTTGACTCAACCATCCGTAGCACCATCAACTGGACAAAGCAAGAAGAGGAAGTTGGTTTCCGGCGACTACTTTCCGGCAGAGCTCCCCGAAGCCGCCGCCAAGAAAGTCCCCAAGATCAACACCAAGGATACTGAGGGGCACTCTGCTCCGGCAAGCCTTATGGTTTGTTCCGTTGAAGCAGACGCTCCCGACAAGTTTTGCTCCGGCAAGCTTGCCGGGGAACATCAAGCTCCGGCAGGACCACAAGTCCTTGCCGTGGAAGCGGATGTTCCCACAGCAGAAGATGTGCCTTTAGTCCTTGTTGTCGAGCCACAAGCTCCAGCATGGGCACATCAGATTGTCCACTTCCTTCAGACAGGAGAACTTCCCAAAGAACAAGAAGAAGCGGAAAGAGTAGCCCGGCAGTCAAGTATGTACCAGTTTGTCGATAGCATACTATACAGAAGAAGACTCAACGGTGTGAAATTGAAGTGTATTCGCCGGGAAGATGGACAAAAGCTGTTGGCAGAGATACATGGAGGCATATGTGGCCACCACATAGGCGCAAGAGCACTTGCCGGCAAAGCTTTCCGGCAAGGTTTCTTTTGGCCGACAGCCCTTCAGGATGCAACTGCACAAGTAACCAAGTGTGAAGCGTGCCAGTTCCACTCCAAACAGATACACCAGCCAGCTCAAGCTCTCCAGACGATCCCTTTATCCTGGCTATTTTCGGTCTGGGGGCTCGATATTCTCGGCCCCTTCCCCCGAGCTGTCGGGGGCTTTGAGTACTTGTACGTCGCAATCGACAAGTTCACAAAGTGGCCGGAAGTGCAGCCAGTGAGGAAGGTGACAGCACAGTCAGCAGTCAAGTTCTTCAGGTCAATTGTTTGTCGTTTCGGGATCCCTAACAGGATCATCACCAACAATGGCACGCAATTCACGAGCCGCACCTTCATGCAGTATGTCCAAGACCTTGGCGCCAAGGTCTGCTTCGCTTCTGTTGCTCATCCGAGAAGCAACGGTCAAGCAGAGAGGGCAAATGTTGAAGTGCTGCACGGACTCAAGACCAGAACTTTCGACAGGCTACACAGGTGCGGAAGGAACTGGATCGAGGAGCTGCCGGTGGTTCTTTGGTCGATCAGAACGACGCCAAATCGAGCCACTGGCCAGACACCTTTCGCTCTAGTCTATGGAGCAGAGGCAGTTCTCCCCACGGAACTCGTATACGGATCACCTCGAGTGCTCGCTTATGATGAGCTTGAGCAAGAACAGCTGCGGCAAGACGACGCGCTGCTCCTTGAGGAAGATCGTCTTCAGGCTGCTGTACGAGCTGCTCGATACCAGCAAGCTTTGCGCCGCTATCATAGCCGCAAAGTTAAAGCCAGAAGCTTCGAGGAAGGCGACCTTGTTCTTTGGCATGTTCAGTCCGCCAAGAATTCCAACAAGTTGAGGCCGAAGTGGGAAGGCCCTTATCGGGTGAGACGAGTCACAAGGCCTGGCGCTGTCCGCCTTGAGACCGAAGATGGCATTCCAGTGAGCAACTCCTGGAACATAGAACATCTTCGTAAGTTTTTCCCATAAGGCGCAGTTGCCGGAACCCGTTCCGGCAACCACCTTTTGTACAAGTCTTGCCGCCGTTGCATGTAATCCTTTGTACAAAGCCGGGCGCAGATCCCGTGCATAAGTAAAACCCCATGTGCTCCGCACAGCTTGTCCATTTCATGCGTTAGTTCCTTTCTTGCATGTGATTATCTGACATTTTGTGCAGCACTTACATCCGGTAAGCAGTAACGAGCCGAAGAGCTCCATATTATTATTTTCTCTTCTTTCTTTTTTCTCTTAAAAGGAAAAAGAAGGTTCTCTCGCACACAAGTTTGCCGGGGGGGAGGAGAAGATTGTGGTATGGGCCAGGCGTCGTTCAAACAAGGACTTGCCTTACCGGGAAGCAAATGACAAAAAAGCTAAGTTGCCAAAGTTTGAGCAATCACTTTTTAAAAAAAATTAGTTATCTTCCTCGAACGACCCTGCTTTGTATGGAAAACCTGTGCGCGGAGGAACCAACTCGTGGCTAGTTGCTCCCTTACTTTGTTTCGAGTCCGCTCAACAGCTTAAGCGTGCTGCATCTAGTCGCGACAAGGTTTCTTGTCGGAAGCAGCGCCGCCAGCAGGCGCTGAAGTCCCGCACTCAGCGCTCGCGGCTTGGCGCCTGCGCCGACAAGTTCCCTAGAAGCGTAGGGTAAAAACATACAAGGGAAGGAATCTAGTAGAGGAAATAACATTGCAATTGATAACAGAAATAAAGTTATATTACAAAGATAACTTGTCGCAGTTCTAACAGACTGTTCTCATAACATGACTAGCAGCGACAAGGGAAGAGAAGAAATGGGCGGCCTAATCTACGCGTCCGCCCTCGACTCGCTTGATCTCGCTCACCTTGTCCACAATGGGTGCGACAAGGGCCTTGAGTGCATCCAGATCGGCATCAGGCGGCAAAGATCGGAGGACATTGGTGAAGCTGAGGCCTGGATTGCGGAAGGCTACCTTCATCAGCACCTTCTGGAGAACCCCGGCGCAGATTTTGCGTGACTCGTCGGCCAGCTGCCTCGGAATCCTCTCCCGGAGCCGCTGGAGTGCCGTCGCCACGCCCTTGAAGAATAGGCTGAGCTTGGCGCTGGGTTGAAGGCTCTCGTCGGAAGGATACCCAAAGTCATCCATCCCCAGCTGCACCAGCTCCTCGTTGATGACGGCGGCAGTGTTCACCAGACCCTCGGTCCAGTGCTCCACCGTGTCTCTGAACGAGTTCTGGGTAACTGCAATGCTCTCCAGCAGTGCCACGTCAGCCTTGACCTTCTCCGCCAAGGTCTTCTCCCGCTCCTTGGCGGCCTCCAGCGTCTGCGTCAGCGTGGCCAGCTTCAGCTCCAGGTCTGCTTTGGAATCCTTGGCGGCGCTGAGCTCCTTGCCCCTCTCAGCGAGAAGGCCTTGCAGCTCACCGTGGGCGGCAGCATCCTTCTCGCGCTCACGCTTGAGCGCGGCAAGCTCCTCGCCGCTCTTCCCAATATCGGCCTCCAGCTGCGCCACCTTCTCCTCTAGCTCTTTCTTGGCGGCCTCTCCAGTTGCCGCGGCGTCCTTTGCCTCCTTGAGCGCCCCGCCAAGTGCTTGCTCGCGCTCGGCAAGCTCTTCTTCATAGCTGTCGAGGTGGGCCTTCCGCTGCACTAGTTCACCTTCTCGCGCGGACTGCTTCTCGGCAGCCAGCCTTTGTTCCTCTTCAGCCTCGGCCTTCTCGAGAAGAAAGGTCGTGCGCTCCTCGTTGACTCGCTCCCGCTCCTGCGCCAGGGACCGGAGAGCTTCTTGATTTTGGCCCCGGAGCTCCTCCGCGCGCTTCTCCATGTCAACTCCCGCCTTCGCGACAAGCGCTTCCCGGGAAGCCAGCTTGGCTTGCCGGGTGCGGTAGAGTGACAGCAGCTTCCGCAGCAGCTCCTCCTCCTCAGGCTCGCCACTGCAGCTGCCGAGCGCGTCAACCAATGACAGTCCAGTAGAGGCGAGCACCTCCCCGTCAAAAGTCTCCCCCTCGACCGGCGCCCTGGAGCTCGACGCCCAGGGTAGCTTGATGAAGATGTTGTCACCAGCCTGCAAGTAGGCGCCGGGCTGGGGCTCCTCGGAGCCCGGCTCCGCAGAAGCGGCAGAGGGTTCGGCAGTCGGTGCAAGGCCCGGCGCTCCTGCGGCCTCAGGGTCGTCAGTGCGACTGCCCGACCCCTCGCCGGCTTCCGCAGCAGCAGCCCCGGCGGCCTCCTCGCCGGCAGTCTCATCAGCACCAGCACCTTCCTTGCCGGCGCCCTCTGTCTCCATTGGCTCAGCCGAAGGTGGGTCTGAAGAACAAAGAAGGGAGGAAAATCAATCAAAAATCCAAGAAAGGAAAAATGGAAGAAACAGGACCCAAGGGAAAGTTTTTGGGCAAGTGGATTACCTGCACCAAGCTCTTCAGTTGCGGCCTCGGTCGCCGCAGGATCAGTAGTGCCGTCCCTTGCCGGAGAGTTCCCCCTTGCCGGAGAGAGCTCCATTGCCGGGGACTCCTCCCTTGGCGGCGCAGTCGAAGCAGGTGGCACTTCGGGATCGGCCTCCGGGCGCTCCTGATGAGGCTGCTCTGCTCCTGCACAAGTCAACAAGCAAGATATCAACAAAGGAAAAAGCACTCAAGCACGCCCGACAACAGAAGGTTAAACTATGAACTTACGCTGGGGGCTGCTTTGAGGAGTGATTGCCGGGTCCGTCAAGGTGATCTCGGACCCACCCCCTATCGACAAGGTGGGGTCATCTTCGATGACGATCACCGCGGCCTTGGCCCTCTTCGCCGCTCTCTGGGCCAGTGTTCTGAAAAGAAAGGAGTCCAGATTGGAGCAAGTCAGATACAAGATATAAACAACAAGATTGAAGGATTATAAGAGCACCAAAGAAACTCACTCTTCTTCCTCCTCGTCGGAGCTGAGCGCGGAAAGATCGAAGTCCGGCCCTCCTCCGGTGCGGCGAGGTGGAGGAGTAGGATCCCTTGCCCGCTTGGCGGGGGCAGTGGTGGTGGCCCGGGAAGATCCCGCTCCAGTTGCCGCTGTTGCATGAGACGCTCCCGCGGCAACATTGCTTGCCGTGGTAGAGCGCGTCGCGCGGCTCGGTGGCTGTGGAGCCGGCTGCCGCCCCGCTGCGTCCCCCACCCTGCGAAGGCGCCTCCTTGGCGGGGCCGGGGGCTCCGCCTGCGGCAAGCTCTCTGAAGGCTCAGCCTCCTCCTCGCCGGCCTCGCTCGACTCGGCTTCGGAACCGGCAGGCTCCTCTTCACCCATGAACTCCGCACGTTCGGCAAGGTTTGCCGCCTCTGCAGCCTCCGCCTCCTCCACGGTGAACCCGAATGCGCCCGCGGCAGCTGCAGCCGCAGCCTCTTCCGCCCTAGTGGCGATGAGCTGCAGCTCCTCGTCGGTGGTGTCACGGGTGAGGCTCTTCTGCTCGTCAGCGCGGACCGGCACTTCCTCCAAGGTGTCGAAGAATGCTCGCACAACGTCATCCGCGGGCTCTTGCCAAGTTGGGACGATGTCGTGTGAATCGCACAACGACATCATGGCGCGGATCCGGTCAAGCGAAGAGTTATTGCATAAAGGAACTACGCCCCTCAGCAATGTGAATGGGTGCTGGGGGTCGCGTTTGAATAATTCCAAGAGCATTGCATCCAACTCCAAGACGGTGAAGTTGTAGTTGAGGCCCGGCCGCAGCCTCATGATGTCCGCCGAATTCTTGAATTCCCAGGCGGGCCTCCCCCTCTCCTGCAGGGGGGCAATGCGGCGGCGGAGGAAATCTGCCCCGACAGCACCTACGGTGAGCCCGGCAAGCCTGAGGCAAAGAATCCTAGTGATGGCGATCTTCAGCCTCTCGTCTTCTGGGGCCACGTTGCTCCAGTCGTTGCCGCGCACTATTGGAGTTTGGCGCACGGTGGTGAAGGGCTGCTGATTCTCCTCAACAATCCAACACCACTCCGCTCTCCACTCCTCCCACTTGCTGCGGAGCTCACCATCCAAGTACGCCTCCTTCTTGCCGACTCTCGAGACCCAGGCAATCCCTCCGGCAAGCGGCTCTCCTCTCTCTACCCGAGGAATGAAGTAGTGGCGGAAAAGGGCAACACTAGGGTGGACTCCGACAAAGTTTTCGCACAAGTGTGCGAAAACTGCCATGGTCAGGACAGCATTGGGGGTGAAGTCAAGGAGGCGGAAGCCATATGTGTTCATAATGTCACAGAAGAACTCCGAGAAAGGCGGGCAGAGCCCGCAATAGAAGAATAGTGGGAAGAACGGGTACCCACTTGGAGCCAGCTTCGAAGCGGTAGCCGAGAGTACCCTCGTGCGCAGATGCGCACGCGTCTCCGTCGCCCAAAAGAGGTAGAAGTACTCCCTCAGCTCCTGCACGCCGAGCTGGGGGGTGAAGATCGCCCGCTCCTTCCGCAGCGCCGCGAGCCGCTGCGCCTCGGCCGACTTCACACCCTTTCCCTTGTCGGCTTTCGGGCCCATGGCGGAGGTGGTGGGGGAGGTCGACGGCGTGGAGATGCTGGTGACAATGGGAGGGGCGAAGCGCTGCTCTCTCGGCTTCGAGAAGAAGGGGGGGGAGCGGCGGAGTTTGTGAAGAAGGAGTAGCAGCAACCAACGGGGGGGAACGAACTGCCCCTGTTTCCTCTGCTTATAAAGAGGGACGGGGCGGACGTTTCGCCCTTCCTAATAAACAACCACCCACGATCTCCCCCACGATGCCGCATTCAACGCGTGCCGTTATGGGGGAGCGCGGTGGATACGGAGCGAGATTTGGTGTAGCCCAGCCCGCCTGTGCCCGTGCCTTGTCTTGGGCCTGGCCCAACAGCGCTCGGCACCGTGTCTGGCCCAGGCCCGGGGGCTCCTGTCGGTGTACTAGAATAGGGGTACCCTAGTACCCCGAACTTGTGCACGGGCAGTTGCAGCACCCCGCGGCAAGGCTTGCCGGGCGAACGCCAAGACCCTCCAAGGTTCCCTTGGAGCCATCCAAGAACAAAGTATATAAGCTAAGGAGACAAGACCCCGGCAATAGGAGCTTGCCGGGAAGGCCAATCAAGGCGCACCAAGGAACTTGCCGTGACGCGCCACTCGCTCCGGCAAGGCAGCAAGGCCCCGGCAAGAGGAGCTTGCCGGGAAGACCAACCAAGGTACCTCGAAGCCCGGCGAGCGACAAGCCTCCGGGCCCGACAAGATAGCAGCAGCGGCAAGACACTTGCCGCGGCAGGCGGCCACTCTGCGTCCACGCTCCAGCGCATCCACCAACGTGTCGCTCGGGGGGCCTCCCCGGGCGCGCGTGGCAGGAGGCTGTGCAGCCAGCGGTGCGCAGCGGCATGCGAAGCTGACAAGATCGCCATCGTGGCGAACGATGGCGCCCCTAACGGTCCTTTTCTACACTGTTCGGGCGACTCAGACGGGCATTTAATGCCCTTGTCCCCTGCCGTCAGGGTTAGGTAGGGTGCACTCTACAAGCAACTGTATCAACTACCTCGCTTTTTACGTTTTTACCCTCCTCTGCGTTGCCACCTGTCGGTGACCCCTTTAGTGTATAAAAGGAGGCCCATGCGCAACGTGGAGGGGGTTCGGTTCATTCGGTTCGAAGCCTGAGACAGTCGGCTTTGATCCATTCGTAGCCCAGAAAACACATCACTCTCTCGCTCGAGAGCAAGAACACCAGATAATACAACCAGACAAGCAGCAGTAGGAGTGTTATCTCTCCGGAGAGCTCCGAAGCTGGGTAAACTGCTCGTGTGCCTCGCCTCGATCTGCTCTTCGTGCGACCTCCGCCCCCCGCCGAACCGAAAGGTGCCCGGTCCGCCGGCCCCATAGGTGTTCGTGGTTCAGTTATCCCCGACATCCTGAAATACCTAAAAAGGACTAAGGATATGTTTCTCGTTTATGGAAGTAACAAAGAGCTTGTCGTAAATGGTTACGTCGATGCTAGTTTTCACACTGATCTAGATGACTCTAAGTCGCAAACTGGATACGTATTTATATTGAATGGTGGAGCTGTCAGTTGGTGCAGTTCCAAGCAGAGCATCGTGGCGGGGTCTACGTGTGAAGCGGTGTACATAGCTGCTTCGGAAGCAACAAATGAAGGAGTCTGCATGAAGGAGTTCATATACGATCTACGTGTAATACCAAGTGCATCGGGTCCAATGAAAATCTTTTGTGACAATACTGGAGCAATTGCCTTAGCGAAGGAATCCAGATTTCACAAGAGAACCAAACACATCAAGAGACGCCTCAACTCCATCCGCGATCAAGTCAAGGAGGGAGACATAGAGATTTGAAAATACATATGGATCTGAATGTTGCACACCCGTTGACTAAGCCTCTTCCACCATCAAAATATGATCAGCACCAAGACTCCATGGGTGTTAGAATCATTACAATGTAATCTAGATTATTGACTCTAGTGCAAGTGGGATACTGAAGCAAATATGCCCTAGAGGCAATAATAAAGTTGTTATTTATATTTCCTTATATCATGATAAATGTTTATTATTCATGCTAGAATTGTATTAACCGAAAACTTGATACATGTGTGAATACATAGACAAAACAGAGTGTCCCTAGTATGCCTCTACTTGACTAGCTCGATAATCAAAGATGGTTAAGTTTCCTGACCATAGACATGTGTTGTCATTTGACGAATGGGGTCGCATCATTAGGAGAATGATGTGATGGACAAGACCCATCTGTTTGCTTAGCATAATGATGAATTAGTTTTATTGCTATTGCTTTCTTCATGACTTATACATATTCCTTTGACTATGAGATTATGCAACTCCCGAATACCGGAGGAACACCTTGTGTGATATCATACGCCACAACATAACTGGGTGATTATAAAGATGCTCTACAGGTGTCTCCGAAGGTGTTTGTTGGGTTGGCATAGACCGAGATTAGGATTTGTCACTCTGAGTATTGGAGAGGTATCTCTAGGCCCTCTCGATAATGCACATCATGATAAGCCTTGCCAGTAATGTGAATAAGGAGTTAGTTGCGGGATGATGCATTACGGAACGAGTAAAGAGACTTGTCAGCAACAAGATTGAACTAGGTATGAAGATACCGACGATCAAATCTCGGGCAAGTAACATACCGATGACAAAGGGAATTGCTACCTCTTGAGCACTGCGTTGGTTTTCCTTGAAGAAGAAAGGGTGATGTAGTAAAGTAGCGTAAGTATTTCCCCTAGTTTATGAGAACCAAGGTATCAATCTAGTAGGAGACTACATGCAAGTCACCTCGTACCTACACAAACAAATATGAACCTTGCAACCAACGCGATAAAGGGGTTGTCAATCCCTTCATGGCCCCTTGCAAAAGTGAAATCTGATAGAGATAATAAGATAAATATTTTTGGTATTTTTATGATATAGATTGAAAGTAAAGATTGCAAAGTAAAATAGATTGGAAACTTATATGATGAAAAATAGACCCGGGGGCCATAGATTTCACTAGTGGCTTCTCTCAAGATAGCATAAGTATTACGGTGGGTAAACAAATTACTGTCGAGCAATTGATAGAAATGTGCATAATTATGAGAATATCTAGGCATGATCATGTATATAGGCATCACTTCCACGACAAGTAGACCAAAATGATTCTGCATCTACTACTATTACTCCACACATCAACCGCTATCCAGCATGCATCTAGAGTATTAAGTTCATAAGAACAGAGTAACGCATTAGGCAAGATGACATGATGTAGAGGGATAAACTCAAGCAATATGATATAAACCCCATATTTTTATCCTCGATGGCAACAACATAATACGTGCCTTGATGCCCCTGCTGTCCCTGCGAAAGGACACCGCAAGATTGAACCCAAAGCTAAGCACTTCTGCCATTGCAAGAAAGATCAATCTAGTAGGCTAAACCAAACTGATAATTCGAAGAGACTTGCAAAGATAACAAATCATACATAAAAGTTTTCACAGAAGAATCAAATATTGTTCATAGATAATCTTGATCATAAACCCACAATTCAACGGATCTCGACAAACACACCGCAAAAAGAATTACACCGAATAGATCTCCAAGAAGATCGAGGAGAACTTTGTATTGAGATCCAAAGAGAGAGAAGAAGCCATCTAGCTAAGAACTATGGACCCGCAGGTATGTGGTAAACTACTCACACATCATCGGAGAGGCTATGGTGTTGATGTAGAAGACCTCCGTGATTGATTCCCCCTCTGGCAGAGCTCCGGAAAAGGCCCCAAGATGGGATCTCTTGGGTACAGAAGGTTGCGGTGGTGGAACTAGGGTTTTGTGGTGCTCCTGGATGTTTTCGGGGTATATGGGTATATATAGGAGGAAGAAGTTTGTCGATGGAGCTGCGAGGGGCCCACAAGGGTGGGGGGCGTGCCTGCCCCCTTGGGCACGCCCTCCTGCCTCGTGGCCTCCTTGCTTCTTTCTTGATGGCCACTCCAAGTCTCCTGGATCAAGTTTGTTCCAAAAATAACTCCCCCGAAGGTTTCATTCCGTTTGGATTCCGTCTGATATTCCTTTTTTGTGAAAGACTAAAATAGGAAAAAAAAATAGCAATTTGCACTGGGCCTTTGGTTAGTAGGTTAGTCCCAAAAATAATATAAAAAGGTAAATTAAAGCCCATTAAACATCTAAAATAGATAATATAATAGCATGGAATAATCTAAAATTATACATACGTTGGAGACGTATCAAGCATCCCCAAGCTTAATTCCTGCTCATCCCCGAGTAGGTAAATGATAAAACAGAATTTTTGATGTGGAATGCTACCTAGCATAATTCTCAATGTAATTTTCTTTATTGTGGCATGAATGTTCAGATCCGAAAGACTCAAGACAAAAGTTTAATACTGACATAAAAATAATAATACTTCAAGCATACTAATAAAGCAATCATGTCTTCTCAAAATAACATGGCCAAAGAAAGTTAACCCTACAAAATCTTATAGTCTGGCTAAGCTCCATCTTCACCACACAAAATATTTAAATCATGCACAACCTCGATGACAAGCCAAGCAATTGTTTCATACTTTTGATGTTCTCAAACTTTTTCAATCTTCACGCAATATATGAGCGTGAGCCATGGAGATAGCACTATAGGTGGAATAGAACGGTGGTTGTGGAGAAGACAAAAAGGATAAGATAGTCTCACACCAACTAGGCGTATCAATGGGCTATGGAGATGCCCATCAATAGATATCAATGTGAGTGAGTAGGGATTGTCATGCAACGGATGCACTAGAGCTATAAGTGTATGAAAGCTCAACAAAAGAACTAAGTGGGTGTGCATCCAACTTGCTTGCTCACGAAGACCTAAGGAATTTTGAGGAAGACCATCATTGGAATGTACAAGCCAAGTTCTATATTGTAAAATTCCCAGTAGTATATGAAAGTGACAACATAAGAGACTTTCTATCATGAAGATCATGGTTCTACTTTGAAGCACAAGTGTGGTAAAAGGATAGTAACATTGTCCCTTCTCTCTTTTTCTCTCATTTTTTGGGCCTTCTCATTTTTTATGGCCTTTCTTTTTTTCGTCCGGAGTCTCATCCCGACTTGTGGGGGAATCATAGTCTCCATCATCCTTTCCTCACATGGGACAATGCTCTAATAATGATGATCATCACACTTTTATTTACTTACAACTCGATGCTTAGAACAAAATATGACTCTATGTGGATGCCTCCGGCGGTGTACCGGGATGTGCAATGATTCATGAGTGACATGTATGAAAGAATTTTAAAGGTGGCTTTGCCACAAATAAGATGTCAACTACATGATCATGCAAAGCAATATGACAATGATGAAGCGTGTCATAAAAAATGGAACGGTGGTAAGTTGCATGACAATATATCTCGGAATGGCTATGGAAATGCCATAATAGGTAGGTATGGTGGCTGTTTTGAGGAAGGTATATGGTGGGTTTATGGTACCGGCGAAAGTTGCGCGGTACTAGAGAGGCTAGGAGTGGTGGAAGGGTAAGAGTGCGTATAATCCATGGACTCAACATTAGTCATAAAGAACTCACATACTTATTGCAAAAATCTATTAGTTACCAAAACAAATTACTACGCGCATGCTCCTAGGGGGATAGATTGGTAGGAAAAGACCATCGCTCGTCCCCGACCGCTACTCATAAGGAAGACAATCAATAAATAAATCATGCTCTGACTTCATCACATAACGGTTCACCATACGTGCATGCTACGGGAATCACAAACTTTAGAACAAGTATTTCCCAAATTCACAACTACTCAACTAGCATGACTCTAATGTCACCATCTTCATATCTCAAAACAATTATCAAGTATCAAACTTCTCATAGTATTCAATGCACTTTTTATGATAGTTTTTATTATACGCATCTTGGATGCCCATCATATTAGTGAAGGAAATATGCCCTAGAGGCAATAATAAAGTTATTATTTATTTCCTTATATCATGATAAATGTTTATTATTCATGCTAGAATTGTATTAACCGGAAACTTAGTACATGTGTGAATACATAGACAAACAGAGTGTCACTAGTATGCCTCTACTTGACTAGCTCATTGAATCAAAGATGGTTAAGTTTCCTAGCCATAGACATGAGTTGTCATTTGATTAACTGGATCACATCATTGGAGAATGATGTGATTGACTTGACCCATTCCGTTAGCTTAGCATGATGATCGTTTAGTTTGTTGCTACTGCTTTCTTCATGACTTATACATGTTCCTCTAACTATGAGATTATGCAACTCCTGAATATTGGAGGAACACCTTGTGTGCTATCAAACGTCACAACGTAACTAGGTGATTATAAAGATGCTCTACAAGTGTCTCCAAAGGTGTTTGTTGGGTTGGCATAGATCGAGATTAGGATTTGTCACTCCGAGTATCGGAGAGGTATCTCTGGGCCCTCTTGCTAATGCACATCCCTATAAGCCTTACAAGCAATGAGACTAATGAGTTAGTTGCGGTATGATGCATTACAGAACGAGTAAAGAGACTTGCCGGTAACGAGATTGAACTAGGTATGATGATACCGACGATCGAATCTCGGGCAAGTAACATACCGATGACAAAGGGAACAAAGTATTGTTGTTATGTGGTTTGGCCGATAAAGATCTTCGTAGAATATGTAGGAACCAATATGAGCATCCATGTTCCGCTATTAGCTATTGACCGGAGATGAGTCTCGGTCATGTCTACATAGTTCTCAAACCCGTAGGGTCCGCACGCTTAACATTTGGTGACGATCGGTATTATGAGTTTATGTGATTTGATGTACCGAAGGTTGTTCAGAGTCTCGGATGAGATCACAGACATGACGAGGAGTCTCGAAATGATCGAGACATAAATATCGATATATTGGAGGCTATATTCGGACAATGGAAAGGTTACGAGTGATTCCGGTATTTTCGGAGTACCGGAGAGTTACGGGAATTCGCCGGAGGGGTCAATGGGCCTTAATGGGCCTTAGTGAAAATAGAGGGCAGCAAGGAAGTGTGGGGTGCGCCCCCCTAGGCCCAAACTGAATTGGTTTAGGGCTTTGGGGGCCGGCCCCTCTTTCCTTCTCCCCGCCTCTTCTTTCCTTCCCCTCCTAGTTGGACTAGGAAAGGGGGAACCTACTCCTTGTAGGAGTAGGATTCCCCCCTTTGGGGCGCATCCTATGAGGCCGCCGGCCCCCTCCCCTTTCTCCTTTATATACGGGGGCAGGGGGCACCCTAGAACACACAAGTTGATCATTGATCTTTTAGCCGTGTGCGGTGCCCCCCTCCACCATAATCCACCTCGGTCATATCATAGTGGTGCTTAGGTGAAGCCTTGCGTCGGTAGCTTCATCAACATCGTCATCACACCATCGTGCTGACGGAACTCTCCCTCGAATCTCTACTGGATCGTGGGTTCGTGGGACGTCACCGAGCTGAACATGTTGAGATCGCGGAGGTGCCGTACGTTAGGTACTAGGATCGGTCAATCATGAAGACGTACGACTACATCAACCGCGTTGTCATAACGCTTCCTCTTACGATCTACGAGGATACATGGACGACACTCTCCCCTCTCGTTGCTATGCATCACCATGATCTTGCGTGTGCGTAGGAAAAAAAATTGAAATTATTACGTTCCCCATCAGTGGCATCCGAGCCAGGTCTATGCATAGATGTTATATGCACGAGTAGAACACAAAGGAGATGTGGGCGTGGGTATATAAATATTTCTTGCTGTTACTAGTTGATTCTTGATCCAGTGGCATTGTTGGATGAAGCGGCTCTGACCGACATTACGCGTACGCTTACGCGAGACTGGTTCTACCGACGTGCTTTGCACACATGTGGCTAGTGGGTGTCTGTTTATCCAACTTTAGTTGAATCAGATTCAATGAATAGGGTTCTTTCTGAAGATCAAAAAGCAATCACTATACCGCGTTGTGGTTTTCGATGTGTAGGCAAGAACAGTTCTTGCTCAGCCCGTAGCAGCCACATAAAACTTGCAACAACAAAGTAGAGGACGTCTAACTTGTTTTGGCAGGGCATGTTGTGATGTGATATGGTCAAGATGTGATAATATATAAATTGTTGTATGAGATGACCATGTTTTGTTAAAGTTATCGGTAACTGGTAGAAGCCTTGTGGTTGTCTCTTCATTGCATAAGATGCAAGTGCCATGTAATTGCTTTACTTTATCGCTATGCGATAGCAATAGTTGCAAAAGAAATTGTTGATGAGACGACCATGTGACCACACATTGATAGAGATCAAGATGATGGAGATCATGGTGTCATGTCGGTGACGATAGAGATCATAACAGTGTTTTGGAGATGGAGATCAAAGGCACAAGATGATGATGGCCATATCATGTCACATATTTTGATTGCATGTGATGTTTATCCTTTATGTATCTTATTTTGCTTAGTTCGGTGGTAGCATTATAAGATGATCTCTCACTAAATTTCAAGGTATAAGTGTTCTCCCTGAGTATGCACCGTTGCGACAGTTCATCGTGCCGAGACACCACGTGATGATCGGGTGTGATAAGCTCTACATTCACATACAATGGGTGCAAGCCAGTTTTGCACACGCGGAATACTACTTGACGAGCCTAGCATATGCTGATATGGCCTCAAAACACTGGAGACCGAAAGGTCCAGCGTGAATCATATAGTAGATATGATCAACATAGTGATGTTCACCATTGAAAACTACTCCATCTCACATGATGATCGGACATGGTTTAGTTGATATGGATCACGTGACCACTTAGATGATTAGACCGATGTCTATCTAAGTGGGAGTTCTTAAGTAATATGATTAATTGAACTTAAATTTATCATGAACTTAGTCCTGATAGTATTTGCATATCTATGTTGTAGATCAATTGCTCGCATATAGCTTTCCCGTTTTATTTATGATATGTTCCTAGAGAAAAATAAGTTGAAAGATGATAGTAGCAATTATGCGGACTAGGTCCGTGATCTGCGGATTATCCTCATTGCTGCACAGAAGAATTATGTCCTTGATGCACCGCTAGGTGACAGACCTATTGCAGGAGCAGATGCACACATTATGAACGTTTGACAAAGCTCGGTATGATGACTACTTAATAGTTTAGTGCACCATGCTTTACGGCTTAGAACCGGGACTTCAAAAACGTTTTGAATGCCATGGAACATATAATATGTTCTAAGAGTTGAAATTGGTATTTCATACTCATGCCCGTATCGAGAGGTATGAGACCTCTGACAGTACTTTGCCTACAAGGTGGAGGAGAATAGCTCAACCAGTGAGCATGTGCTCAGATTGTCTGGGTACTACAATTGCTTGAATCAAGTGGGAGTTAATATTCCAGATAAGATAGTAATTGATAAAGTTCTCTAGTCACTATCACCAAGTTACTAGAACTTAGTGATGAACTATAATATGCAAGGGATGACGAAAGTAATTCCCAAGCTCTTCGCGATGCTGAAATCGGTGAAGGTAGAAATCAAGAAATAGCATCTAGTGTTGATGGTTAACAAGACCACTAGTTTCAAGAAAAGGGCAAAGGGAAAGAAAGAGGAACTTCAAAGAAGAAAGGCAAGCAAGTTGCCACTCCCATGAAGAAGCTCAAAGCTAGACCTAAGCCTGGAACTGAGTGCTTCTACTGCAAAGGAAATGGTCACTGGAAGTGGAACTGCCCTAGATACTTAGCAGATAAGAAGGATGGCAAAGTGAACAAAAGTATATATTTGATATACATGTTATTTATGTGTACTTTACTAGTGTTTATAACAACACCTCAGTATTTGATACTAGTTCAGTTACTAATAGTAGTAACTCGAAACGGGAGTTGCAAAATAAACAGAGACTAGTTAAGGGCAAGGTGATGATGTGAGTTGGAAATGATTCCAAGGTTGATAAGATCACCATCGCACACTCCCTTTACCTTCGGGATTAGTGTTGAACCTAAAATAAATGTTATTTGGTGTTTGCGTAAAGCATAATATGATTGGATCATGTTTATTGCAATATGGTTATTCATTTCAGTCAAGGATAATTGTTATTCTGTTTACATGAATAAAACCTTCTGAGGTCATACACCCAAGGTGAATGGTTTATTGAATCTCGATCGTAGTAATACACATATTCATAATATTGAAGCCAAAAGATGCAAAGTTAATAATGATAGTGCAACTTATATGTGGCACTACCGTTTAGGTCATATTGGTGTAAAGCGCATGAAGAAACTCCATGCTGATGGGCTTTTGGAATCACTTGATTATGAATCATTTGATGCTTGCGAACCATGCCTCGTGGGCAAGATTACTAAAACTCCGTTCTCCAGAACAATGGAGCAAGCAACTGACTTATTGGAATTAATAAATACTGATGTATGGAATCTGATGAGTGTTGAGGCTCACGGGGGGCATCATTATTTTCTGACCTTCACAGATGATTTGAGGAGATATGGGTATATCTACTTGATGAAACATAAGTCTGAGACATTTGAAAAGTTCAAAGAATTTCAGGGTGAAGTAGAAAATCATCGTAACAAGAAAATAAAGTTTCTGCGATCTGATCATGGAGGAGAATATTTGAGTTATGAGTTTGGTCTTCATTTGAAAAAAATGCGGAATAGTTTCGCAACTCACGCCACCTGGAACACCACAGCGTAATGGTGTGTCCGAACGTCATAACCGTACTTTATTAGATATGGTGTGATCTATGATGTCTCTTACCGATTTACCACTATCGTTTGAGGGTTATGCATTAGAGACAGTTGCATTCACGTTAAATAGGGCACCATCTAAATCCATTGAGATGACACCATATGAACTGTGGTTTAGCAAGAAACCTAAGCTGTCGTTTCTTAAAGTTTGGGGTTGTTATGCTTATGTGAAAAAGTTTTAGCCTGATAAGTACAAACCTAAATCGGAAAGGTGCGTCTTCATAGGATACCCAAAAGAAAATGTTGGGTACACCTTCTATCACATATCCGAAAGGCAATATCTTTGTTGCTAAGAGTGGATCCTTTCCAGAGAAGAAGTTTCTCTCGAAAGAAGTGATTGGGAGGAATGTAAAACTTGATGAGGTAATTGTACCTTCTCCCTAATTGGAAAGTAGTTCATCACAGAAATCAGTTCTAGTGATTCCTACACCAATTAGTGAGGAAGTTAATGATGATGATCATGAAACTTCAGATCAAGTTACTACCGAACCTCGTAGGTCAACCAGAATACATTCCGCACCAGAGTGGTACGGTAATCCTTTCTGGAAGTCATGTTACTAGACCATGACGAACCTACGAACTATGAGGAAGCGATGATGAGCCCAAATTCCACGAAATGGCTTGAGGCCATGAAATCTGAGATGGGATCCATGTATGAGAACAAAGTATGGACTTTGATTGACTTGCCCGATGATCGGTGAGTCATTAAGAATAAATGGAACTTCAAGAGGAAGACGAACGCTGATAGTAGTGTTACTATCTACAAAGCTCGAATTGTCACAAAATGTTTTCGACAAGTTCAAGGTGTTGACTACGATGAGATTTTCTCACTCATATCGATGCTTAAAAGTCTGTCCGAATCATGTTAGCAGTTGCCGCATTTTATGAAATTTGGCAAATGGATGTCAAAATTGTATTCCTTAATGGATTTATTAAAGAAGAGTTGTATATGATGCAACCAGAAGGTTTTGTCGATCCTAAAGGTGCTAACAAAGTGAGCAAGCTCCAACGATCCATCTATGGACTGGTGCAAGCATCTCAGAGTTGGAATATATGCTTTGATAAAGTGATCAAAGCATATGGTTTTATACAAACTTGCGGTGAAGCCTGTATTTACAAGGAAGTGAGTGGGAGCACTACAACATTTCTGATAAGTATATGTGAATGACATATTGTTGATCGGAAATAATGTAGAATTTTCTGGAAAGCATAAAGGAGTGTTTGAAAAAGGTTTTTCAAAGAAAGACCTCAATAAAGCTGGTTACACATTGAGCATCAAGATCTATAGAGATAGATCAAGACGCTTGATAAGTTTTTTCAATGAGTACATACCTTGAAAAGATTTTGAAGTAGTTCAAAATGGAACAGTCAAAGAAGGAGTTCTTGCCTGTGTTGCAAGGTGTGAAGTTGAGTAAAGACTCAAAACCCGACCACGGCAGAAAATAGAAAGAGAATGAAAAGTCAGTCCCTATGCCTCAGTCATAGGTTCTATAAAGTATGCTATGCTTTGTACCATACCTATTGTATACCTTAGCATGATTTTGGCAAGGGAGTACAATATTGATCTAGGAGTAGATCACTGGACACCGGTCAAAATTATCCTTAGAGGACTAAGGAAATATTTCTCGGTTATGGAGGTGATAAAAGAGTTCATCGTAAAGAGTTACGTCGATGCAAGCTTTTGACATCGATCTAGATGACTCTAAGTCTCGATCTAGATACATATTGAAAGCGGGAGCAATTAGCTAGAGTAGCTCTGAGCAGAGCATTGTAGACATAGAAAATTTGAAAAATACATACGGCTCTGAATGTGGCAGACCCGTTGACTAAATTTCTATCACAAGCAAAACATGATCACTCTTTGGGTGTTAATCACATAGCGATGTGAACTAGATTATTGACTCTAGTAAACCCTTTGGGTGTTAGTCACATGGAGATATGAACTAATCACATAAAGATGTGAACTAGATTATTGACTCTAGTAAACCCTTTGGGTGTTAGTCACATGGAGATATGAACTAATCACATAAAGATGTGAACTAGATTATTGACTCTAGTGCAAGTGGGAGACTGAAGGAAATATGCCCTAGAGGCAATAATAAAGTTATTATTTATTTCCTTATATCATGATAAATGTTTATTATTCATGCTAGAATTGTATTAACCGGAAACTTAGTACATGTGTGAATACATAGACAAACAGAGTGTCACTAGTATGCCTCTACTTGACTAGCTCGTTGAATCAAAGATGGTTAAGTTTCCTAGCCATAGACATGAGTTGTCATTTGATTAACGGGATCATATCATTGGAGAATGATGTGACTGACTTGACCCATTCCGTTAGATTAGCATGATGATCGTTTAGTTTGTTGCTACTGCTTTCTTCATGACTTATACATGTTCCTCTGACTATGAGGTTATGCAACTCCCGAATACCGGAGGAACACCTTGTGTGCTATCAAATGTCACAACATAACTGGGTGATTATAAAGATGCTCTACAGGTGTCTCCAAAGGTGTTTGTTGGGTTGGCATAGATCGAGATTAGGATTTGTCACTCCAAGTATCGGAGAGGTATCTCTGGGCCCTCTCGGTAATGCACATCACTATAAGCCTTGCAAGCAATGTGACTAATGAGTTAGTTGTGGGATGATGCATTATAGAACGAGTAAAGAGAGTTGCCGGTAATGAGATTGAACTAGGTATGATGATACAGACGATCGAATCTCGTGCAAGTAACATACCGATGACAAAGGGAACAAAGTATTGTTGTTATGCGGTTTGACCGATAAAGATCTTCATAGAATATGTAGGAACCAATATGAGCATCCAGGTTCCGCTATTGGTTATTGACCGGAGATGAGTCTCGGTCATGTCTACATAGTTCTCAAACCCGTAGGGTCCGCACGCTTAACATTTGGTGACGATCGGTATTATGAGTTTTTGTGATTTGATGTACCGAAGGTTGTTCAGAGTCCCGGATGAGATCATGGACATGACGAGGAGTCTCAAAATGGTCAAGAAGTAAAGATCGATATATTGGAAGGCTATATTCGGACATTGAAAAGGTTCTGAGTGATTCGGGTATTTTCGGAGTACCGGAGAGTTACGAGAATTCGTGGGAGGGGTCAATGGGCCTTAACGGGCCTTAGTGGAAAGAGAGGGCAGCAAGGAAGTGTGGGGTGCGCCCCCCTTAGGCCCAAACCGAATTGGTTTAGGGCTTTGGGGCCGGCCCCCTCTTTCCTTCTCCCCTCCTCCTCTTTCCCCCCCCCCCTCCTAGTTCGACTAGGAAAGGGGGAACCTACTCCTAGTAGGAGTAGGATTCCCCCCTTTGGGGCGCATCCTATGAGGCCACCAGGCCCTCCCCTTGCTCCTTTATATACGGGCGCAGGAGGGCACCCTAGAACACACAAGTTGATCATTGATCTTTTAGCCATGTGCGGTGCCCCCCTCCACCATAATCCACCTCGGTCATATCGCAGTGGTGCTTAGGCAAAGCCCTGCATTGGTAGCTTCATCAACATCGTCATCACGCCGTCGTGCTGACGGAACTCTCCCTCGAAGCTCTACTGGATTACGAGTTCGTGGGACGTCATCGAGCTGAACGTGTGTAGATCACGGAGGTGTCATACGTTCGGTACTAGGATCAGTCAATCGTGAATACGTATGACTACATCAACCGCATTGTCATAACACTTCCGCTTACGGTCTATGACGGTACGTGGACGACACTCTCCCCTCTCGTTGCTATGCATCACCATGATCTTGCATGTGAATAGGATTTTTTTTTTAAATTACTACGTTCCCCAGCAATTATGACTAATTTTATAGCCAAAGCAAATTACCATGTTGTTCTAGAGGACTCTCAAAATGATATAAGTGAAGCATGAGAGATCAATAATTTCTATAAAATAAAACCACCACCGTGCTCTAAAAAGATATAAGTGAAGCACTAGAGCAAAATTGTCTACCTCAAAAGATATAAGTGAAGCACATAGAGTATTCTAATAAATTCCGATTCATGTGTGTCTCTCCAAAAGGTCTGTACAGCAAGGATAATTGTGGTAAACTAAAAATCAAAGACTCAAATCATACAAGACGCTCCAAGCAAAACACATATCATATGGTGAATAAAAATATAGCATCAAGTAAAGTTACGGATGGACGAAGATGAAAGAGGGGATGCCTTCCGGGGCATCCCCAAGCTTAGGCTTTTGGTTGTCCTTGAATTTTACCTTGGGTGCCTTGGGCATCCCCAAGCTTAGGCTGTTTCCACTCCTTGTTCCATAATCCATCAAATCTTTAACCAAAACTTGAAAACTTCACAACACAAAACTCAACAGAAAATCTCATGAGCTCCGTTAGTATAAGAAAAAAAAACACCACTTAAGGTACTGTAATGAACTCATTCTTTATTTATATTGGTGTTATACCTACTGTATTCCAACTTCTCTATGGTTCGTACCCCCTGATACTAGCCATAGATTCATCAAAATAAGCAAATAACACACGAAAAACAGAATCTATCAAAAATAGAACAGTCTGTAGTAATCTGTAGGTTTCGAATACTTATGTAGCCCCAAAAATTCTGAAATAAATTGGTGGACGTGAGGAATTTTTTTATCAATCATCTTCAAAAAGAATTAACCTAATCGCACTCTCCAGTAAAAAATGGTAGCAAATCTCGTGAGCGCTAAAGTTTCTGTTTTTTACAGCAAGATCGCAAAAACTTCCCCCAAGTCTTCCCAAAGGTTCTACTTGGCACAAGCACTAATTAAAAGCATAAAACCACATATAAACAGAAGCTAGATGAATTATTTATTGCTAAATAGAAACAAAAATCAATAAACAAAAATAAAATTGGGTTGCCTCCCAACAAGCGCTATCGTTTAACGCCCCTAGCTAGGCATTGATAATTTCAATTATGCTCACATGAAAGACAATAATTGAAGCACAAAGAGAGAATCATAAAACATGTGACAAACACATCTAAGTCTAACATACTTCCTATGCATAGGCATCTTATAGGCAAACAAATTATCATAGCAAGCAAAAACTAGCATATGCAAGGAAGCGGAAAGAAACAATAGCAATCTCAGCATAATGAGTGGTAATTTAGTAACATGAAAATTTCTACAACCATATTTTCCTCTATCATAATAATTACATGTAGGATCATAAGAAAATTCAACAATATAGCTATCACAAAACATATTCTTAACACGATCCACATGTATGCAAAGTTGACACTCTTCCGAAATAGTGGGATTAATATTAACTAAAGTCATGACCTCTCCAAACCCACTTTTATCAAAAACTTCATAATATTGAACATTCTACAAATATGTGGGATCTAAAGTTGACACTCTTCCAAACTCACTTTCAATATTATTGCCAACATTATTATCAATCTCATATTCATCATGGGGCTTAAATAGATTTTCAAGATCATAAGAAGAATCACCCCAATCATGATCGTTGCAACAACTAGATGACATAGCAAAACTAGCATCCCCAAGCTTAGGGTTTTGCATATTATTAGCATAATTGACACCAATAGAATTTATAGTAAAATCATTGCAATCATGCTTTTGATTCAAGGAACTATCAAGTATGGGTGCAATAGCAATAATCTCGTATTTAACATAAGGAACTATAGCAAATTCATCTCCATAAATATTGGCATCATGGCTATAAGAATAGCAAGAATCATGTTCATCAAGGGATATTTCAATCAAATCATCGGAATCATAATTATCTATAGATTCATGCATATCATTATTTTCTTCCAAAGCAATGGTCATTCTCTCAATAAATTCCTTAACATAGGCATTGTGAGCATAGTTTTCATAGCAATATTTAAGTATGTTGGAATTTTCAGATTTGTAGAGAGTAATATCATACTTTTCAATCAAAGAAGCAACTTCATGAGCACCCTTAAAAACGACAAATTCTTCAATTTGTTCGATATCATAGTAACTATAAACACCCTTTCCATAAGAATATAAGATTTCATTATCATTAAACTCACATAGGTAGGGAAGGTGTTTTTTAGGGTTCTTAGAGCAACAAGTAAAGTCATAAATTTCACAAAGATTCCAAGCATAGCATAGCAAACTATTTATTTGATACCACAAGAGCTTCCCCTTTTCAGAAAAACGATGGCGCACAAAATGAACATGCTCATCTAAAGAGTTCCCATCAACTAGGCTAGTTGGGGTTTCAGCACGAGCGCATAAGGATCAAAGATGATCCAAGTAGAACACTTTAAGTGGATCCATGTCAATAGATTTTTAGCAAGCAAAGATGCAAGCAAATAGAAGGCACATGGAAACACAAAGAAAAAGACATACGAGAAGAAGGCGAAGAAAAGGCAAAGGTGAAGTGGGGGAGAGGAAAACGAGAGGCAAATGGCAAATAATGTAATGCAAGGGATAAGAGTTTGTGATGGTACTTGGTATGTCTTGACTTGTGCGTAGATCTCCCCGGCAATGGCACCAGAAATGGCTTGTTGACGGGAGATCAAATCTTGACTTGACTTGGTGCAACCTCCCCGGCAACGGCGCCAGAAATCCTTCTTGCTACCTCTTGAGAACTGTGTTAGTTTTCCCTTAAAGAGGAAAGGGTGATGAGTAAAGTAGTGTAAGTATTTCCCTTAGTTTTTGAGAACCAATGTATCAATCCAGTAGGAGACTACACGCTAGTCACCTCGTACCTACACAAACAAATAAGAACCTTGCAACCAATGCGATAAAGGGGTTGTCAATCCCTTCATGTCCACTTGCAAAAGTGAGATCTGAGAGAGATAATAAGATAAATATTTTTGGTATCTTTATGATATAGATTGAAAGTAAAGATTGCAAAGTAAAATCGATTGGAAACTTATATGATGAAAAATGTTGGAAATATGCCCTAGAGGCAATAATAAAAGTGTTATTATTATATTTCTTTGTTCATGATAATAGTCTTTTATTCATGCTATAACTGTATTATCCGGAAATCGTAATACACGTGTGAATACATAGACCACAATATGTCCCTAGTGAGCCTCTAGTTGACTAGCTCGTTGTGAACAACAGATAGTCATGGTTTCCTGGCTATGGACATTGGATGTCGTTGATAACGGGATCACATCATTAGGAGAATGATGTGATGGACAAGACCCAATCCTAAGCCTAGCACAAAGATCGTGTAGTTCGTATGCTAAAGCTTTTCTAATGTCAAGTATCTTTTCCTTAGACCATGAGATTGTGCAACTCCCGGATACCGTAGGAATGCTTTGGGTGTACCAAACGTCACAACGTAACTGGGTGGCTATAAAGGTGCATTACAGGTATCTCCGAAAGTGTTTGTTGGGTTGGCACGAATCAAGACTGGGATTTGTCACTCCGTGTAAACGGAGAGGTATCTCTGGGCCCACTCGGTAGGACATCATCATAATGTGCACAATGTGACCAAGGGGTTGATCACGGGATGATGTGTTACGGAACGAGTAAAAGAGACTTGCCGGTAACGAGATTGAACAAGGTATTGGGATACCGACGATCGAATCTCGGGCAAGTATCGTACCGTTAGACAAAGGGAATTGTATACGGGATCGATTGAGTCCTTGACATCGTGGTTCATCCGATGAGATCATCGTGGAACATGTGGGAGCCAACATGCGTATCCAGATCCCACTGTTGGTTATTGACCGGAAAACGTCTCGGTCATGTCTACATGTCTCCCGAACCCGTAGGGTCTACACACTTAAGGTTCGATGACGCTAGGGTTATAAAGGAAGTTTGTATGTGGTTACCAAATGTTGTTTGGTGTCCCGGATGAGATCCCGGACGTCACGACGAGTTCCGGAATGGTCCGGAGGTAAAGATTTATATATGGGAAGTCCTGTTTTGGTCACCAGAAAAGTTTCGGGTTTTTCCGGTAACGTACCGGGACCACCGGGAGGGTCCCGGGGGTCCACAAAGTGGGGCCACCAACCTTGGAGGGCAGCATGGGCCAAGTGTGGGAGGGGACCGGGCTGGTGCGCCCCCCCCCCCCACAGGGCCCGAGGCGCAAGGGAAGTGGGGAAGGGGGCAAACCCTAGGGCAGATGGGCCCTAAGGCCCACCCTAGGTGCGCCTCCCCCCTCTCCCCCTTCTGGCCGCACCAGATGCCATCTGGGGGCTGCCGCCACCCCTGGGAGGGAACCCTAGAGGGGGCGCAGCCCCCTCCCCTCCTCCTATAAATAGTGGGGGTTTTGGGGCTGCCCAACACACGAGAACTTCTCCCTCTTGGCGCAGCCCTACCTCTCGTACTCCTCCTCTTCCGCGGTGCTTGGCGAAGCCCTGCTGGATTGCCACGCTCCTCCACCACCACCACGCCGTCGTGCTACTGCTGGATGGAGTCTTCCTCAACCTCTCCCTCTCTCCTTGCTGGATCAAGGCATGGGAGACGTCACCGGGCTGTACGTGTGTTGAACGCGGAGGTGCCGTCCATTCGGCACTAGGATCTCCAGTGATTTGGATCACGATGAGTATGACTCCTTCAACCCCGTTCTCTTGAACGCTTTCGCTTAGCGATCTACAAGGGTATGTAGATGCACTCTCCTTCCCCTCGTTGCTGGTTTCTCCATAGATAGATCTTGGTGACACGTAGGAAATTTTTGAATTTCTGCTACGTTCCCCAACAGTGGCATCATGAGCTAGGTCTATTGCGTAGATTCTTTGCACGAGTAGAACACAAAGTAGTTGTGGGCGTTGATGTTGTTCAATATGCTTACCGTTACTAGTCCAATCTTGTTTCGACGGTATTGTGGGATGAAGCGGCCCGGACCGACCTTACACGTACTCTTACGTGAGACAGGTTCCACCGAATGACATGCACTTGGTGCATAGGGTGGCTAGCGGGTGCCAGTCTCTCCCACTTTAGTCGGAACAGATTCGATGAAAAGGGTCCTTATGAAGGGTAAATAGCAATTGGCATATCACGTTGTGGTTTTGCGTAGGTAAGAAACGTTCTTGCTAGAAACCCATAGCAGCCACGTAAAACATGCAAACAACAATTAGAGGACGTCTAACTTGTTTTTGCAGGGTATACTTTGTGGTGTGATATGGCCAAGAAGAATGTGATGAATGATATGCGATGTATGAGATTGATCATGTTCTTGTAATAAGATTCACGACTTGCATGTCGATGAGTATGACAACCGGCAGGAGCCATACGAGTTGTCTTAAATTTATTGTATGACCTGCGCGTCATTGAACAACGCCATGTAATTACTTTACTTTATTGCTAACCGGTAGCCATAGTAGTAGAAGTAATAGTTGGCGAGACAACTTCATGAAGACACGATGACGGAGATCATGATGATGGAGATCATGGTGTCATGCCGGTGACGATGATGATCATGGAGCCCCGAAGATGGAGATCAAAAGGAGCAAAATGATATTGGCCATATCATGTCACTATTTGATTGCATGTGATGTTTATCATGTTTATGCATCTTGTTTACTTAGAACGACGGTAGTAAATAAGATGATCCCTTACAACAATTTCAAGAAGTGTTCTCCCCTAACTGTGCACCGTTGCTACAGTTCGTCGTTTCGAAGCACCACGTGATGATCGGGTGTGATAGATCCTTACGTTCACATACAACGGGTGTAAGACAGATTTACACATGCAATACACTTAGGGTTAACTTGACGAGCCTAGCATGTACAGACATGGCCTCGGAACACGGAGACCGAAAGGTCGAGCATGAGTCGTATAGTAGATACGATCAACATGAAGATGTTCACCGATGATGACTAGTCCGTCTCACGTGATGATCGGACACGGCCTAGTTGACTCGGATCATGTAATCACTTAGATGACCAGAGGGATGTCTATCTGAGTGGGAGTTCATAAGATGAACTTAATTATCCTGAACATAGTCAAAAGACCTTTTGCAAATTATGTCGTAAGCTCGAGTTTTAGTTCCACCGTTTTAGATATGTTCCTAGAGAAAATATAGTTGAAAGTTGACAGTAGCGATTATGCGGACAGTAGAAAGCTTATGTCCTTAATGCACTGCTCAGTGTGCTGAACCCCAAACGTCGTTTGTGGATGTTGCGAACATCAGACATACACGTTTTGATAACTACGTGATAGTTCAGTTAAATGGTTTAAGTAGAGGCACCAAAGACGTTTTCGAAACATCGCGGAACATATGAGATGTTTCGAGGGCTGAAATTGGGATTTCAGGCTCGTGCTCACGTCAAGAGGTATAAGACCTCCGACGATTTTCTTAGCCTGCAAACTCAGGGAGAAAAGCTCAATCGTTGAGCTTGTGCTCAGATTGTCTGAGTGCAACAATCACTTGAATCGAGTGGGAGTTGATCTTCCAGATGAGATAGTGATGTTTCTCCAAAGTCATTGCCACCAAGCTGCTAGAGCTTCGTGATGAACTATAACATATCAGGGATAGAGATGATGATCCTTGAGGTATTCGCGATGTTTGACACCGCGAAAGTAGAAATCAAGAAGGAGCATCAATTGTTGATGGTTGGTGAAACCACTAGTTTCAAGAAGGGCAAGGGCAAGAAGGGATACTTCATGAAACGGCAAATCAGCTGCTGCTCCAGTGAAGAAACCCAAGGTTGAACCCAAACCCGAGACTAAGTGCTTCTGTGATAAGGGGAATAGTCACTAGAGCGGAATTACCCTAGATACTTGGTAGATGAGAAGGCTGGCAAGGTCGATAGAAGTATATTGGATATACATTATGTTAATGTGTACTTTACTAGTACTCCTAGTAGCACCAGGGTATAAGATACCGGTTCGGTTGCTAAGTGTTAGTAACTCGAAATAAAAGAGCTACGGAATAAACGGAGACTAGCTAAAGGTGAGCTGACGATATGTGTTGGAAGTGTTTCCAAGTTTGATGTGATCAAACATCGCACGCTCCCTCTACCATCAAGATTAGTATTAAACCTGAATAATTGTCATTTGGTGTTTGCGTTGAGCATAGACATGATTGGATTATGTCTATCGCAATACGGTTATTCATTTAAGGAGAATAATGGTTACTCTATTTATTTGAATAAAACCTTCAATGGTCTTGCACCTAAAGGAATGGTTTATTGAATCTCGATCGTAGTGATACACATTTTCATGCCAAAAGATATAAGATAGTAATGATAGTACCACTTACTTGTGGCACTGCCATGTAAGTCATAATGGTATAAAATGCATGAAGAAGCTCCATGTTGATGGATCTTTGGACTCACTCGTTTTTGAAAAGTTTGAGACATGCGAACCATGTCTATTGGTGTATACGCATGAAGAAACTCCATGCAGATGGATCGTTTGGACTCACTTGATTTTGAATCACTTGAGATATGCAAATCATACCACATGGGCAAGATGACTGAAAAGCCTCGGTTTCAGTAAGATGGAACAAGATAGCAACTTGTTGGAAGTAACACATTTTGATGTGTGTAGTCCAATGAGTGCTGAGGCATGCAGTGAATATCGTTATGTTCTTACTTCACAGATGATTCGAGTAGATGTTGAATATATTTACTTGATGAAACACAAGTCTGAATTATTGAATGGTTCAAGTAATTTCATAGTGAAGTTGAAGATCATCGTGACAAGAGGATAAAATGTCTATGATAAGATCATAGATATGAGTATCTGAGTTACGAGCTTTGGCACGCAATTAAGACATTGTGGAAATTGTTTCACAATTAATACCAGCTGGAACACCATAGTTTGATGGTGTGTCCGAACATCATAGTTGCACCCTATTGGATATGGTGCGTACCATGATGTCTCTTATCGAATTACCACTATCGTTCATGGGTTAGGCATTAGAGACAACCGCACTCACTTTAAATAGGGCACCACGTAATTCCGTTGAGATGACACCATATGAATTATGGTTTAGAGAAACCTAAGTTGTCGTTCTTAAAGGTTTGGGGCTGCGACACTTATGTGAAAAAGTTTCAGGATTGATAAGCTCGAACACAAAGCGGATAAAATACATCTTCATAGGACACCCAAAACAGTTGGGTATACCTCCTAATTCAGATCCGAAAGCAATATGGATTGTTTCTTGAATCGGGTCCTTTCTCGAGGAAAGGTTTCTCTCGAAAGAGTTGAGTGGGAGGATGGTGGAGACTTGATGAGGTTATTGAACCGTCACTTCAACTAGTGTGTAGCAGGGCATAGGAAGTTGTTCCTGTGGCACCTACACCAATTGAAGTAGAAGCTTATGACAGTGATCATGAAGTTTTGGATCAAGTCACTACCGTACCTCGTAGGGTGACAAGGATGCGTACCACTTCAGAGTGGTACGGTAATCCTGTCTTGAGGGTCATGTTGCTAGACAACAATGAACCTACGAGCTACGGAGAAGCGATGGTGGGCCCATATTCCGACAAATGTTTAGAAGACATGAAATCCGAGATAGGATCCATGTATCAGAACAAAGCATGGACTTTGGTGGACTTGCCCAATGATCGGCAAGCCATTGAGATAAATGGATCTTTTAAGAAGAAGACGGACGTGGATGGTAATGTCACCATCTATGAAGCTCGACTTGTGGCGAAGAGTTTTTCACAAGTTCAAAGAGTTGACTACGATGAGATTTTCTCATCCGTAGCGATGCTTAAGTCCGTCGGAATCATGTTAGCATTAGCTGCATTTATGAAATCTGGCAGATGGATGTCAAGACGAGTTTCCTTACCAGTTTTCGTAAGGAAAGGTTGTATGTGATACAATCAGAAAAGTTTTGTCAATCCTAAGGATGCTAAAAGGTATGCTGGCTCTAGCGATCCTTCTAAGGACTGGAGTAAGCATCTCAGAGTTGGAATATGCACTTTGATAAGATGATCAAAGATTTTGGGTTTATACAAAGTTTATGAGAAACTTGTATTTCCAAAGAAGTGAGTGGGAGCGCTATAGAATTTCTGATGAGTATATGTTGTTGACTTATTGTTGATCAGAAATGATGTAGAATTTCTAGAAAGCATATAGGGTTATTTGAAAGGTGTTTTTCAATAGAAAACCTGGATTAAGCTACTTGAACATTGAGCATCAAGATCTATGAGGATAGATCAAAAACGCTTAATGGTACTTTCAAATGAGCATATACCTTGACATGATCTTGAAGGTGTTCAAGATGGATCAGTTAAAGAAGGAGTTCTTGCCTGAGATGTAAGGTATGAAGTTAAGACTTAAAGCTCGACCACGGCAGAAAAGAGAGAAAGGACGAAGGTCGTCCCCTATGCTTTAGACGTAGGCTCTGCAGTATGCTATGCTGAGTACCGCACCTGATGTGTGCCTTGCCACATGTCTGGCAAGAGGGTACAAAGGTGATCAAGGAGTGGATCACCAGATAGCGGTCAAAGTTATCCTGAGAGGAATAAGGATATGTTTCTCGATTATGGAGGTGATAAAGAGTTCGACGTAAAGGGTTACGTCGATGCAAGCTTTAACACCTATCCGAATGACTCTGAGTAGCAAACCGGATACGTATAGTGGAAGCAACCATTTGGAATAGCTCCAAGTGGAGCGTGGAAGCAGCATTTACAATATGACCTAGAGATTTGCGAAGTACATACGGATCTGAATGTTACAGATCCGTTGACTAAAACCTCTCTCACAAGCAGAACATGATCAAACCCCAGAACTCATTGAGTCTTAATCACATGATGATGCGAACTACTTTAATGACACTAGTACACTCTTTGGATGTTGGTCACATGGTGATGTGACCCGTCAGTGTTAATCACATGGTGATGTGAACTAGATTATTGACTCTAGTGCAAGTGGGAGACTGTTGGAAATATGCCCTAGAGGCAATAATAAAAGTGTTATTATTATATTTCTTTGTTCATGATAATAGTCTTTTATTCATGCTATAACTGTATTATCCGGAAATCGTAATACACGTGTGAATACATAGACCACAATATGTCCCTAGTGAGCCTCTAGTTGACTAGCTCGTTGTGATCAACAGATAGTCATGGTTTCCTGGCTATGGACATTGGATGTCGTTGATAACGGGATCACATCATTAGGAGAATGATGTGATGGACAAGACCCAATCCTAAGCCTAGCACAAAGATCGTGTAGTTCGTATGCTAAAGCTTTTCTAATGTCAAGTATCTTTTCCTTAGACCATGAGATTGTGCAACTCCCGGATACCGTAGGAATGCTTTGGGTGTACCAAACGTCACAACGTAACTGGGTGGCTATAAAGGTGCATTACAGGTATCTCCGAAAGTGTCTGTTGGGTTGGCACGAATCGAGACTGGGATTTGTCACTCCGTGTAAACGGAGAGGTATCTCTGGGCCCACTCGGTAGGACATCATCACAATGTGCACAATGTGACCAAGGGGTTGATCACGGGATGATGTGTTACGGAACGAGTAAAGAGACTTGCCGGTAACGAGATTGAACAAGGTATCGGTATACCGACGATCGAATCTCGGGCAAGTACAATACCGTTAGACAAAGGGAATTGTATACGGGATCGATTGAGTCCTTGACATCGTGGTTCATCCGATGAGATCATCGTGGAACATGTGGGAGCCAACATGGGTATCCAGATCCCGTTGTTGGTTATTGACCGGAGAACGTCTCAGTCATGTCTACATGTCTCCCGAACCCGTAGGGTCTACACACTTAAGGTTCGATGATGCTAGGGTTATAAAGGAAGTTTGTATGTGATTACCGAATGTTGTTAGGTGTCCCGGATGAGATCCTGGACGTCACGAGGAGTTCCGGAATGGTCTGGAGGTAAAGATTTATATATGGGAAGTCATGTTTTGGTCACCGGAAAAGTTTCGGGTTTTTCCGGTAACGTACCGGGACCACCGGGAGGGTCCCGGGGGTCCACCAAGTGGGGCCACCAACCTTGGAGGGAAGCATGGGCCAAGTGTGGGAGGGGACCAGCCCCAGGTGGGCTGGTGCGCCCCCCCACAGGGCCCAAGGCGCAAGGGAAGTGGGGAAGGGGGCAAACCCTAGGGCAGATGGGCCCTAAGGCCCACCCTAGGTGCGCCTCCCCCCTCTCCCCCTTCTGGCCGCACCAGATGCCATCTGGGGGCTGCCTCCACCCCTGGGGAGGGAACCCTAGAGGGGGCGCAGCCCCCTCCCCTCCTCCTATAAATAGTGGGGGTTTTGGGGCTGCCCAACACACGAGAACTTCTCCCTCTTGGCGCAGCCCTACCTCTCGTACTCCTCCTCTTCCGCGGTGCTTGGCGAAGCCCTGCTGGATTGCCACGCTCCTCCACCACCACCACGCCGTCATGCTGCTGCTGGATGGAGTCTTCCTCAACCTCTCCCTCTCTCCTTGCTGGATCAAGGCATGGGAGACGTCACCGGGCTGTACGTGTGTTGAACGCGGAGGTGCCGTCCGTTCGGCACTAGGATCTCCGGTGATTTGGATCACGATGAGTACGACTCCTTCAACCCCGTTCTCTTGATCGCTTCCGCTTAGCGATCTACAAGGGTATGTAGATGCACTCTCCTTCCCCTCGTTGCTGGTTTCTCCATAGATAGATCTTGGTGACACGTAGGTAATTTTTGAATTTCTGCTACGTTCCCCAACAAAAAATAGACCCGGGGCCATAGGTTTCAGTAGTGCCTTCTCTCAAAATAGCATAAGTATTATGGTGGGTAAACAAATTACTATCGAGCAATTAATATAAAAGTGCATAATTATGAGAATATCTAGGCATGATCATGTATATAGGCATCACGTCTGCGACAAGTAGACCGAAACGATTCTACATTTACTACTATTACTCCACACATCGACCGCTATCCAGCATGCATCTAGAGTATTAAGTTCATAAGAACAGAGTAACACATTAGGCAGGATGACATGATATAGAGGGATAAACTCAAGCAATATGATATAAACCCCATCTTTTTATCCTCGATGGCGACAACACAATACATGCCTTGCTGCCCCTGCTGTCCCTGGGAAAGGACACCGCAAGATTGAACACAAAGCTAAGCACTTCTCCCATTGCAAGAGAGATCAATCTAGTAGGCCAAACCAAACTGATAATTCGAAGAGACTTGCAAAGATAACAAATCTTACATAAAAGATTTCAGAGAAGAATCAAATATTGTTCATAGATAATCTTGATCATAAACCCACAATTCATCGGATCTCGACAAACACACCGCAAAAAGAATTACATCGAATAGATCTCCAAGAAGATCGAGGAGAACTTTTTATTGAGATCCAAAGAGAGAGAAGAAGCCATATAGCTAATAACTATGGACCCGAAGGTCTGTGGTAAACTACTCACACATCATCAAAGAGGCTATGGTGTTGATGTAGAAGCCCTCTGTGATTGATTCCCCCTCCGGCGGAGCTCTGGAAAAGGCCCCAAGATGGGATCTCTTGGGTACAAAAGGTTGCGGTGGTGGAAATAGGGTTTCATGGTGCTCTTGGATGTTTTCGGGGTATATGGGTATATATAGGAGGAAGAAGTACGTCGGTGGAGCTGCGAGAGGCCCACGAGGGTGGGGGCGCACCTGCCCCCGGGCGCGCCTCCTGCCTCGTGGCCTCCTCACTTCTTTCTTGACGGCCACTCCAAGTCTCTTGGATCACGTTTGTTCCAAAAATAACTCTCCCGAAGGTTTCATTCCGTTTGGATTCCGTTTGATATTCCTTTTCTACGAAACACTGAAATAGGCAAAAAAAACAACAATTTGCATTGGGCCTTTGGTTAGTAGGTTAGTCCCAAAAATAATATAAAAAGGTAAATTAAAGCCCATTAAACATCCAAAAATGATAATATAATAGCATGGAACAATCAAAAATTATAGATACGTTGGAGACGTATCAGGAATCACGTATGTTGTCATTGCGGCTTGACCGATAAAGATCTTCGTAGAATATGTAGGAACCAATATGAGCATCCAGGTTCCGATGTTGGTTATTGACCGGAGATGTGTCTCGGTCATTGCTACATAGTTTTCGAACCCGTAGGGTCCGCACGCTTAATGTTCGATGACGATTTGTATTATGAGTTACTCGCTCCTTCCATCTATATAGGGCCTAATGCGTTTTTCGAGACTAACTTTGACCAAATGTTAGAGCAATAATATATGACATGCAACTTACACAAAGCATATGGTCAAATTCATAGGTGAAAGGAGCTCCCAATGATATAATTTTCACATTATACATTGAATTTACTATTAGTCTTGTCAATTGTCAAGGCGGTCTTGAAAAACACTTTAGGCCCTATATAGATGGAAGGAGGGAGTATGTGGTTTGGTGACCAAAGATTGTTCGGAGTCCCGGATGAGATCACGGACATGACGAGGAGTCTCGAAATGGCCGAGGGGTAAAGATTGATATATTGGACGATAGTATTCGGACACCAGAATGGTTTCAGAGTGGTTCGGGTATTTTTCGGAGTACCGGGAGGTTACCGGAACCCCTCTGGGGAAGTAATGGGCCTACATGGGCCATAGGGGGAGAGAGAGGGGAGCCTGCAAGGGGTGGCTCCACCCCCATGGGAGTCCAAATTGGACAAGGGGGAAGGGGGTGCAGCCCCCTTTCCTTCTCCCTCTCCCTCTCCCTCTCCTTCCCTTTTCCCTCTCCAAAAGAAAGGAATGGGGGGCCGACTAGGATTGGGAGTACTAGTCGGTTTCCCCCCTCTTGGGCGCACCCCTAGGGTCGGCCTCCTCCCCTCCTCCTTTATATATGGGGGCAGGGGGCACCCAAAAGCGTAACAGTTGTTTCTTAGCCGTGTGTGGTGCCCCCCTCCATAGTTTACTCCTTCGGTCATATTGCATAGTGCTTAGGCGAAGCCCTGCGCAGATCACATCACCATCAATCACTGTCACCACGCCGTCCTGCTAAAGAAACTCTCCCTTGACAATTCGATGGATCAAGAGTTCGAGGGACGTCATCGAGTTGAACGTGTTCTGAACTCGGAGGTGTCGTACGTTAGGTACTTGATCAGTTGGATCGCGAAGACGTTCGACTACATCAACCACGTTAACCTAACGCTTCCGCTTTCGGTCTACGAGGGTACGTGGACACACTCTCCCCCTCTCATTGCTATGCATCTCCTAGATAGATCTTGCGTGATCATAGGAATTTTTCAAAATTGCATGCTACGTTCCCCAACAATTTTGCTTAGTACGGCGGTATCATTATAAGATGATCCCTTACTAAAATTTCAAGGTATAAGTGTTCTCCCTAAGTATGCGCCGTTGTGACAGTTTGTCGTGCTGAGACACCACGTGATGATCGGGTGTGATAAGCTCTACGTTCACATACAACGGGTGCAAGAAAGTTTTGCACATGCAGAATACTCGGGTTAAACTTGACGAGCCTAGCATGTACAGACATGGCCTCGAAACACTGGAGACCGAAAGGTCAAATGTGAATCATGTAGTAGATATGATCAACATAGAGATGTTCACATTGAAGACTACTCCATCTCACGTGATGATCGGACATGGTTTAGTTAATTTGGATCACATGATCATTTAGATGACTCGAGGGATGTCTATCTAAATGGGAGTTCTTAAGTAATATGATTAATTGAGCTTAATTTATCATGAACTTAGTCCTGGTAGTATTTGCATATCTATGTTGTAGATCAATAGCTCGCGTATAGCTCTCCTGTTTTATTTTTGATATGTTCCTAGAGAAAAACTATGTTGAAAGATGATAGTAGCAATGATGCAGACTGGGTCTGTGATATGAGGATTATCCTCATTGCTGCACAGAATAATCATGTCCTTGATGCACCGCTAGGTGATAGACCTATTGTAGGAGCAGATGCAGACGTTATGAACGTCTGACAAGCTTGATATGATGACTACTTGATAGTTTAGTGCACCATGCTTTATGGCTTAGAACCGGGACTTCAAAAATGTTTTTGAACGCCATAGAGCATATGAGATGTTCCAAGAGCTGAAAATGATATTTAGACTCATGCCCGTGTTAAAGAGGTATGAGACCTCTGACAAGTACTTCGCCTACAAGATGGAGGAGAATAGCTCAGCTAGTGAGCATATGCTCAGAATGTCTGGGCACTACAATCGCTTGAATCAAGTGGGAGTTAATCTTCCAGATAAGATAGTGATTGACAGAGTTCTCTAGTCACTATCACCAAGTTACTAGAACTTCATGATGAACTATAATATGTAAGGAATAACGAAAAACGGTTCCCAAGCTCTTCGCGATGCTGAAATCGGCGAAGGTAGAAATCAAGAAATAGCATCAAGTGTTGATGGTTAACAAGACCACTAGTTTCAATAAAAGGGGCAAGGAAGAAAGGGAACTTCAATAAGAATGGCAAGCAAGTTGCCACTCCCATGAAGAAGCCCAAAGCTAAACCCAAGCCTGAAACCGAGTGCTTCTACTGCAGAGGAAATGATCACTGGAAGCAGAACTGGCCCAAATACTTGGCGGATAAGAAGGATGGCAAAGTGAACAAAGGTATATTTTATATACATGTTATTGATGTGTATTTTACTAGTGTTCGTAGTAACCCCTAGGTATTTGATACCGGTTCATTTGCTAAGATTAGTAACTTGAAACAGGATTTGCAAAGACTAGTTAATAGCAAGGTGGCGATGTGTGTTGAAAGTTATTTCAAGGTTGATAAGATCACCATCGCACACTCCCTCTACCTTCGGGACTAGTGTTTAACCTAAATAAATGTTATTTGGTGTTTGCATTGAGCATGAATACGATTGGATCATGTTTATTGCAATCCGGTTATTCATTTAAGTCACGGAATAATTGTTGTTCTATTTACATGAATAAAACCTTCTATGGTCATACACCCAATGTATGTGGTTTATTGAATATCGATCATAGTGATACACTGCTACCTCTTGAGCTTTCATTGGTTTTTCCCTTGAAGAGGAAAGGGTGATGTAGAAAGTAGAGTAAGTATTTCCCTCAGTTTTGAGAACGAAGGTATCAATCTAGTAGGAGACAACGTGACAAGCCACCTAATACCTGCACAAACAAACACCAACTTGCACCCAACGCAATAAAGGGGTTGTCAATCCCTTCACGGTTATTTGCAACATGAGATCTGATAGAGATGGATATAAGCTTCTAATTCAAGCTTTTCTTCAAAAGATTGCATCATAGCATCAACGATATGTCTAGTAAAAGCTTTGTTTTGATTATAAACATGAGGAGAATTCAACATGGATTGCAACAAGGAAATATAATCTATTAAAGAAAAATTATCGTAATTAAATTCCTTGAAATCCAAAAGAGTGGGTTCATTGCTACCTAAAGTTTTGACCTCTCCAATCCCACTTTTATCAACTTTTGCATCAAGATCTAGAAACTCTGAATCATTGGGACGCCTTCTAACTAAAGTTGACACATCTCCAGTCCCATCTTTATCAAGATTTACATTGGAAAACAAAGATTCAATAGGAGTCACATCAATCACTTTAAGATCTTCATCATTATTTTCACGGAAACTAGAAGAACATGCTTTTATAAACCAATCTTTCTTAGCACGCATCTTAGCTGTTCTTTCTTTGCACTCATCAATTGAAATTCTCATGGCTTTGAGAGAGTCGTTGATACCATGCTTAGGTGGAATAGATCTAAGTTTCAAAGAATCAACATCAAGAGAAATTCTATCCACGTTCTTGGACAAATCATCAATCTTACGTATTTTTTCTTCAATCAAAGCATTGAAATTCTTTTGCTAACTCATAAATTCTTTAACACTATTCTCAAAATCAAAGGGCATCTTTTTATAATTTCCATAAGAATTGTTGTAGGAATTACCATAATTATTAGAGAAATTACTAGGAAATGGCCTAGGATTAATATTACCTCTATACGCGTTATTACCAAAATTATTCCTACAAACAAAATTCACATCCATAGATTCATTATTGTTTTAAATCAAAGTAGAAAAAGGCATATCATTAGGATCAATTGGAGCACTCTTGTTAGCAAATAATTTCATAAGCTCATCCATCTTTCCACTCAAAACATTATTCTCTTCAATTGCATGGACTTTTTTACTAGTGGAAGATCTTTCTGTATGCCATTGAGAATAATTTACCATAATATTATCTAGGAGTTTAGTAGCTTCTCCTAAAGTAATTTCCATAAAAGTGCCTCCCGTGGCCGAATCTAAAAGATTTCTAGAAGCAAAATTCAATCCGACATAAATTTTTTGTATAATCATCCAAAAATTCAAACCATGCGTAGTGCAATTTCTAATCATTAATTTCATCCTCTCCCAAGATTGTGCAACATGTTCATGATGAAGTTGCTTAAAATTCATAATACCGTTCCTAATGGAGATGATCTTAGCAGGAGGAAAATACTTGGAAATAAAAGCATCTTTACATTTGTTCCATGAATCAATACTATTTTTAGGCAAAGATGAAAACCAAGTTTTAGCGCGATCCCTAAGCGAGAATGGAAATAGCTTCAAATTAACAATATCGTTATCCACATCTTTTTTTCTTTTGCATATCACACAAATCAACAAAATTATTAATATGGGATGCGACATCTTCATTGGGAAGGCCGGAAAATTGATCTTTCATAACAAGATTCAGCAAAGCGGTATTAATTTCACAAGATTCCGCATTAGCATCGGGAGCAATCGGAGTACTAATAAAATCATTGTTGTTGGTATTGGAAAAGTCACACGATTTGGTATTATCTTGAGCTTGGAGACAAAGCAAGCAATCCAACACACGAGCACACAAAAAGCAAGCGAAGAAGACGAACGGAAGAAGGGCGAAGAAAAGGTGAATCTTTTCGAAAATTGTTTTAGAAGTGGGGGAGAGGAAAACGAGAGGTGAATGGCGAATAATGTAATGCGAGGGATTAGAGTTTATGATGGGTACTTGGTATGTCTCGGCTTGGCGTAGATCTCCCCGGCAACGTCACCAGAAATTCTTCCTGCTACCACTACAAAAAAAGACACTTCTGTGATGATACATGCTTGTCACAGTAGGTCACGTTTTCTGTCATGCATGTACATCCATGATAATTTTATGACAGAATCAAGATAGTCATACCTGTGTTGTCGTAGAAGTGTTCCATGACATTACCAAAATTATCATCATGGAAGTGTCCACTTCCATGACGATAAATGGCGCATCATGAAAGTGCTTTCGTAAAGGGTGACCGACACGTGGCATCCACCGTAACTGGTCGCCGTTAAGCTATCGCGTCCGGTTTCGGATCCGATAACCCGTTAACAGCCCAGACCAATGTGGATTTTCCACATGTAAAATTCTCATTGGCTGGAGGAAACACGTGTTGGCTCACCGTTGGGACAGATGTCATCCACTCATTGGACAGGAGGCGCCTATGATAGGTCAACACGTGGCACGGCCCAACAATGGCCCATTCCGGTGAAAAAGGCCGCCCCAGTAAAAATTAGCAGGCTGGCCCATATAAGGCCTACTTGTGTCAGGTCCATTTAAGCCCACGGCCCATACAAGATGTGCCAATTTGGCCTGTCAACGACCCGTTAAAGATTTGACACCATTGCAGCCCATCGTCAGTTCGAGCCCGTTAATAGCCCGCTATATATTTGGGCTCAATATCGGCTCGATGTGATTTCAGCCTGTTAACGGCCCATTCAAGGGATGGGCCAATTTTCAGGATGTACATATTTCGGCCTTTTAGCAACCCATTTAAGTGTTGGGCCAATTTCCGGCCCGGTGTGTCTTTCAGCCTGTTGACAGGCAATAAATGAGTTGGGCCATTTGTAGTCGGACCTTAGTTTCAACCTTTTAGCGACCCATTTAAGTGTTGGTCCAATTCTCGGCCCGGTGTGTCTTTTAGCCTGTTGGCGGCCCATAAATGAGTTGGGCCATCTGTAGTCGGACCTGAGTTTTGGCCTTTTAACGGCCTATGCTCTTCATGGTCCAATACCAGCTCGGTTTTTCTTTCGGCCTGCTAAAGGCCCACAACACAGTTAGGCCATTTACTGTACGACCTGACTTTTGGCCTCTTAGCGGCCCATGCTCTTCATGGTCCAGTACGAGCCCGATGTCTCTTTTGGCCTGCTAAAGGCCCACAGTATAGTTGGGCCATATGTAGCTCGACCTTAGCAATGTCCTGTTAACGGCCTATGAAATCAAATGGGCCCACCTGTCACCCGCTTCGATGTCGGCCTGTTAATGACCCAAGAGGTAAGAGGGCCGACCATTAAATTTTGGCCTGGTAACGGCCATTAACTTAATGATCCCACTAAAGTTCGTACATGTCTTTAGTCCCAATTAGATAATTTGAGCCCATTACAACGAGAAATTATGCACAGGACCAAAACCGATCAAGCAAAGGTACGGCATACAGGGAAAAATGTTGCACATCCAGCATATATTACAGGAAATTACATCCACTGGGCAATCAAAGATTGATGCTAGTGCAAATAAATGAAGAGAACCTAACGATCTACAACGTCACAATCTACAACTCAGCGCGGATGGCGCCCATATGCATGTGGGCAAGTTCTTGCTGCTTTGCTACACTGTCTCTGAAAACATTGATCAGCTGTTGTTGCGCACGAATGTGCACCTTTGATTCCTCCACCATTTCCATCATTGCTTCAGCCATTAATTGGTTCACAAACATACATTTTTCCATAGCATTCGAGACAGAGGAAATTGAACAGATTTAGATGGAGATTTTGGCAGGCTTGTATTATTGATAGTGGAGAGTGTCTCAACCACTGCATCATAACATAAATTAGGAGGGGGACCGAACAGATTAATCATGAGTTATTGCCATATTGCCTGGCCTAGATTTATTGGAAAGAAACAATGGGGTTGCCTTGCTGTTTTCAGAGTTTGTCTTCTTATCTTCAGCAGCCTGCACCAAATTAACACACTAGCATTGTTATCATTGGCCAGGTTAGATAATAGGAAAGCAACATTGACACAACGAATGTTTGGGCAACTAGCCTACACCAAATTAACACAATATGGCACAGCTATCATCATCCAGGTAAGTTAATACGAAAGCAACATTGACAAAATGAATGAATGGGCAACCAAAGCAGCACTACAATTCAGTAATGTGCATGATATGAGATAGTACACTCATGCAGCTCGGTATGCAAAACTACCAGGCACTTTTCCTTACAAAAATCAACATTGGCGCCTTTAACATTTTTCTACAACTAATTTTATATCAGATAAAGGTTGGATTCATGCAGATTAACAAAATGCATGCCGATGTAAAAATATAGTGATATACAACAGGTACTTACATCAGCATTGGAGCACAGAGAATTCCCGCAAGATATTTTCCTCGAATACGATCCCAATGGAGGAAGTCTTCTATCGTTTAACGTTATTTTCTAAAAGAGAGATGTGTAAGAAGACATGTAGGAAATATTATCAGAATGCTATCAAATTTCATGATGTGAGGATACGCACACGCTTCTTAGAATGGAGTTGACATATTTTTGCTGGACTGGAGCAGACTAGTTCTTTGGCCACTAGAATCTGCTTATTATCAGTGGGAGTTGGGTTTCTCTGTGCTGGAGCAGTATCGATGAAAACTAGAGTTAGTTTATTATCTCTTGGCGTTTGGATCTTTTGCAAAGACCTGGTTTGTAACCCTTCAGATTTTAACATAGACGTCTTCCCCTTGCATGCCTTATATAGAAGAATGGTGCTTCAATTATAAAACATGCTACAACAGAGATGGAATAGGTACTGAAGAATAGGAAGGCATGACATATTGACATGTATTCCCTCCATCCGGAAATAAATGGATGGGTCTAGGCGTATCTCAGTTCTAGATACATCTAGTTTTATCCATTTCTGCGACATGTAATCCGGACGGAGGGAGTATGATGTAAGAGTTAGGGATACGACAGGACAAAGTGTAAAAAAACACTACTTGAATGTAAAATTGTATGCTAGCGGAATACATACAGAAAAACACTAAGGCAACATATGCGTGTATGATTGGGAAACTAAGATGGCATTGCAAGATACCACTAGAACAGCACTTCAATGTAAAAAAAACATGGTATGGTAGACAGATGAAGTACATACTGATGAATGACAATGCATAAGATATTGAGAAGCATGATGTCCAAACTAAGAAGATGGCATTGCGATAGAGTAGAATGATAGTACTTGAATTTGAAAACATGTTATCATGAATGGAATAAGTACTGAAAAACAGGAAGGCATGCCATATTTACATGCATGATCAGCAGGCTAAGCACAAGGCATTGCAACAGAGTAGATGCACTCCAGGACATTATATGCATGGTGTACCCATATCAAGGGCCAAGTTAGAGCAAGGACCTTATAGGGTGAATAGGATTCATTATCTTTCTGCAAGTCTTGTGAAGAACTGCCTTTACATGTTCCATCATATTGGGTATCATTGACGTCAAGTTTGTTGGCCGTTACATTGCTCTGTGAGGTTCTTGTGGATAACTCAGTGTGTGCAATTATATCTGACATGCATGGAAGACAACTAGTAGTTAGATTTATGTAATGAGTGCCTGTAGGAGACGACATAAATAGTAGGACCGGGGTTAACTAGCAGCAACAGGTCTCAAAAACTAAAGGGAGAACACAGATGAAAGATACAGAATATGTATCGTTTGTACTCAAGATTAACTAGATGGCACACAAAAGTATTAAGGAACAACATAGGTTATACTAGAAGTGGTATAATACTATAATCACCAGCCTGTGGGATAGCATTGGCTGATGGATAATAACTATGGAACAGCATTACCTAAAGAACAAGTCTCTTAGCTGAACTATGGAACAGCGTTAACTCCTGAACAAGACCCGTAAGAGATCAACATGAATATATAGTGAAATGTGATAATCCATTTTCCATTCTTAGATGAATAACAAAGCCATAAATGTTGCACACAAGTAAGATGATGGTACAACCTATCTGGCCGTCCTCCATAGGAGTGAGCATCACGTGCTGACTTATCGATGGCCCTGCAGTTGTTGTGGTTGTCCATGTCTGGCACGCGCATTCGATGTAGGAAACTGTTGATTGGGGACTATAGCTCCCTTTTGGTGTATGCTTCCCTTGTTGGAGCAGCTGCGGTCAGTCGAAAGACGGTGTGGCTGAAGATGTAGAAAAGCATAATGTTAAGAACGACACATCTCTCTGATCTGAAGAAATACCCTAAGAGATCAACAACAAGGTACAAGAGTGGTCACACATCTGTTGACTGAAGACTAAATTGGGGTCACACAATTTTATTTTATTTTGGTACTATCTGATCTATGCCGGATGGCTTGATGGTCGCCTTGTGCCTCCCGGCTGATACTGTTCGGAATCTTCCCCGAAGAGCCAGCGACCACCGGCAGAGCAGCCTGTCTCCGCCGTCCGTGGCCCCGACCAAAACCCCGCTCCCTGCCCCACCGCACTGTCGTGGTTGCGCCGCCCCCAGGCCAATCCACAAAGACTCACCATCATCCAGATCCGGCGGCGGCAGTACCTTCAACCCACGCAACTCTGAGATAGCCATCTAAGCGCTGCTTCCACGGCGAACTTGCGACCCTGCACCCTTACGTTAGACACCAGCCAACTGACAGCCTAGGAGCTCCGCCAGCTTGAGGGGTGCTGCTTCCCATTGGGAATCGATTGGCCCAGAATAAAAATTCAGACAACTGACGTCTAAATAAAGTGATTTGAGATGAGGGTGCGACCTATCTGGCGGCCCGGTGAAGTAGGCAGCTCCAGCTGCCTAGTCGGTGAGGCCGGCGTGGTTGTAGTGGCTACCGGCGGCAGGGAAGCAGAGATGTCGCGATGGTCGACGGCTACGGGAAAGCAGCACCGGGGCTCTGGACGGGTCCAAAGTTCGAGCCGCTCCGGCGCTGTGAACAACGATGGGGGTGAATCGGCTCTGGTATAGTTCACGCGTCCATCGTCGAGGCAGCTCCGGCAGCACGGAGTAAGAGGCACACGGCCCAGTGCAGGACAGAAAATGGGCAGCGTCTCCGGGATTAGAGAGGAGGGCGGCTGTGAATTTGGTGTGGTGGGGCGCCATGGAGGAGGGGCTGAGGTTTCGCGGCTCGGGAGAAGGGAGCTTTCGGGGAGAAGGTGATTTGGCGCCCACGAGGTATGAATGGGGAATTGGGAGGGGGAGCCATGTCTTATGGACACATTTGTTTGAAATGTGGGGGGAGTTACAGTTCTTCCCCTGCCTTTAGGCTTCTCGGCTTGGGTCTGTGTACTGAGGGTCGGGGATAGTAGAGTAACTTTGCTTCTCCCAAATAGTGGGCATGAGCGATTTCGGGCGAGGAGGGCGTGTTTTGAAATATAGTGGGCGCGAGCGATTTCGGGCGAGGAGGGCGTGTTTTCAAATATAGTGGGTGCGAGCGACTTCAGGCGAGGAGAGCGTGTTTTGAAATAGTGGGCGCGAGCTATTTCGGGCGAGGAGAGGGTGTTTTGCCGACCATGGTTTATGAATTATTAGGCACATGTCATTTTGTCCGAGGAGAAGGCGCGCTTGGATGAAGTTATGAACCTACCCTCGATGTACAACGGGCCAATTGATGTGTGTCCCACATAGGCCAGTAATTTCTCGTCTCCCATTTATTTGCCCGGGCGAATTCCACCGAGCAGAGGGTGTTTAACGGTTCATTCAAATTTTGGGAGAACGAGCATCCACGTCTACCTTACCAAGTCGATTCGAATCAAATTTTGAAATATTAGCTTGCCACTTCTTTTTTAGATGGAGAGATGATGCTCGAGAGTAATGTGTTTTTACATGCTCGTTGCAATGAAATAGTTTACCCACTCAAAACCGGGAATCAAACCCAAAAGAAAATATCTCGATTCAATGAAATTGCTCATTCACCAGGTCAAAATAGTGAACTAAATCCAAAATTGAACACCTCAATCGAGTAGCATGTTGTACAGTATTATAGTACTCCATGAACATATTGAAAGTGAAATTAATGAACTTGTTTGATATATGCATATCTCCGTTCATGTGTGGATTGCAGACAACATGTTCTCCACTTTAAATATTTGAATGCAAGTATATATCGAAACATGGTTTATATCAGTCTTTGATGCATAAAACGAAACCTCCCCCTCTTCCGAACTCCTGCTCTCTCTCTCTCTTTCTCTCTCTCTCTCTCTCTCCGACAATCTTCAATTTTGTCACACGCATCCAACACACAGACCTTTTTGGTCCCTATCCCTATCCCTCTCTCTCTGTGTGTGTCTCTCTCTCTTTGTGTGTGTGGGGGGGGGGTCTTTCTAATTCACATGCATATATACTCCATCTATAGGTCTCTCTCGCACACTATGTATGATTCTCTAGTCCAAGCTAAATATCTTGGGTGCACTCATCGTATGCACACAAATTGCTTGGCTCGTTGCACGTAACTCTCTCACGCACCCCTTTGTCGTCTCAGAGCTCTTCCCTCTCTCTCTCCCAAACTCTCCATCTACATGGGTCACACATACACATGCATATCTCACTCGCGCTTGATAGGCCCATCAAAAACTCTATCTCTCTCCATCTCACACGCACACACACACAATACCATGCCTAGCCAAGTATGATGGTCTCTCACTCAAATGTAGGCACACGCAGTCCCCCCTATATGTGTATGACTAGCTAATCTTAGTCTCCATCACAAACATGTACATGGTCTATCTCGATTTCTCTCGGGGCATCTTTCTATCTCGCACACACCTCCCTCGATCTCCCACCCATATAGTCCCCTCATGATCTCGAGGGGATCTCTATATCACAAACACACCCTCTCTCCCTCCCCATGCGTCCATGTTCTCCATGTGTCCCTCTCGACCTTTGTTCCTTGTTGGACAGACCTCTATTGGACATGTGCTATAGGGGTTATAACCCACAAGTATAGGGGATCGCGACAGTTTTCTATAAGTAAGAGTGTCAAACCCAACGAGGAGCTAAAGGTAGAACAAATATTCCCTCAAGTTCTATCGACCATCGATACAACTCTACGCACGCTTGACGTTCACTTTACCTAGAACAAGTATGAAACTAGAAGTACTTTGTAGGTGTTGTTCGATAGGTTTGCAAGATAATAAAGAGTACATAAATAAAAAGTAGGGGCTGTTGTATGTAAAGAAGCAATAAAGTAAATATAGCGAGTGTGGAAAAGTGGTGGTAGGAGTTGCGAAATTGCCCCTAAGCAATTGACTACTTTACTAGACCGATAGCAAGTATTATGTGGGAGAGGCCACTGCTAGCATGTCATCCCTGACTTGGAATTCTATGCACTTATGATTGGAACTATTAGCAAGCATCCACAACTACTAATGTTCATTAAGGTAAAACCCAACCATAGCATTAAGATATATTGGTCCCCCTTCAATCCCGTATGGATCAATTTCTATGCTAGGTTGAAGCTTCTGTCACTCTTGCCCTCCAATGCATAGTCCTATCAACATACAACTAACCCTAGGGTGTGATCCACGCGCGCAATCATATGATGGGCACCAAAAGACAGCAACATAACCACAAGCAAATTAAATCAATCATAGCAATTCATCAACCGCCGATAGGACAACGAAAATCTACTCAGACATCATAGGATGGCAACACACCATTGGATAATAATATGAAGCATAAAGCACCATGTTCAAGTAGAGGGTACAGCGGGTTGCGGGAGAGTGGACCGCTGTAGATAGAGGGGGGGAGGTGATGGATATACGTTGGTGAAGATGGCGAAGGTGTGGTGTAATCGCGGGTGATTGATGATGGCCCCCATGCGGCGTTCCGGCGCCAGCCGGAAGCGAGGGAGAGAGCCCCCCCTCCTTCTTCTTCTTCCTTGACCTTCTCCCTAGATGGGAGAAGGGTTTCCCCTCTGGTCCATGGCCTCCATGGCGTGGGAGGGGCGAGATCCCCTCCGAGATTGGATCTGTTTCTTTGTTTCTGCATTCTCAGATTCTTCCCTTTCACCGTTTCTTATATTCCGGAAATCCGTAACTCCGATTGGGCTTGAAATTTTGAACCACAGATGCTCTATCGGATATTAGCTTTTGCGGGCGAAAGAAGGGCACCAACAGCCTTACGGGTGGCCACGAGGGTCAGGGGCGCGCCTGACACCCTGGGGCGCGCCCCCCTACCTCGTGGGCCCCTCGAGCATCGTCTCGCGTGGATTTTTCTTCCCAAAAATCATATATATTCTAAAAAAAATCTCCGTCAGTTTTTATTCCGTTTGGACTCCGTTTGATATGGATATTCTGCGAAACAAAAAACATGCAACAAACAGGAACTGGGCACTGGATCAATATGTTAGTCCCAAAAATAGTATAAAAGTTGCCAAAAAGTATATGAAAGTTGAATAATATTGGCATGGAACAATCAAAAATTATAGATACGATGGAGACGTATTAGCATCCCCAAGCTTAATTCCTGCTCGTCCTCGAGTAGGTAAATGATAAAAAAGATAATTTTTGATGTGGAATGCTACCTAGCATGATCTTGATCATATGTCTAATCATGGCATGAGTATTAAGACACGTGCGATTCAAAGCAATAGTCTATCCTTTGACATAAAAAATAATAATACTTCAAGCATACCAACCAAGCAATTATGTCTTACTGAAATAACATAGCCAAAGAAAGCTCATCCCTACAAAATCATATAGTCTAGCTATGCTCCATCTTCACCACACAAAATATTTACATCATGCACAACCCCGATGACAAGCCAAGCAATTGTTTCATACTTTTGACATTCTCAAACCTTTTCAACTTTCATGCAATACATGAGCGTGAGCCATGGACATAGCACTATAGGTGGAATAGAATATGATGATGGGGGTTATGTGGAGAAGACAAAAAAGGAGAAAGTCTCACATCAACTAGGCGTATCAACGGGCTATGGAGATGCCCATTAATAGATATCAATGTGAGGAGTAGGGATTGCCATGCAACGGATGCACTAGAGCTATAAGTATATGAAAGCTCAAACTGAAACTAAGTGGGTGTGCATCCAACTTGCTTGCTCATGAAGACCTAGGGCATTTGAGGAAGCCCATCATCAAAATATACAAGCCAAGTTCTATAATGAAAATTCCCACTAGTGTATGAAAGTGATAACTCAAGAGACTCTCTATATGAAGAACATGGTGCTACTTTGAAGCACAGGTGTGGTAAAAGGATAGTAACATTGCCCCTTCTCTCTTTTTCTCTCATTTTTTGTTTTCTTTTTTTTTGGGCCTTCTCTTTTTCTTGCCTTTCTCTTTTTTATTTTTTTTATTTTTTTCATCTGGAGTCTCATCCCGACTTGTGGGGGAATCATAGTCTCCATCATCCTTTCCTCACTGGGGCAATGCTCTAATAATGATGATCATCACACTTTTATTTACTTACCACTCGATGTCTAGAACAAAGATATGACTCTATATGAATGCCTCCGGCGGTGTACCGGGATGTGCAATGATCTAGCGTAGCAATGACATCAAAAAATGGACAAGCCATGAAAACATCATGCTAGCTATCTTACGATCATGCAAAGAAATATGACAATAAATGCTCAAGTCATGTATATGATGATGATGGAAGTTCCATGGCAATATATCTCGGAATGGCTATGAAAATGCCATGATAGGTAGGTATGGTGGCTGTTTTGAGGAAGATATAAGGAGGTTTATGTGTGACAGAGCGTATCATATCACGGGGTTTGGATGCACCGGCAAAGTTTGCACCAACTCTCGAGGTGAGAAAGGGCAATGCATGGTACCGAAGAGGCTAGCAATGATGGAAGGGTGAGAGTGCGTATAATCCATGGACTCAACATTAGTCATAAAGAACTCACATACTTATTGCAAAAATCTATTAGTCATCGAAACAAAATACTACGCGCATGCTCCTAGGGGGATAGATTGGTAGGAAAAGACCATCGCTCATCCCCGACCGCCACTCATAAGGAAGACAATTAATAAACACCTCATGCTCCGACTTTGTTACATAACGGTTCACCATACGTGCATCCTACGGGACTTGCAAACCTTAACACAAGTATTTCTCAATTTCACAATTACTCAACTAGCATGACTCTAATATCACCATCTTTATATCGCAAAACTATTGCAAGGAATCAAACATATCGTATTCAGTGATCTACAAGTTTTATGTAGGATTTTATGACTAACCATGTGAATGACCAATTCCTGTCATCTCTCTAAATAGGTATAAGTGAAGCAAGAGAGTTTAATTCTTTCTACAAAAGATATGCCCGTGCTCTAACAAATCTAAGTGAAGCAAAAGAGCATTCTACAAATGGCGGTTGTCTATGTAAAGAGAAACATGCAATCCAAACTTCAAATGATACTAGCTGAATACCCGTGTGTTGCCACGGGATAACATGTAAATTTTATGACATAACTTATTGATTGAATGTGTTTTATTTAGACGGAGAGGTTAGAAACTATGAAAAAAAATATCACCATCTATATTCATGCTTCCTCGCCCACCCCAGCCCCCCCTCTCATTAAATGTCTTCCCACTACATGTGTGATGTTTCATCATCATCCATAAGCTTGTTCTAGTTGACGATTACCTAACGGAATTCATGTTGCCTCGTGTTCCATATTATCGCATCTAATGTCCATCACTTAGATGGATAATAACAACAAATGTACGGCTGGCCTCAACTTCATCTCAAACTACACATGATACATGCTCCCTCTTACCCCCCCCCCCGGTGTTTTCACATGAAAGGTAAGAGTATATAATAGATTTGTGTCGTTGATCTTATTAATTAGTGGTCTGATTAACTCTTACCTTCTTACCTCATATGTAAAAGAGGGCATAAGAGGGAGCATGTTAAAATTTGCCAACACTGTATGTGTGAAACAACAATGGTAACTGAGAACTTTTGTGAGAAATTTCTTCAGACACAATATAGTAGGCCATGGTGAACTTGTGTGATTAAGTTCCTTGAGAACACAATATAGTTTGAAAATCCTTTAAGGAATCATAATTGGTGCTTTGTTTATCATTCTAATTCACTGTTGGAGTTCAATATGATTCAACAAAAGCTAAGTAAAAGTAAGTAGTATTGCCATATTAGTGGTATGCTTATTTCAAGATTTGAAAAGATCCATTGCCCGAAAACCCTGTAAGCGCCCCTACTAAATAAATGTGAATGGAAGAGAAAGTGTTTCAAAGTTTCTTACCAGCGTTAAGTCACTGCAAATTGTGTGTGCTCATGTACATAGCCGACAAGTCGATAATAAAATCAGATCTACATTTCTAACAAATAAAATAGTTCTCTAATGAGATAAGTATCACTCAACCTGTAGGGATAATCTGATATTGAACCAATTATATATATGTAAAAATATGTTATTCAATTTGGGTGTACATGAGCATGAATAATTGGGTAGGCATAAAAAGCTAGGAGCAAAAACTGAAAACACAAAGGTACTCGTCAGCAACAAAACAACTCACTTCTATGACACATCGACAATAAAAAACCAACACCATATTTTTGGTCAGGTGGTTCATTGTGGTGATGGCCCAAAGGTCTCATAGAACTATGCTCTAACTACTACCATGCTACTTTGTACGGTCTAGAACATGTATATGTACTGATTGTGAAGCTGCAAAAAAAGGAGTATAATGGGTCCTTGTACGTCTAATTAAATTCATATATCCAGTGAAGTGTGTAATGTTGAACCAAACTGCAGGCCATCAGTACATTACTCTAAGAGGTGGCTTATTACTAAATTAAAGATGCTGGCATTTAGTGCATAAGTAAATACAGAAAGCACAATGATAAAGCTGCAGAGCCACATCATAAAAGAGTAGTAGTATTACCACTTAGGCATATTTATTGACAATTAAGAGGGAGAATGATAGATCCATCATCAGCCGCAGAAAAAATAGAAACGAAGTAACACTAATTCTCATATCTTGAACCAGTGTGCTGCCGTGACCCGTCTCTAAGGTCAAACGTTATTGCCCATCGCCACCGCCACACTGTTGTTCTGTGTTTTCAATTTTGGCTGAGAAAACCAGATTTTGGCCATCTCGGCCTGGGGCGAAAAATAGCTTCCGGCAAAAAAATGGATTTTGGTCAAATTTAAGTCAATTTTTGGTCAAAATTTGATGAAATTTTGACCAAATGTTTTGAAAATGTCCGAAATTCGGCCATCTCGGCCTGGGGCGAAAACTTTCACAAACCGAAAATCAAAACCTTGCTGTTGTTCTGCCCCCGCTACTGAATCGAGGCCGAGCGACATGCACACAGTGGCGCGCTGTGGTCATGAGGCAAGGAAACCCAAATTTTTCTCTTAATTTGCTCTATCTCATAATCCCTCGCCTTCAGTAGGTTGTATAGCTTCTTGTACTCTACAATATGATAGCACATAGTGACAAGAGAATTAGTGGTACTACGTGTCTCCTTCAGGAAGCTTGTTTTCTAGCATGCCATCAAAACACCTGATTATCATTAATAATTGTTATTTTCTTGTAATCAAACAACAAAGGAGCTGCTCGATCAAGTATTTTCCAAGCCCAATTCAACCAACAATGTTGAATGGTTTTGCACTACTGAAATTGGTCACAACCATCTTCAATCAGAAGGAACACGTCTCAACATTAATTAAAGCAAGCTTGCACAAGTATTAGTAGTTTAGTAATATGATTTAGGGGCTATTGATCTTAAAAACTAAGTGTAACCAAATTCAAGGCATAACAAGCTGAACCAAACATCTCCACTCCATTGCCAAGTACAAACAGACTGTCGTATGTACGAATCTCATCTCTCCCTCCTAAAAAAATGTGGAAATCGTGGTACTGGTAGCACAAAAAATGCATGTTTGATCGCACTAAGCCTATGAGTGACTCTAGTGATTGCTAGCAACCACTGATATTACCCTAAAAAATCTCTTCCAAGCAATCTGTTAAACTTGCATAGAGAAGAACCGTCTTTTCAATGACGTGCTCAAACTAATACATAATTCAGTTTGCATGCATTCACTAAAATTGAATTGTCTAACGCATGCACATTCTCACTGGTGCCGCTTATAGAGAAGCTAAATACATAATTTATTATCCAGACTAATTTGTTGCAATCAATATTTTGGTTAATAGTCCCCAAATCTGGCTGGAGCCAGCATCATAGATATGTCTAGATTGTGTAAACACTCACTGCCAGGAAAAAAATGTAAACACCTCTCCTCCGCCTTGACATCTGTTGTGGTCTCCACCACCATGGCATTGGGTCGTCGTTAGTGTGGCGGAGGATGAACTCCAAGCCATTAAAAACATATGATGCAAAAGCAAAGTACTCCATCCATTTGCCTAAACTGGAGCTGTATGAAAATTCTTGTAGTTCTTAAGTATTTCACAAATCTCGGCAGGAAGTAACCATCAATGT